>NW_006783561.1:2049085-2103308 GCF_000442215.2 Lipotes vexillifer
TTCCTGCTGTGTGATTCCTAAACAGAGTCTACCATCAAACAGAGAAGGAAACAGAGTTAAATATGGGTGTAGGGTGGATAAAACTGAATGAAAGTCAAAGTCAGAAATGTTGCCAAGGAGTCCACAGGGCATGAAAGGCAGGGCAGTGATCCTAGCTGTCATTATTTGAAAGGGTAGTGACCACTTGGTTTAAATCTTCAAAGGTAATAGCAAAACAGAAGTTAAAAGAAATGGCTTACTAAGCTCGAATATGAGGGATTCAGATTAGTCACATAGATTCTTGACATAAGTAATTGAGCTGGATTATGAAAAGATTGCACACATTCCCTTGGAAGGCTCTAAATAAAGGGAGCCTCCAAAAACAATAGGTGTGACCTTATTGGAAGGCAAGGGGTGGACCGAATGACCTGCCAAGGTCCTGATTTAAATATGTCTGTATAGTCAGCCCCTGGTTATCCAGCCCAAAGAAGAAGACAGTGACAAATCATCCTAAGCTGAAGATAATAAAGAGTTATATTTGCCTCTGGAATGTATTTTGGTACTTAAATTAGAACGTGTCTTTCTGATGCTCTGAGAATTCACAATGCGTCAATAACAGCCACAAAGAAGGCCTGACCTGGAGCTGGGAGGCTGCCCAATTTCGCCATCCTGTCCTCTATGTAAATCTTCCTCTTTGCTGGCGGTGAGCAATACCATCTTTTAGAAGAACACCTGGCAGCCCAAACTTTCTCAGACAGGGGCTGCCTGGCTCAGCCCTTCGCTGGGAGAAGAAACAAGGGCCTTTCCCTGATCTCTGGCTGATTCAGAATAAAGACCCAGGATGGTCTGGTTCTTCCTTCTAGAGGATAACTCCAAAGTGCTACAGGCCCCACAGGAAGCAGCAAGCTAGACAAGGTTTAGACATCTACTCTAAACTGCCTACGAATGATGGTCTAGCTTCTCTGCCATAGAAGACACAAAAGCAAATTTCTTGAGTTCCTTGGAAGAGAAAGAGAAAAAGCCTTCACTGAAATGGAAGATGAATGCCCAGCACTGGGAAATCAAGAAGCTGGATGCTCAGGAGATGCAGTAACAATCCCCTGCACCTCAAAGGATGGGTGGGATGGAAATCTGAGCTTGCCACCCATCGTCCAAGATGAAAGGAGAACCTGGTCATCATTGTGGGGGCCCAGGAGGAGGGAAAGATAGGAAGGAGGGAAGTTGCCTCACTGTCCTCTGTCAGCTCCCAGTGCCTACCAGAGGGAGGCTGGTGTCATCTGGTAGGAGGCAGGGCCAACTAGAACATCTCAGAAGTGCATCACTGCCCCCTACCCAGAGACCCTGGCAGAGTGGCACAGGCTCTGGGAAGCAGGATTTGGCCAGGAAGGCTTCTCTTGGACTCAGAGAGTGACTGGACAGTCACAGAACTGAACACAGACAAGCTGCTTGGCTCCAACCCTGCACAGGTCACCCCCCGCAATAAGGGTCCTTACAACCATTCCTATTTCCCCCTTTTCTATCACACTCTGCTCTTTAGTTTTCCTTCCGAAGTCCCTTCCTTCCGAAGTCTAATTTAAATGTGGCTATATAATTATTAAAGTGAAATAAAATTAAAAATTCAGTTCCTTGGTCACAGTAGCCACATTTCAAGTGCTCAATAGCCACATGTGGCTAGTGGACGCCATATTGGACAGAACCAAGATAGAACGTCTACATCATCGTAGAAAGTTCTATTTGTCAGCGCACTAGTCTAGACTCTTCCATGAGATCTAGAATCTAGGAACTTCTACTCTTCATGGTGTACAAGAAAAGAATAAATGAAAGAAGAGATGCACTTACAAAGTATCTTTTCTATACATCATCAGCACTAATCCTCACCACTGCCCTGTATGGTAGGCAGGGGTAGATTTCAACATGCCCATTTTACAGATGAGGAAAGTGGGGGCTGTGTAGTTAAGTAACTTGCACAAGGCTCACAACTATTGGATGACACAGGATTAAAACCAGGTTTTCCAATGCCAAAGTCAGTGGTTTCTACTGTTACATGCAACTGCTACAAATAATGTTACTTGCCATTTACTTTGTTCAGTGCTGCCATAAAAGCTCCAGCCTTCTAGAATGAGGTTGACAGGCCCCTGTAGTGTATTTATTGATTGGCTGATTTTTGAAGTGATAATTAAACTTTGTACAATGTAGTTTAGCAGCTTTATAGTTAGGGAGCCGCGGGGTTCAAATCCTGACTCATCCACTTACTATTTACTTGATAGAGGGCAAGTCACTCACCATCTCTGAATCCTAATTTCCTTTTCTTGTATATTTACTGCATAGTGTTGTCAGGAGGATTAAATAAGACAGTGCGTGGAAAAGCTTAGCACAGTGCCTGGCACATATTAGTGCTCCATAAATAAGGATTATCAATGGTGATTGGCAGAATATACAATGCACTCACGTGCAACAGCGATTGAAGCTTCACAATAGGGGGGCATATCTCTAGCTCCAGTCTTGCAGATGATACATCTGAATCTCAGTGCAAAAGGGGCTGACTCAAGGTCATGCAGTTAGAAAGCCGTAGATCTAAGGCATGAACTCAAGCTCTTTGGACTCCAAATCTTTTCTTGATACACAATGTTGCGTCTCAGGAGAGAAGGGAGCAGGGGCGCCAAGGCATATGGTTTAGAGGAAGTTTAACTATCCTTCATCGCCAACCTCCCCCCTTCTCTGAAACAGGCGATTAATGTTTTCTTAGTCTTGTGTAAAATGCTGTGCAAAGGCAGCTTTGAGCATCCCCTTCTGCCATAATTGTCACCCTTAAATCCCTCGTATATAGAGATTCTAGTGTCTCACTGGTAAGGAAGTAACACCTGCATAACTAAGGAGGCCAAAATATGAACAGAGTGCCTTGAAGCAGGGCATTCAAATCTTCTCCCTGGAAAGCCTGTGGATTAAGCACTTTTCTTCCAATCTACCCTCCATCCCAACTCACTGCTACAGCAAAAAGGCAAGGACACAGCGTACCAGAACCCAGCTGAGTCTGGCCAAGACCCAAGTGCATGAGAATGTGTGTTGTTGCAAGCCGCTGGGCTTTTGGAGCTATTTGTTATCTGGCCCTATTACAGCAAAAGCTGACTAATGTATCTGTCAAACCCAGGGCGGGAGGTACTTACCCTGCCACGACGATCTCAAAGTCCCCGTCGTGGTCCACATCAGTCACTGCCACTCCATAGTTGAGCTGGGTGGGGTTGCTGTCATAGTCAGGGGGCAGGACTGAGTTGGTGACTGCCGTGAACATGGGTTCAGCCCGCAGGGACCCCTCAGTCAGGGGCAGAAACCACAGCAGCAGCAGGAACAGAAACATCTGGAACATCTGAAACCAAAAGGTACAAATGTTAGGTGCAGCAGTACGCTTCTTCCCTGTTCCTGGAGGGCTTGGCAACTACTAGGCTGCCACTTTTCCACAAGACCTGTCCTGACTATGCTCTTTAAAACTGCAACCTGTCCCCATCATGTCAGGTCACCCTTATCCTGCTCTGCCTTTTCTTTTTCTACAGCACCTATCACTTTATAACATGCTGGATGACTTCCTCATTCATCATGTTTTGTTATTTAGTGTCTGTCTCCCTCAGCCAGAACATAAGCTCCACCAGGGCAAGGCTCTCTGTTTTGTTCATGTATGCATACAAAGCCAAGGACAGTGTCTGGCACAAAAGAGGCACTCAGTACATATTTAGGACAGAATGAAGGAAGGGAGGGAGGGAGGGAGGAATGAAGGAAGGAAGGAAGGAAGGAAGGAAGAAATGGTAGAGTATAAACACATGGGCATCTTCCATCCTCTGGGAGAAGGGCTGGGAGAATGAAGAAAACAACAGATCTCAGACAGTCCAGGGGTGGGTTGAGACCCCCATGAGGGTCCATGTCTAAAACAATAGTAGAGGCAGTAAAGGATTATCCTTCTGTGGGACCTACCCCAGAGGCAGCCTGGAGGGAATCTGTGACTTGGAAAGTGCCCCTGCCAAGGTCCCTCCCTAGGGCAGCTGGCCGTCGCCTCCAGACCAGGAAGCAGTCAGTTATGGAATGTATTCCAGCAGGATCTGGCGAGCGGCGCATCATTCACTTGGAGAAATTAAACCATTGTGTGTGTGTTTTATTATAAATTAATTATGTATAATCCATTGTATAATTCATTATTATATCTCTAACATAACTCAGGGTGTTGCCAAACAGCCTGGAGCTGCGAGAGCTGGTGGCAGGCACACAGGAGACAGATGAGAGTGGCCAAGGAGGTGGAAGAACTCCATCCTTTCCTGACGTGAGCCAGGGAGACACTGAGAATGCTACAGATGGCACCACCCCGAGTTGCTGCCCGCAGGCTTAGAATCAGAACTCTGAGAGTGCTCCAAAGGCTCCCCTGGGACAAGTCCCACAAGGTCTGCACAGGCAGTCCCGCAGGCAAGGCGGTGCCTTCCTGCCTACAGAGGGCGGCACACCTCTTCCTGATGGAACTTTTCCTGCTGGCTTGTCAGTGTGGCTGGCAGCCAAGAGCAAGGCTGAGTGAGGCTGATGTCTTAATGAAGAGAAGACCTGAAGACTGACTCCCCAGATGGAGACAGACATTCCTGCCAGCAAAGGAGCTTGCTCCAGTTCAGGACCCAGAGACCAAAATGAAGGGCCCAGGCACTGTCTACGGAGCCAAACATGATTCAGAAGCCTCCCTAATGCCTCGGTGGGGAGGCTGGAGAGAGACACAGGGGCAGGGCTCTAACTGCAGGGCAGAGACTAACCTCAGTGAGCCTTCCTGGGAAGAAAGTTCTTGTGGCGTGCTTAGAGGGCTGGGTGTTGCACTATCAGAATGTCAGTCCCAATTACAGAGATGTCTGAGCACAACAGCAACATCTACTGGGCTGTCTAGTCACTAAAGGCAAACACATCACTCCGCGAGTTCTGCAACTTGGCAAGAAGTTTGGTTGGATAAAGGAAACTCATAACTGGATTAATGAGCAGCTGGGGTGGGGTGGGGGAATGAGAAGCTGAAGAGTATTTAACAACCAGGATAGCCACGCTGAAACGTAGTGTGGATCTGAAGGCCACGGGACTTTTCAAGGTATGAATTCTATTGTAGGGATGGCAGATGAGTGTCAACTTGACAACCAAACTGACTGGCAGTGGCTTGAAAGAGTACTGTGATCAGCTTACAACATTTGCGATCAATGGGCATGAAGGAAAAATTGGTATTGGGCATGCATTCTAGAAGCTATTAAGGTCCTCCCAGGCACTACTCCACTTGCAATTTGGGTCACTGCCACTGGGGAGGCAGGTCCTATTAGGGTAATATAAGCATCTGGTAGAAATTTTCTAACGAAGGCCACGAGGGGCAAGAACCGTGATCCAGCCTCTTGATTTTTACCTTTGTTTGAAAAGTAGAACTTTTAATTAAAGGAGACATCTGAAAGAAATAGCTACTCTGTGTTATCCATTTCCAGATAAATAACCTAAAGCAAGATTAAGCAGAAATAATACACCTGTGGGCTGACCTCTGTTTTGCTTGGTGACCTTGAACAAGTCACAGCCTTGCTGGGTCCCAGCTTTATTCTCCAAAATGAGGGTCTGGGAGTAGATCTCTAAAGGTCCTTTCCGGCTCTAAAATTCTATGATGAGTTAAAGGATTTCTTTGAGAAGCAGACCTTCGGCAGTTTTTCTTCCCAGCTTCTTCTATAAACTTCAGACCAACCTGTGTGGTTTTCCTTTCTGAGCATATTAAACATATTTTGAGCAAAACAGCTATTCAGCAGAGCTCTGTAGCAGTTCCCTTGCAAGGGCCAAGGCCAGACAGGAACCTGCCATCATTAGTGTGGAACCGAATGCACTAGGTATGAGCAGACCAGTGGACGGCCTCCCCGAGGGGGGGTGGGCTGAGAGTGGAGCAGGGAGAACAATTCCTTTATATTTCATTCTTCTGAAGCCAAAGGCTCCCAGGGCTGCTCAGCACCAGTTGAAAGTTAGAGGGTCAGCCGAGGGCCTGCTGGGAAACAGTTGTGGTGGGAAACTTAGGAAAAGGCCTGGTAAATACCCACCCGCTAGCTCAGGGCTCAGATAAAGGAAATCACTGAAATGCCCCTCTACACTCTGGTTACTCAGTGGTCCCCAGACCAACAGCATCAGCATTAGCGAGGAGTTTGTTAGAAATGCAGAATCTTGGGCCCTACCCCAGACCTAATAAATCAGAATGTGCATTTTAACACGATTTTCAGGTGATCTGAATGCACGTTAAAATTTGAGAAACACTGCTCGACCTCAGCTGTACGTTGGAATCACTTGGGGAGCTTTAAAAAATACCGTTGTCTGAAAATGATTTCCTGGATATGACACCGAAAGAACAGGCGACAGAAGAAAAAATAGATTAAATGGACTGCATCAAAGTTTAAAACTTTGGGGGATATAGGACACTATCAATAGAGTGAAAAGGCAACCCATGTAATGGGAGAAAATATTTGCAAATCATATATCTGATAAGGGATTAATATCCAGAATATATAAAGAAGTCCTACAACTCAAAAACAACAACAAAACAATCCAATTCAAAATGGGTAAAGAACTTGAATAAACGTTTCTCCAAAGAAGATATACAATTGGTCAATAAGTGTATGAAAAGATGCCCCACATCACTAATCATTAGGGAAATGCAATCAAACCCACAGTGAGATAATACTTCACACCCATTAGAATGGCTATAATTAAAAAACCAGGAAATAACAATTGCTAGTGAGGATGTGGAGAAATTGGGACCCTTATGCATTGCTGATGGGACTATAAAATGGTGCAGCTGCTGTGGAAAACTGCTGTGCAGCAGTTCCTCAAAAAATCCAAAAAAACAATTACCATGTGATGCAGCAATTCCATTTCTGGGTATATACCCAAAAGAATTGAAAGAGGGGACTGGAACAGATATCTGTATACCCAAGTTCGTAATTGCATCATTCACAGTGGCCACAAGCAACCCAAGTGTCCATCAATCCATATGTCCAAAGTGTGGCATGTACATACAATGGAATATGATATGCCTTAAAAAGGAAGGAAATTCTGACACATGCTACAACATGGATGAACCTAGAAGACATTATGCTAAGTGAAATAAGCCAGTCATAAAAGACAAACACTGTATGATTCCACTTATACGAGGTACCTGGAGTAGTCAAATTCATAGAGGCAGAAAGAAGAGTGGTGGTTACCAGGGGCTGGGGGGACAGGGGAATGGGGAGTTAGTGTTTAATGGTTATGGAGTTTCAGTTTGGGAAGATGAAAAGTTCTGGAGATGGATGGTGGTGATGTTTGCATGACAATGTGAATGCATTTAATATCACTGAACTATACGCTTATAAATGGTCAAAATGGTAAGTTTTATGTTATGTATATTTTATCATAATAAAAAAATACTCATGCCTGGTCTCATCCCAAGATATTCTCACTCACTTGGCATAGGATGCAGCAGGGGCATCAGAATTTTAAAAGCTCCCTACATCATTCTAGTATGTTGCAAAATTTGAGAATTTATACCAGTGCTCCAGTGCTTCTCAAACTTTAATATGTACATGAATCACCGGGTGGCCTTGTTAAAATGCAGATTCTGATTCAGCTGGTCTGCAGGAGAGCCCAAGATTATATATTTTGAACAAGCTCCCATGTGATTCTGACCGTCCTGGTCCATAAACTACATGTTGAATAGCCAGAGTTAAGAAACCGTACTATATACTACAGTGATTCATTCAAGAAACTTCTCCTCTGCCTCTAGATCTAAGGGTCTGAAACCAATCCTAGGGCCATATAATCCTCAGGGCTGCAGACTCGGTTGATCATTATATACTCAAAGTACTAGCTATCTTCAGCTCAAATTACCACAATTGATAGGGACTGACAAAGAGGGATTCTGACTCTAATTTTTGCAAAGAATTGAGAAGGAAAGGGCTGGAACTGGAGTGGGGGGTCAGGTCTAGTAGACAAAAGATAGCTACCATTAATGGCCAGAGCCTAGAGAAGATGGGGTATGGGAAGGAATTTGCAAGCCAAGATAGAGATGCATGCCAATGTGTTCCCCCAAACCATCGTGGTGCCCAGTACTAGGAGGCACTCAATTAACATTTGTTAAATGGATGAAGGAATAAGTCCAAATGATAATGTGAATCAGCAGAAATTGCTTGCAACTTGTCATACAGTTATCTTAAAACTGTTCTTTTGGGCTTCCCTGGTGGCGCAGTGGTTGAGAGTCCGCCTGCCGATGCAGGGGACACGGGTTCGTGCCCCGGTCCGGGAAGATCCCACATGCCGCGGAGCGGCTGGGCGTGAGCCATGGCCGCTGAGCCTGCACGTCCGGAGCCTGTGCTCCACAGTGGGAGAGGCCACAACAGTGAGAGGCCCCCGTACTGCAAAAAAAAAACCAAAAAACTGTTCTTTCCCGAAAGCAATGCTTCTTAAACTGTAACGTGCTTACCAATCACCTGAGGGTCTTGGTAAAATGCAGATTCTGATTTGGTAGGTCTGGGGAGGGGCCTGGGATTCTGCATTCTAACAAGCTTTCAGGGGATGCCGAGGCTGCTGGTCCGCAGACTTCACTTGTAGTAGCAAGGCTCTAGACCAGTGATTCTAAACCCTAGCTGTCCAATCGAATCACCTGGGGAGTTTTTAGAGCTATGCTGCTGCCCAGATCCTTCACCCCAGCTTCTGATTTAACTGGTCTGCGGTGGGGTTCGGGTGTATTTTTAGAAGCTCCTCTGATGATGTTAATGGGCAGCCTGGGCTGAGAACCACTGCCCCCAGACTCACAGTCCCCAGTTGGGAGTGTAAGCTACAATCTGATTTGAAGTGAAAAATGTTTCTACTACCAAAATTCATCACCAGCTTGTTGAGGTCTATCAAGAAAATCTATTTAGCCAGAGAGTATCATAGGAAGAGGTGGGATATGGAGTTTGGGGAAGAAAGCAGAGCAGGATGGTACTGCCTGAAGCACAAGGACAGCAGGTGCTGGAGTGACCTCACATTTTACACAGTTGGCTCGGAAACCTGTCACACCACTGTGAACATCTCAATCTTTGGGGAGAATGTGGAGAAAAGCTAAAAATCGAATTTTAAAAAGTATGTTGAACGGAACTTTTTTGTTTTCTTGAATGCTGTGTAACAAGCACCTACTAGCTATCTACAGGTAGGAGTGGCGTTAAGTAGTAAGTAGTGTTAAGTGCAATGGGAAGACATCTGGGGCAGTGCAGCCCGGGGGAGGCGAGGATAAATATCAGTGGCAGAGCTTGGCCAGAGGGTGCAGGACCGGAACACCTGGGCTGCTCCTACAGGGGAAGGGAGAGGAGGGGGCAAAGAGGGCTCTTAATAAGGGTGAGAGGTGGTCGGGCTTGTGTTTCAAGCGGTGGGAAGAATTGCTTTGTAATAATTTCTTAAAAGTATTAGACAAGCTAACAATCCTCAGTGGGATCGAGAGAAAGATAAATAAACAAACCAAAGCCCAGAGTCGGGGACCTGGATTTGGACCCCAACTCCACCAGAAACTAGCAGGTTCTTAATCTTTCGGATCTCCAGTGTCCTCATCGGTAACCTGGGAATCCTATGACATGCCAAGGTTTCCAGGGTTAAGTGAGCTAGTGAACGCCTCTCGGGGGCCAGGCTCGCTGCTTATTTCCGTTCCTTTCACACAGATAGCTTTAGGGCTAGACAGTCTTTAGACACTGGCTGTGGGTCACATGCAGCCAAACTCAGTTTTCTGCGGCCTCGGGACTTTCCTGAATTGGGTCTGAAAACTGGTAACCAAGCAACCTAGATCTCTGAAGTAGGGTCAGGCAGCTGTGGCTTCCAGGGCAATTTTTAGGGCAAGCAGTTCTTTAGCAATTATCGCAAGAGCCAAGGACACCGCCCGGAGCTCTCACAAAAAGCAAGAGCCCTGAATGCTTCAGATGCTGGGAACCAGCAGGGAGCACAGACCCTTTCCAGAAGCTGTAGGAGGGCAGAGGCTTGAGGAAGAGAGGCAGCCACAGAAGCATTCCGCCCTGCATGGGCTGGGCCCCCGGATCTACGCAGAGGAGCGCCTGGGGCTAAGGCACCGTTGGAGGAGAGCTAGGGGAGCTTTGCTGACCCACAGTGACACTCCTGTGGGCCTCCAGTGAGCCTGGGGCTGTGCTCGGTGCTGGGGCTACAGGCAGAAAGCTAGTCAGCATTCGCACTACAAGGTGAGGGGTGCTGTGGAGGAGGGGCACGAAGGTATCTAAACTAGCCCGGTGGAGGGGAAAAGAAGAATGTTTTGTGGAGGCAGGAGGGCGTAGCTGAGCCGTAAAGGATGCTAAGAAGTTAGCTGCGTAAGGAGAGTGAGGAGGACACGAAGAAGACAGCAGACCCCTCAAAGGTCTGGCGAACCAGATGCCATCCCCACCTGCCCTCCTAGCGCTGCCTATTTAAAGGCCCCACACCGGGTCATGAGTTAGAGGGAGCACTTATTGTTCCCTCCTCAGGTTTCCATCCGGAGGACCTTCCATTGGATGAGAGCGCTGGTTCTCAACCAGGGGTGATTTGCATCCCTTGCCCTCAACAGCTGGCAATGTCTGGAGGCACTTTGGGTTGTCCCACCAGGGAAGGGGGGGTGCTACTGGCATCTAGTGGGTAGAGGCCAGGGATGCTGCCAAAACATCCTACAATGCAGGGGACAGCCCTCTACAACAAAGAATTATCCAGCCCAAAATGTCAGTAGTGCTGAGACTGAGAACCCCTGGACTAGTGTATCATTCCTGACTCCCCTCCTTTCCCCACTCCCTCCTCCCAAGGGCCGGAGCAGGGACTCACCAGGTGGGTCAGTTTGGAAAAACTGGGCACGGAGAGCCTTTTCTGGACCTGCCTCCCTGCACAGGCCACTCTTGGCCATGTGCTGAGCTTGGCCAGGCAGGCTCAGGCCTGCCCCCACCCACAGGGAGGGCTGCAGTGGGGATGCACGTACATCAGCAAGCTCCATGAATCCCACTTTGAAGCCTGGCCTTCCAAACAGCTGTATCTGTAATGATGGTAGCGTTTTAATCTCCATCTGTCTGAGCCCTGCCTCTCTCTTCCCCTCCCCTGTTCCTCCCCACCTTTCTTTCCCTTCATTGGTCCTGATTCTGAACAGGGAAGTGGGATGCTCTTCATTGGACCCTTTCAAACCCCAACACTCAAACTGGAGATCTGGGGTCATATTTGGTTCTTGCTTCTTCCTTATTCTTCACGACTGCTGGATCACCGAGTCAATCCACTTCATGAATCTCTCTCGAAGCGGCCCACTCTTTCTATCCCCACTGCTGGGGATTTGCCCCCTTTATCCTTCAACTGAACAGCAGTAATATTTGCTCACTGCTCCCCCTTTCTTCTCATCTCTCCCGACTTCCACATCAGCGCTCCCTTTCTAAATCTCGGAGCTGATCACGTCACTCTTCAACCTAATTCATGGGACCCTGTACACAAGGCAAACGGAGATTTGTTTTTAATTGCAATTTCATATAACAAGTACTATATGAGGAATGGGTAGTAATAACAACACTTACCTACCACCGACTATGTGCCAGGCACTACTCCAACCCTTTACATGGATGATCTCATTTAATCCTCATAGTAACCTTGTAAGGTAGGTACCACTTTTGTCCCCATTTTACAGATGAGGAAATGAAGGTTAAGTAACTTGCTCAAGGTCACACAACTAGTACGTGGTAGAGCCAGGATCCGTGTCTAAGCCATTTGGCTCCAGAAATGTTGTCCTTGGACACTACACTGAACAGTGTCTTTCAATACACCAGACTTGTCTTAAAGGAAGTAAGATGGGAGCACAATGGAAGGAGCAAGCATCTCTGCCTGGGGGTGCTGGGGAAGGCCTAAGAGGCAGTGATGAACTGGCCAGAGGGACAAGGTGGAGAAAGCATTCCAGGCTGAGGAGCCAGCACATGCATGGTGGCTGAGCAGGGTCATGCAGCCCCAGGAGGCTCGGAGTGGCTGGGACAGGACGGATGGTGGGACGGGGTGTGGCTAGGAGGTTAGAAGAGGCTGCGGAGGCCTGGTGCACAACACAAGCTAGAAGGGTGAGGGGTGACTTGGGTGGAGGGACGTGTTGGAGAGAACACTGCAGCAGCGGGGTGTGGAGGAGGCCGTGGGAGCGTGGGCCTGGAAACAGAGAGGCCAGCTAGGAAGCAAATACTGTGGCCCAAATGGAGAGAAAGCTGGGGGCTGCCATTCAGTCATTCGCTCAGTCATTCATTCGCTAGTCTTATGCACCTCTGCCAGGCACTGTCTGGGCATCGGGAAAACAGCTGAGAACAAAATGCAGTCTTTGCCCCCGTGGAGCGTATATTCTAATGCCTCAGTCATCGGCGTTTCTCCACCCCGTCCCCCGTCCCCGTCTTCTGCATTGCCAGCCTGGAAGACAAACACCAGACCTCCTGTACCTCCCCAACCCCCGGGGCCACCATGTCCTATGCATCTTTCCCAGCACCGTGAAAGTATAAGGCTTCCTCTTCCTTCCCGCTACCTGGAGAGAACTCCAGATGCTGCCTGCGGCTGTGCACTTATAGAAAAGAGGCTTGGTCCTGCTCCAGAACAAGGCAGATGAAAACGCAGGGGACCCAGGCTGGGAGATGCCACAGAGACCCGCAGGCTACTGAAATGGTGTTTCTGAAAGTGAGAGGACAAACGGAGTCTCCCAGCCTCACGCACAAGGCAGCGCAGGTCCTTAATGAGTATTATCAACTGCTCGGACTTCCGGGTCTGTAAAACGGGAAATGAAATGAGATAACGCATGCCCAGTGCCTGGCAAAGTCCATACGTGGTAGGTAATGGCGACGACAGTGATGCTATTACTACCGCATAAATGTTTTTCGAATGAACGAATGCATCTCAGGAGATGGAGTCCAGGCCCACCAGGTGCTCCCTGTTGGGGAGTAGCTGCCAAATGTCGAATGGAACTCACGGGACTGTCAGACATTGAGGCATAGGCTGGCTTCTGTGACTAATTTGTCTAGGGACCCTGGTGGAGTTCTTTGACATTTTAAACACTGCTTTCCAAATGCAAAACCCCTCAGTTTATAGTCATATACACATCCATTTTTCAAGCATCTTGCAGATGCTAAGGGCCAGGTTAGAAATGATGTCTGAGGCATGGCTTCTGACCTCAAGGAGCTGACAGCCCTCTAGGCGGGGAGACATGATACAGGGGTAGGCATTCAGAGTAGCAACAGGTACAAAGTGCAGACATAGCCCGTAGGAGGGAGGGATTAAGTATCGAGGTGTGTAGGGGGTGGGAAGGGCAGGCAGGAAAGGCACCCTGGAGACAGGGAATCTGGATTCCAATGGGAGCTACGTTCCAGGTGGATTTGACTCAGCTCGGTTCGGTGCAGGTGGCAATGCCTTTGGAATGCAGTGTCTGGGATCGCGGAGTGGAGGGTGCAGGAGAAGGCGGAGACAGTCTTGCGTGGAGGCAGCAGCTGGGGCCTGTAGAGCCTGCCTGGCGCATCTGGGAAGGAGCCTGGAGTCACCAGGTGAGGGAGGTTTGAAGTCGGGTAGAGATCCGATTAGATTTGGGGCAACAGTGTGCAGGACGGCTAGACTGGCTGGTTTCCAAAAAGTGAGTGAGAGTATCACAGAGGGGACTTGGACGTCCTGGAGCTGGGGGTAGTTGACGGTGTGGTACTGGATGACCTCCAAAGTTCTCTTCCGAGCCTAAGTGTCTACGGGTCAGGTTTTTTCCCTAAATCATTGAAAATGCATTAGCGGACCTTGCTATTTAAAAGCGTTCTCCTGGGAATCTTTCCGTGAAGCAATGATTCATTCTCCAGTCTGTCTTTGGTGGAAATCCAAATGATCATCTCTTCTATCAGCTTACAGCTACCAAGATAGACCTGCGCGGAGCTTCCTTGTGGCAGCCTGGTGGAGGATGGGGGCAGTGGGCACCCACAAGAAGTGAAGGGGAGGAGAAACTCAGCCCTGCTCCAGGCTTAGAGCTGCTACCATCTCACAAGTGGGCCCTGTGTGGGCTCCTCACACCCTGCTTGATCAGTGGGACCTTTGGAGGTTTACAGAGCCCTGGGGCCAAGCGCCAGCTCTGGGAAGACGGAGCCTGAAGGAAAGCTGGCCTTATGGGCCCAGGCCTGTCTGGAGATCCACTTTAATACCAAGGGCCACATCTGCCCCAGACTGGCCGCCTACATTCACACATTCATTTGTTCACCCACCGAGCACCTGTGGAGCCCCTCCATATGCCAAGCACTGTGCAAGGCACTGGGTTTACAGCTGAGAACAAAAGACACGTCCCCACCCCCGCTGCTTGCAAGGCAGCATTTCTCCTTCTTGGGAACTCTTCTTTCCCCACCTGCAAAAGGCTCTTTGGATATACATAGCTTCTCGGATGACTGGTGCATGATTGCGATTCCAAGAAAGAGTCTGTTCTTAGACTAGGGCGAAAGGGAACATGACATCACTAAGGCAAGGCGACAGAAAGGGCCCGTGTGCTCACCAACCCTGATTACATGGACTGACCTCCAGAAGCTGGGCTGCCCTGGACACGAAAGATGCTCACCACCTTCACGACAGGAACTGGGTGAGATTTGAGTGAGCTTGCCCTCCCAATTTGGGCAGGGAGGGGTGGAGCCTTGGTCCTCTAAGGACAGCCTCTAGGAACTTCCCGCTTCCAATCCGGAGGGCAAGGGCAGGGCGGGGCCTTCTGTGAGAAACTCCAGCCGGGGCTGCTCCCAGGACCCCTGCAAGGCTCCTCTGCCTGTCCAGGTGGGGGACAGGGGTTCCCCGGCATGCTGCTGGTCCCGAAGGAGGGCAGGGACAAAGGAAATCCGGAGCAGGGGGTGACTCTCAAGGTAGGTGGAGTGGCTGTTAGGGAGGGAAGAAGTCCCCACGGTCCCTTCCTCAGTCAACAGGACCCCTTAGCTCCACAGTGATTCCCACGACCTTGTCACTGTACTTGTTGGGTGCACACAAAGGTAAGAGTAACTGGAAACCACAGCAAGGGTCATTTTACACTCTCGGCAACACGATTCCTTTGTGGCTAATTCAAGTAATATGTCAAAATGTCCCTTGGAAGAGATCTTTAAGAATATGTCTTTTAAGTAAACAAGGTTTTCCTAATTAATGACACGCCTGCCCACCCCTCCTTCAAGTTCCTTGCAGAACTTCCCTAGGCCAAGAGGGCTGAGCAGGAAAGGGTGGCGAAGTCGAGGAGGGAGTGGGGACAAATCCAGCCGCTTGTCAGTTGGGGAGCTATCAGTTTCTCCGCCGGATGTTGATCAGATTTCCTGGGCTGGAACCAACTCACAGGGCCCGGGTACTGGAATTTTTCCAAGAAGCAAACGCTTTGCTTCTTACGAAGTCAACATGATTTCTTTCAAGGAAAATTTTTATCCTTTCTTTTTTTTAAGTGTCTACGGTTTTTGAAGGGCAAATCTTTGGACTTTTCTCTGAAGACAATGATTATGATATAATTATCATTCGCTAAGACCACCCCTGACCCCACACGCACTCACAGAGAGGCCTGGGGGTGGGGGAATGATGTGCCCAAACTTGTACCATGAGTCAGTGGCATAGCCAGAAATAGAACTTTCCAAACTCCCAAATTCCTAATCATAGCAATATTAATAATAGTCTCTTTATAATTTTCTAAGTGTTTTCACAGCTCACATTGAATCTTCACAAGAACTTTGTGGAGAGTCTGGGTAAGTCATTCTCAGGAGACAGCAGATCTGAGGTCCAGACCAGCTTTGCCACTTGTTTGCTGTGTGACCCTGGCTGGTCTCTTCACCTCTCTGGATCTCAGGGTTCTCAGCTATGAAGCGGGAGCATTGGGTGAAAATACTTCTAAAATCCCTCCCACCTCTAACAGGCTGTGATTCCATGATGTGATGCTCTGGTCCAGGGTTTCTCCACCTTGGCACTAGAGACTTCTTGGGCCAGACAGTTCTTTGTTGGGGGGCTGTCCTGTGCATTGTAGGATGGTTAATGTCATCCCTGGCCTCTACCCACTAGATGCCAAAAGCACTCCCTGCCCCAGTTGTCACAATCAAAAATGTCTACACACATTGTCAAATGGGCAAAGTAATCCCTCCGTTCACTGCCCAAGGACTTCAATAAGGTCAAGATCATGTGGTTCAGTGGAGAAAGGTCTTCCTGCCCCTGCCCCTTCCCCAACCCCTGCACACTTTTCCACACACTTTTCAAACACAAGCTCCTAGTTCTTTGCCACTTCTCATTTCTTAAATGCCCTCCGTGGTCCAGCGTGTGTTTGGTGTGATAATGAACCTACTGATTTCATACTTTCTCTTAAAGAGAGTTCACAGGTGTATGTCCCCTAAGCAACCAGCCAGGCTCCCCAGAAATCCCTCGCAGAACCCTGGATGGCCTGGAAGCCTGTATCTGCAGCCCGCAGGAGGCTCAGTGAGCATGGATTTGTCAGCACTCTTAAATCACTGGGCTCTGAGGAAGCCTTCTCCCAGCACAAAGATCCTTCCTTAGGAATCAATAGCTCAAGGCCTTCTATCACACTCAGAATTATCCTGGGACCTGTAAAATTTCTTCTCCCCAAGAATGGCAGAACCCTGAAATGAAAACCCCAACACAGGGGAGGGAAGAGGGCAAGGAGGGAGTCCTGCCAAGGAGGCCTTGTCCGCAGCCCAGATGTTGCTGTGAGCAGAGGCTGATGTGCGAACCTGGACACTCGGTCTCATTCGCCGGGAAAAGGAAGACCCAGTGTGGTTCCCAGGGGTCCTGCAATAATAGCCTCTCCCAGCTGAATACCTCTTTACATCTCACGAAGGGCAGAGGCATGTTAAAGACTATCTTCCTTGATTTTCACTATCCTACACTCATCACAGGTTGCCAGCCTCATCATTTTGCAGAGGAGGAAACTGAGGCATGCAGAGGTTAAGAGCCTGAGCAGGAAGTGAGGAGCCGGATTCTAAGCCTGAATCATTTCAAGCCTGAGCTGCCTTCCCAGCGAGAGTAAGGTAAGGGTCAACCATCTGGTGGGGTTCATGAAAGAGGCGACCTCTTGTTTCCTCAGTGTCTAATGCCACTCCCCCATTCAAAAAAAATACAGAGGTACTGTGCTATAGCTGTATTTTATGTAAGGATATTCCTCTGGCCTTATCCGGAACCAAACCAAGCCTTGGGAATGCTGGCACAACTCTTCAGCTAGAGCTGGAATCAGGCGCAGATCCCAAGCACAGCCTCTCAGAAACCCTGCTTTCAAGGAGGGGGCTGTGGCTCTCTGGTGTTCCACATTATCCTACCACCTCCCTCCTCTACCTGAAGAAAAAGACCCAACTTGTCTGTGAGCCTGAAGGAGATGAGGAAACTCAAGCACCTTCCCTGGCAACAAGCATCCCTTGGGTGAGCCTTAGGGACAGAAGAGGATCCGCCTCTTGGAATTTTGGCTCCGCAGCACTGGTCCCTCCTGAGGGCTGCTGGCAAGTCTGCAGAGACTCTGGTGGGGGGGGCTCTATGCAGAGTGCAAAGGAGCAGGGTGGGGAGAGGACATAGAGGGGGCAGCCCACAGGCCACTCAGCAAACCTCCTTCCCAGGGCCTGGCTCAGATGTCAACAGCCAGCCTCACAGAAAAGAAAAAGGGCAATGGAAATGGTAGTATCTTCCAGGTCACCCAAGAAGCCCTAATATGAGGATTTCGCAAAAACAGAACATCCTAGAACTCTGACCTTGAGCTGGGAGCAGCAAGGATGGGGAAAGGGGCAAATACTGATTGGAAACTCTCCACTTCACCCAGGATCTGAGTACTGGAGGCCCCATAGGCAGTGGTGTGACTACAGGTCAGAGAGACCTCACTCTAGCATGCCTGAGCAGAAAGAAGGAAGAGCTCCAGGCTTGGGTTCCAAGACCACCGCAAGGGGCTGGGCATTTCTGATTCCTATGTGCGTGGACAGAAACCAGGAGTCGCATTGCTTTTGCCTACAAGACCACTTGAGATAACAAGACAAGATCATGGAGGAAGGGGAAAGAATAATTAGGAATTTCTGTTACCTGTATATGTACATTATGAGAACTTTATCTGCTCCTCACCTCCTCAGTCTGAATAACAGATTCAAAGGAAATTTCCCTCAGTTTACTAGATTTATTAATTTACCGATGTCTGATCAGTCAGCAATTATGAACACTTACTGTGCAGAGAACACACATCCATCTCCATAGTAAAGAGGAAACAGGTCATGGGAGTGGAAAGACCTCTAAGTAGAGGACTGGAAATCCTAGGACCCAGTCCTATCTCTTCCACCAAAGAGCCATGTGACCTTGGGCAAGGTACTTGCCTTAACTGGGTTTCAGTTTTCTCATCTGTAAATTAAGTGTGCATGTGGGATGGCATTGGAGTAGGTGCTCTTCAAGGTTCCTTTCTTCTAGCTCTAATATTCTTGGGCTCTGTGAGTCCTAAACAAGTTCAAAGAACACACCAGCACCAAACACAAAGGATGATCTCAGAGAGCAGGTGGGGCTAGGTACCAGCTCTGTTTCCTTGGAATGCTGTACATGTATCTGTCTCATTGCACCTGAGACCACAGACCACCTGAAGTCCAGGAAGTACGTGGTAGAAGGGTTCCAATCATGAAGGTGATGGTTAAAGGCTATAGCCTGAACCTGCTTAAAGCATTAAGTTACCATGACCAATGAAGGGCAAGAAGTGAAAAGTCAGTGGTCCTGAGCTGGGTGCCTTTGGCGCCCCATACTGGGCACCAAAGATCCTGCTGGGCAGCTTCCATTGCCTCAGCAGGCAGCAAGTAAGATTGAGAACAGGACTGTCACATTTGTTTAATAGGACTACCTTCCTGGTCTGTAGTCCGCTCTCTATAAGAGTATGTTTCACTCCCCAGAATTACACAGACCATTGGTCCACACATTCAGAGGGCACTACGGTGCTGCTATAGGACGTCTTAACCAAACATCAAGGTGCAGAGTAATAAACCTCAGGGTTCAGAACACCAGGCGCAGCCCAGATGGAGAGGAGAGAAGAAAGCAACAAGCAGGTATTTCGCTGTACAAATCCCCAGTGGAGAGAAGGTCTTGGGAAATGCAGCAGAAAAATGTTGACTGCAGGTAGAGGATGGAGCTGGGTTTGGGGGTATGAAATGAGAGCCCCACTAAAAGATCTACAGACTGACGCAGCTGCTCTAGGAGTTCAAAACACTCATTCATGTTCAGGGATGAGGTACAGGATACAGCCCCAACTGAGCAGCCCACTTTTGACCTTCTCCAGAGACCATTAGTACCAACTGTAAACCAGGATATTCTAACTGTGGTCCACTGTGCCAGCATCAAGACCTTAAACTCCCTTCATTGTCCCTTAAATGGACGTTAGGACCTGCTGCCAGAAACATGTTCTTAATCAAGTCAGACTGTGAGAAAAATCTTCCTCAAGGGCCATATTGGAAGAACCGCCATATTCCCACTTTCCATTCTCCATCTCCCCTTCCTCATGGCTGAGAATGAGGTACAAGGAGGTACAAGGTGACTCTGAATTCGCTCTAATTCAGTCTCGGGTAGCTGCAGCCCCAAGTCATCAGGGTCAAAAAATCTCCCACCAACAGCGTTTCTCTTCCCACAAGAGTTCTCCCCTGATTCAAGCAGCACTACAGAGTTGTCCCCTATCCCTGGAAGCTTCTTGCCTTCTTTTCCACCTGGCTTCACTTGGGAAGTCCTGCACCCATCCCAGAAGACACCTCAAGTGTGACTCAAGAATATGTCTTGCCTGGAGAGCTGAAGCACCTCCTGGAACACACAGAAGCCACACTAGGTGCACACCTTACCACCACCAGCGGCAATATTCATTAGTCATTCCCCGAGGAAGGAAAGTGGCCCCCCCTCCCCAGCCCCAGAAACACTTCCCGGCCACTCTGGGAGGCTCCCATCCAGGCTGGGATGACTCTGGTTTCTTGAGTTGGTTTCTGCAGAAACAAGACTAACCAGGACTCCCAACTACTGTACTGCAAAGAAGCGCGCTGCATTGCTGGGCATATGCCCCCAAGCTCGGCCTGCGGCCCCATCAAAGCCTCCACGTGTCCCCACTGGGCTGAGGAGGATCCCTGGTCCCCCTGGAATGCCTGAAGCTGGCTTGCCTGAGATAGGCTGAAAGCAAGCGGACCACACCTCGGTCCAGCAAAGGCAGCCGGCAGCTACGCCGCGCGCTGGGCTGGCTCCCCGAGCTCTCTGCCACCCAGCGCTGTGCCCGGGAGCTCGGCTTTCCCGGGGAGGAAGAGCTAGCTTCCCCTAGGGCTCCTCCCCATCTTGGAAGCCTAGGCACCCGGCCGAGGCCAGCAGCTTCCCAGGCCCGGAGCTGAGCCTGGTTCGCTGGGTGCCTCCCCACTACCCCAGGCACATCCCTCCTCACCTGCTCCGCCCCCTCCCAGCCCCGGTGCCCTCTCCCCAAACAGCTGACCTCCAGGACGCCCCCGACACCTCCTCTGCAGCTATGAGGGCTATCGCCCCCGCACCTCCGCTCCCACCTCTCCTCCAGCCCCGGCCCCGCACCCGCCTCTACCCCAGCCCGTGGGAGGCTCTGCGCGCCAGTCGAGTCCTGTGCCTCTTGGCAAGTTGGAAGCCAAGCCGCCGCCACCTTAGCGGTCTGTCTTCCCCGATTCCCGGGCGGCACCCCCGCCAGCCTGGCGGGCGGATCGGGGTGGGGCGCAAAGGGCGGGAGAAACTTTCTCTGCCTGAGTGGGTGAGGGGCACCGAAGCGGGTACTCACGCCGGCGTCTGCGCTCGGAGCCATCCTCGGGCTCTCTCAGCCCCACCGCCTGGGGGCGTCGGAGAGCGGGAGCTCGCTGCCGCCTCTGCCGCCGCCGCCGCTGCCTTCCAGCTCCCAGTCCCGGTCCCGGGCTGGCTTGGAGCCTCCCGCCCCGACGCCGCTCGCTCGCTCGCTTTATACAACTCCACTCGAGCGCGCCCGGGCTTATGTAAAGGCTGGCGGAGACCCGCAGCCAATGGCGCCGCAGCTGGAGCTGAGGGCCCGGGGGTGGGGGGCGCCCGCGTGGCCAATCGCGGCCCGGGGAGCCCGGAGAGCCGGGTGGGGGGAGGGGCGCCTCCCCTCGCTGATTTAGAGCCGGGATTGCGGTGGCGGCCGCCGGCAGCCCGGCCGGCCGGGCGCGACGCGTCGGGCGCTGGGGTGGGAGGCGGCGAGGGCGGGCGGGTTACGCTGCGTCGCGTAACCTTCAGGAGGCAGCGGGACCTGGCGAGGGGGGCGAGGGCGTCTGGCTGGGCGCTGGGGGCCGGGGGCTGGCGGGAAGCAGGGGTCCCCCGGGAGGAAGCGCCGGGAAGGAAGGCAGGGGGGAGGGGGTGCGGCGAGCCCCAGGGCCCCGCGGTCACCCCTGCGCGCAGGGCAGAGAGTGGCGGCTGGGACAGCGGCGTGCCTTCCCGTTTCCCCAGATAGCGATCTGGCGTCGCCGGGCCGGGCCGGGCCGTGCCGGAGCGGCCGCGCGAACCGCGCTGATGGCGAGATTTCGCGCTGCGGAGCGAGCGCTGAGCCGATCTTTATCCAGTCGGGGTACGTGTCCTAGTGCCTTCCGGGGACTGCTCAGTATGGAGAGCGGAGCTTCTCTACGGCCCCGGAGGGCGGGGAGCGGGCGAGCACAGCTCGGAGATGAGGCGCGGTGGCGGAGGCGGTCGCGGGCAGCGTCTCTCCCTCCCGCCCGGTCCCCCGCCCGCCCGCCGGCCCTGCGGGCGGTGCCCCTACCCCACCCCACCCCTCCTAGCCCCTGCCCGGACAGGGCCGAGGCTGAGCCCGGCCCACCCACTCTGGTTCGGTGCGTACATCCAGCCTCCCCCACCGCTTTGCTCACAGGTACTGCTTCCCCGCTCCTCGAACCCCGGCCCCCTGCCGTGGGCGGGACGGTCTCAGCCTCTCAGGACAGGGTGCAGCGGGGGGCTAAGCTTGGGAAGAAAGCCCTTGGTCAGCAGTGCCCAAAGTACCCGTGTGCGGGGCAGGAAACCGGCCTAGGTCGATAACTCTCTCAAGTCAGGTCCCTTATTTTGCGCCTAGAATAGGGCCTGGCACCTAGTAGGCGCTCAGTAAGGATTTACTGAATGAACCTTGAACTGAATAAGGACTTTGGGTTTCTGAGAGCTGGGGTACTGGGCTTGGGAAGAGAAAGACCTGGGAATAAGCCATCAGAGACGGAGGGGGCTAGGACTGTTTTCTCATCTATTGATGCCTCTATGACCACCACCCTGCCATCTGGGCACTTGACTCCAAATGTGCTCTTTCGTGGAAGACGCCGACAGCCAGCCCCTGACCCCAGACCCGGTTATCCCCAGATTTTGAGCAGAACTACCAGAGCCTACTCTGGGCCCTGATTTCAGGTGGCTGTGATCGTCCTCTGGAAAGACATAGCTAAGGACAGGCAATCTTTCTCGCTTTGGGGGTCCTGGATCTAGCTCAGGTTCTTAACCTTTTGAGGGTGATGAAACCTTTTGAGGGTTTTCAATCTGATGAAAACCATTGAATCCTTTCTCTAGAAAAATATACACATACACATTTACAGGCATACACACACACCTTGAGTATAATTTCAGGATCATTAGGGACCCTGAGTCTCTCTTGGGGCTCTGCCCAATGTCAAGCTCCTGTTTCTCTAGGGGTCTAGGACAGTGGTTTATAATCATCCTCCTTTTGGGGAATCACAGAACTCTTTTGAGCCTTTCAAGAATCTGATTAATGGTATGAGTCTGTGTCTCAGGAAACTGCTCGATTACGTACACACGTGTTGCCATGCCATTTTAGGGAGTTCGTGGATCCTCAAAACCAGATTCAGAAGCTTCAGCAAAGAGCAAATAGACTTTGCCCCATGGGTGCACCTGATCCCCAGCTCTCTCCACAAGGAGTCCGGTGAGCTTTGCACCATGCTGCCTCATACCACCACCGTATTCTGAGGGCATCTGAGTCATGTGGTGATGGCCCTGGCACCTGAGAGACCATCTCCACACTTGTCTCTGCATCTCGGTCCCCGCCACCCTCTTAGTGTAGAAATAAGTTGCAGGTTGTCATGTTCTGTCTGATCTACGAGCATTCCTTAGCCAGAAACTCCAACTCTGGGAGACAGCAAGTGACTGGTAATTAACCAGTTTCACTCAATCCCAAGCTTCTGAGCACACCTTTCTTGGTTTTTGTTCTCACCTCTCTCTTTGCCGGTGAAGCTGTTAGCAGGAGCCCCAGCTGTGGAGCCTCACCTCACCTAAGCCCGACAGATTTAGTAACCAGCGCAGTAATTATCAGCATTAGCCATCCAGATGTGAATAGGCTTTTCTGCACAAAAAGCTCTATAATGATCTCACACTTTCCGGCAGCTAGCCAAGTAAGGGTGCATCAGACCAGAGGTGCTGGGGAAGGACAGAGAAATGCAGGAAATGACGGAGACAGTCTCTTCAGGAAGTTCTTTAGGGAATGCAATTTGGTTTCTGCACTTGAACTTGTAAGGGTTCAGTCGGTGGGCCAGGCCTTTCTGGTCCTGTAATTTCTAATTCCTCTAATGTCCTCCATGTCCATTCACTCAGTTCATGTCTGTGCCCCGCCTGTATCATTGTAGACATCTTGCCCTCACAAATTTCCCAGACATATCTTGCTTTGTCGGGGCACATGCACATTTATGGACCGAATTGTGTCCCCTCCAAATGCATATGTTGAAGACTTAACTTCCAATGTGACTATGTTTGGAGATAGGGCCTCTAAAGAGATAGTTACGGTTAAATGAGGTCAAAAGTGTGGGACCCTAATCCTTAGGATTGGTGACCTTATGAGAAAAGAAAGGGACACTGGAGATCTTCCTCTCTCTCTGGGCACACACAGAAGAAAGGCCATTTTAGGACACAGACAAAGGTGGCCATTTGCAAGCTAAGGAGAGAGGCCTCCAAAGAAACAAAAACCTGCCGGCACCTCGATCTGGGACTTCCAGCCTCCTACTGTGAGAAAATAAAATTCAGTTGTTTAAGCCACCTGATCTGTGGTATTATTTTATGGCAACCTGAGCAGACTAACACACATATGTTTTCAACACGCTCCTTACCCCCATCCAGCTTGTTCAGTCTCCTCCCAACATGCTGACTCTCTCCATACTGTCCCCCCACAAACCTTGTCCATTCTTACATGGGACACTTGCCTAAAATGTTTTCTCATCTTTTGGCACCCAAACTAAGTCTCACTTATCACAGCATCTTCCAAAACTGCTCTGGCCTGCACTGGAGCTTTGCCTTTTCAGCCCTCCTGCAGGTCTGCAACATCTTAGCACTCTATTATACATATTGTCCTGTGTTCTCTCTAATTGTTTCTTACACAGAAAAACTTGCCCTTCCTCTCAGAATAGAAGCCCCTTTAAGTCCAGAGTCTGTACCTTGTACTTGACTACCTCACAGAGCCCAGCGTGAAACTGGGCACAGAATGAACACAGGGTTTGCTGATTAATTTATTCCAATTAAACGTATTTATGTTTCAAAAAAAAATACTAGAAAAGTTTCATAGCACTTCATTTTCTAAAAGCTCAAGACGTTTGGGTGTGTCATTTCAGTCATCTCGAAAGCCCATTGGAGCAGAGGCTGTTGGGAACCAACTCTCTCCTCTGGTTCAGGATCAGAGGGTTACACAAGCTACTCAGAGTCACACAAACTCAACCCTTCTTTCTCCAAATCAGAAGATTTGCTATCCTTGGTTTCCTTGTGACCCTCACTGATCCACCTGGCTGTCTTCTCACTCTCCAGATAGAGAGGAAAGGCTAGGGAATCTCAGCTCTTAGAGATGCTTCTGTTTCAACAAATCTTACCTGAGGCCCTTGAAGCTAGAGGTGCTTTAGAATTCAGAAAGGTACCAAACGCACTGAACATGCCCTGTGAGATCATGGGCAGCATCTCTTAATCAACCACATTATTTCCGCAGTAAAACATAAAACATTCAGTGTGAATGTTCACACTAAATGGGTATGAGGATAAAATGGCTTCACTTCAGTTTGTCTGGTTTTGTCACCAGATGAGTTCTGGCATCAAACTTGTAAAAAACCAAAATACCCCCAAAATCCATGCCTTGATTTTCAGAGATTTGGAAATTTGGAATTGCAGGTAGGGGATTATGGAATGATATTTTAGGCTCGGTTGTCCCAAAAGAAATGAATGTTTTGTGAGGGTGTGGAAAAGCAGCACTCATAGCAAAAGAGAAACCACAAACTGGGAAAGAAGTGAGGGGTTTAAGAGAGTGTGAGGAAATAACCCCTTCTCAAACCAAGCTGTACTGGGTTGTAGTTCCTTTTTTCTAAGGAGTACATATTTATCAGCGGCTGGTGAGCTTTCAGATGGACTTGTGTTAACAGCAGCATGTAAGTGGCAGAAGTACAGAATGCACTTTTGAGGGGAGGCAAGTAGGGGTGAAGATGACGGAAGCTCTTGAAGAGAAGCCACAAACCATGGTGGACTTCCAGATGGCCAGAGAGTTAGTTCAGAACAGCTTAAAAGGGGAGCACAGGCTACAGGCAAGCTTCTCCAGGTGCAGAGTGCAGACCTGGGAAAGGGAGACTAGATAAAGGGGGACATTATGAAATCCTAGAGAAGTCTGGTGAGAAAAGTCAGAGCCCCTTAGGGCTGGGGGGAGCCTGGGGGCGATGATGAAGATAGATGATTGATCATCATGTTAATATGTACCCAGGCAGCCTGGGTGCTTTGAGGTTTTGCTCCACTGTAGTGGAGTGGCTTTGCAGTCTGAGTGGTTGGCTGAGAGCATAATGCAGAGAGGACAGTAAAAGGGAAGGCCATGGTGGACCTGTGACTGCACGGCTCTCTATGCCGGCTTGAGATGCTCAGCCAGTCATACGCTTCATGGTCAGGGGCTTGCCGGAGCCCAAGGTCAACAGCAGGAAAGCTTCACCTTGAATCTTAAGGCTAGCCACGTTGCTGACCTTCGTCCTGCTTTGCCTTTGTTCCCAGGTCCTAGTATCTGCTCTTACCTTTTTTCTTCTGACAGAACTCTGTCTGGTACCCCCAGATAGAATAATGGGTGTCTCCTTCATTCTCCCAACCTGGTACCCTATCCTATGACCCAGATGCTCAGGGACTAGGATTCCAGGGTCCAGATATCCTACTTCCCTCCCTGTGGTTGAGATTTTACCACCTGCTGCCTCACATTGCTGACATCAACTGCCTTCTCAAGGCTCTGCCAACTGCCTCATGCCAGCTTCCTTTGGCATGCCCCCAGCCTGGCCTCACGTCTTTCCCCCACCAGCTGCCAGGACCTCTCTAGGTCCTGGCCCTGCCTTGGTGGGTAGGTCTTGATTCACCTTCCAGCCCATCCTGGTCTGTCATATCCAGCTGCCAACCCAGCAGGATCTCTGATAGACATGAACTCATGGTCATCACTTAAAGAAGAAGAGAAAAGCCTTTAGCAGTTGAGAAGTGATGGCAGCAAACGCCAGGGAGCTCCTGGGCTAGTGGTGCCCTGGCCAGTTTCATGCTAAGAGAAGAGAGGGATGGGTGGAAAGTGAACATGAGAGAAAGGTGAGCAGGAAGGAGGAAATAAAAGGAGGGAAAGAAACAAGAGGAGAGAGAAAGGGAAGGGAGGTTAGGAGAGGAAGCGAAGGGTGGCGGGGGGGATGTTTCTAGTCAGTATTGAACGTCTAAACTGAGCATGAAGATCTTGTCATCAACAAAGAGTCAGAATTGACATAAAAGACGATGGAAAGGGTAGTTGAGCCAGGGCGTGTTCGGGGGGGGGGCATGGGGGAAGAGAGAGAGAAGGTGAGAGAGAGTGTGTGTTAGAGTTGAGGTGATGGGCTATCCCAGGAAGTAGGTAGGACAGAAGTGGAAGACCGATAAGAACAGGTGGACAAGAGTTGATGGCATCTGGGAAAAAGAATCCATGTTTGGAATTTGCAAGGGACATTATTTCTGATTACTTCACCCTGATTTCATTAACCAGGGTTTGCTGAGGGCTGCCCTCCCCACCACCTATCTCAGCACCTCTTGGTTCTTCCACAATTTGTCCTAAAACTCCACCCTCATCTTGACACCAAATTTCATTAGAGATAGAATGGATTTCTCATAGGTTCAGCTGCAGAGTCCAGAACTACTGTTACGACCTGCCAGATGCAAGGGTAAAATAAGGATAATAAAACTCATTATAGGGCTTTTATAAGGAGCACATGAGATAATGTATGCAAAGCACTTAGCAGAGCGCCTGGTATGTCGTGAGTGTTCCATAAACAATGACTGCTGTCATTCTTCTCTTCTCTCCTCCAATCTCTGTGCCCAACCTGTCACCTCCACCTGCCTATCCTTCCTTTGAAATGCCACTCACTTTCATCTCTCTCTCTTCACTCCCAGGCCTTTAGCACCTCGCAACTGTATTCCTACAAAGCAGATCTGTAGGTCTCCCCGCCTTTGTATTCTCCTCACCCAAGCTATAGTAAACCTTTCATTTGTGTAGCACTTTACAGAATTAAAACATCCTCACTAACACTTACCTCTGAGGTAGGCACATAAGCAAAAGCTCAGAGAGGTGAAATGGTTGCCCAACGTGGCACAGCTAATGAAAGGCACAGCTGGGATGTGAATTTAAGTCTCTTGGGCACGGCCCACTGTCCACAGAGTTGAGTAAGTAATTGCTTCTTTAATGGTGCTGTTCTTGAGAATAAAGACCCAGCTTTATATTTCTCATAAACATCTCTAGGTCTGGCCTACAAGAGGTTCTCAACCAGAGTCAGCTGATTCCCCTCCTCCAGGCCCCCAAAGCAGCGCAGGGCCACCCTTGACCCAGCCCTGCCTTGGTGGTAGGAGGGCACACTCTGCTCCCGTGCCGCTCTGCTCACACCTCGGACCTGGGAGCCCAGGACTGACCCAGGGCTGTGCACGCGGAGGATGAGGGATGACCAGAGCAAAGCCGACGTTCCACACTCTGGCTAGCAAGGAGAAAATCAGGAGGAATTAGGGTTAAGTGTAGCTCAGACCAGCAGAGAATAAAAGCAACTCCAGGCTCGTTGCAAGAGGAAGGAATTGCGATTTCATGAAAAGAAGGCTCGAGAGTTGTGCGTGAGAGTTGTGCGTTAGAACGAGATTCCTGCAGAGGTTGTAGAAACTGTTCCCCTGGAGGTCTTTAAGAGCTGGAACACAATTTGCTTTCCAGGACATCTCTCAGGAGGAAGGCAAGAGCTCAAAGGCAGGCCCAGAGGCTGGGCCTGGGAGGGGAGGGCAGGCCCTGCAGAGGTGGGGTCAGAAGATCAGGCAGCAGGAACCACGGTGACGGCAACGACTGGGGTAGAGTTCTGAGCGAGAGCCCGCAGGCTGTTTGTTTTCTGATCTGTCCAATTACTGCCGCTGGCTGGGGCCGTGAGTGGGGCAGCCTGCAGGGAAGGGGCTCCTTGTGGACCCAGAGAGGGCCATTGGACCCAAACAAACAAAGACTGTGTGTTCTGTCTATCAGTAAGTAAAGCAGGGTGCACAGGATGGCCCACCAAAATATTAAATACAAATAATTAAACCTGTGCTCTTTTACTGTGCTTCTGAAACAGGGGTGTTTGGGGAGTGTTCCAGAACCACAAATTACTCCAGATAAAAGTGCCTCATCTTCCTGGACTATTCTTTTTGCTAGAAGATGTGCTAGGGGTGGAGGAGAGAGGAAGAGAGGTAGGTAATTTCGCTGGTAAGACTTTGAAAATACACTTTTCATTTCGATACATTTGGATATATCATGGACTCCAATGCAAAACTGCATGCATATTTTAGACAAAAGACCTTTCAGGCTTCCTGCTGGGTGAGACCCCCAGAGGCCTGGGGTGGGGTGTGTGATAACCCTTTCTTGTGCTTTTAGAATTCTTTGGTAGAAAAGTTTGACCAGGGCTGCTTTAGTATTTACAGTGTCTGAGGCACTGTCTCACCACGATATTCTACAAGCATTTAAGCCCTTTCCGTGGGCCCAGCATTATGCCCTTTATGACAAAGAAGTGGGTATTTATATTTTCTTTGTAGTGGACTTGAGGAAACAGACCAGAAAGATGGAATGATCGCTCCTTCTCATCCAAAAACAATTCTCCTGTGGCAAAGAGGAGCTGGCAATGTGGGTGCTCCTTTGGGGCAGCCATGCCTGTCCCACGTGCCCGTGCCTTCCCCGTGATTCTCTGATTCCTCCTCACACCTATGCCCTGCCATTAAGCAGTTGCACAGCACTCACTGCCATGTGCCCCCTCCTAAGAGCCTTTCAGGCAGGAGGGGCAGGTGCAGGGCACATGGGGAGCCCAGGAAATCCAGCTGGTGCCTGTGCCTTTTCTCCTTCTACTGGGGATTCTGACATGTTCCGCATACATTTACAGATGAGGACATTAGCACAGAGTCACCAACGTCCCCATCTCATAGGCAGAGCACCCAATTTCCAGGGTGGGCTGGAGGAGTTCAGGCTCAGTGCATAGCCCAGGGCTGTCTGGGATGTGATTGGTTCCCCACATGGCCCAGGATGGATGGGTCACCAGCAAGCATTTATCCAGAGCTTGTTAGGTGTGGGCTCTGGGTTAGGCCAGGGGAGGAACAATGATGAATAAGACCTTCTCTGCCTTCAGGGAGCTTACAATACACAGGGAACTGCTGCCCAACTGGTGCCGAAAGAGACAGGAAACAGGAATGGTCCGGGGAGACATGCCCCTCCTGCATCCTGCAAGGTCTGCTTGGGAACTATGGGGCGGGAGATTGTCCCCTGATTGGGTGACTGGGCACCTTCCCTCCCCATCTCCATGTGGAGCTCTCCTATCTCTCTGCTTCGTCATGGTCCTCCGAGAGCGCATCCCCTGTCAAATGTTCTTCTCTCTCTGCAGTCCCCAGCAGTCACTGCAACCAAAGCCACCACAGCCCGTGTTCACAAGCTGATCTGCCTAAACGGTGCTTTACAAAGGATACCAGCTCACACTGAGGCTGCGCTGACGCATGCTGGGTGCTGTTTGTGTGCTTTAACTGCTTTAATCATCCCAACAAACCTACGATTCTATTATTATGCCCATTTTGTAGATGAAAAAGCTGAGGTTAAGTAAACAGCCAGTAAGTGACCACCTGGGACTGCCATTCAAGCACACTTTGTACAGCCTCTAGCCATTCTACACCCAGTACCTACTTCGGGCCTCACGGTGATACTGTGATATAAGTAGATGGGGAAACTGAGGCCCAGAAGGATCAATGCATTGCCAAGCTTGATTGGTCTGTAGGTAAAGTAGAGACTAGAATCCAGGTCTGACTCAGCCTGACTCTTAGCCTGGTGTTCTTTTCATTACGTTTTGTTGCTGAAATCAGAAAATATTCTCTATACATTTCCGATAACCGTGTACGCAATCAGTCTTTGGAGGATTGGGTCTTTGCACTTTCCTATTGGGTGAAAACAAGGACAAAAGTCATGACCAGAAACTGGTGAAACTAGAAAAGCTTGAAAGACCGCCACCTAGTGGCTTTCTCAGGGGTGGCGGCTGAAACTGGGCCTAGGGCCTGTGAGCTATGACCTTGGAAGTCTGTGATAAGAAGTCCATGAGAGAGGAAGTTGGAACATATTGACCACTAACTGGATACCAGGTGCCCTGCTAAGCCCTTTCAATGGTGCCTCTCATTTATTCCTCACATTAACCACCTGAGGTGGGTCCTATTATCATCATCGCCGTTTCAAAGATGAGGAAGCTGGGGCTCAGAGCTTAAGCAATCTGCTCAAGGTCGCCCTGCTGGTAAATCTTAAAGCTGGGATCCGAAGCCAGGTTTGTCTGACCCCAGGGGCCGCATCTGCTTCCTCCCCACGCCTTATGCCATCGGGCCACTGCCACCTGTCCTATCTCAACCCATAGCCCTGGCTCCCCGGGCTGCAGCTACTCTGACCTTCTCTGTTTTTCGAGCTCATCCTCACGCAGGGCCTTTGCATTTGCTGTGCCTTCTGCCTCAAATGCTCTCTCAGCTTTACTCACCACGGGCTACTCATCATACAAGTCTAGGCTTATAGAGGTTACCTCCTCAAAGATGCTATTCTAGCCATCCACCTGAGGAGCCCCTACTCAAGCCCAGCTCCTCGCTGTCTCGTTAACTTACTGCGTTGCCCTCTTATGGCTTCGCACTCTCTGAGATTATTTCTCTGTTTAAGGGCTTGTTTGTCCTCTATATTTGCCACCAAGAATGTCAGCTCTGCAGTGGCAGGAACCACTGCATCCCCAGTGCCTAGTACGGTGCTTGGGAAGTAATTGCTCCATAAATATTTACTGGATGAATGATTAGAAGGAAGCAGGGGGGAAAAGGCCCTTTGACTCCTATTTTATGCATTTCAGTCAGAGGTTCTCTTATCCCTCCTGTGGTTTCCTGTCATCCTTGCCCCCTTCTTTTTTGAACGCCTCCCTTATACATCCAGGACCAGAAGTGAACTGAGGCCAGTACTAGGACTTGGTTTAATTTGACAGATAGACAGTAAAATATTAGATGCAGTAAAAATAAGATGGCTTGCATTTCTGGTCCTCAGCATTTGATATAGTTGAAACGTCTGTGTTTTTTGGTAGTGGTTGTTGTTAATTCTTGTAATTAGCTTGTACCTTATAGATATTGCTCTTGGTCATTTGAAAAGAGGCTTTACTGGTCATTCAGGCCTGGAACCTCTTCTGTTCTCCAAATTTATTACCGCTCCCACCACATTCACAACCTGGAAATGTGGATGAGCATCTCAGGGTTATAAACTGCCGGTTCTCACTCACCCACACTGGATGTGCTCCAGAAAACAGACTCCGGTTTGTGAATTTGAATTTAGAGTCCTGCACTTGTAAGGGGAGCCCCAGACCCAGGCACAGTCCTTAAGGTCTGCAGAAAACATGAGGGGAGTACAAATGCTTGTACAGATGAGCTTATAGCCAAAGGCATGAGCGACCTCAGAAGGGAAAAACCATGGTGGCTAATGGTCATTAGAGCTTCCTTGATGTAATTTCAGAGAATGAGGAGAGCCACAATCCCAATTAAATGAAAGCAGGAGAATTTAGCTCTGAGTTGACAGTTCTGCTACGGTGAGTTTGTGACAGGGTGATACTGAAGGTGGGCATGAACTAGGAGAGGGCAACCTGACCCTCCTCTGGCCTTGCCTCTGTCTCGCTGTATATCTTTTCATAATCTGGAAAAATAAGACTGAGCTGGCTGGGCTTTCAGATCCCCTGCAGCTCTGATGTTCTAGGCCTTTACCGGGGTTAAGGGTGGGTGTGGGGGGCAGAAGAAGGGACTGGAGGAAAGGAGGCTAATGTTGATTGAATTCCCCCTCTGCATGTGGCACTGATCTTGGCACGGTGACACCAGGTCCTCATAGCAACCTCAAGAGCAAGGTAACTATTTTGCAGATGAGAAGAAAAAAAAAGGAGCTTAAGTGACTTACCCCAAGTCACATAGCTGGAATGTGACAGGGCTTTGCCGCAAGGCATCTGGCACTTACAAACCGTCTGCACCCAATGCTCCAGAATATCTAATTCTTAGAAGTAGCACTCGCCTCCTAAGGAGCCCTGCTCTGCTCTGCACAGCGACTGGGAAAGGCCGAGCACGGCTGGTGTTGTCAGATTTCTTGGTTTATTTCAACACCATTCTCAGGCTCCTAATTAGGCAGCTCAGGGGTGAAAAGCTAACGTGGATGTAAGTAATGAGCAGGAGACCTTGTGTCACAGGCTGACCCTGGATACCGGACACAGAATGATTCCGTAATTATACCAGCCAGTGTTGACTGAGGCTCTCTTATGTGTCAGGTCCGACGACAACAGCAACAAAAACAACAATAAAAACAGCAGCAACGGCAATAACAATAGCCACAGCAGCAGCAGCAGCTGAGGGCTCACGATGCACCAGGCAGGGCAATGTACTTAGCAGGACATTTGCTAGGAGCGGAGTAAGACGACTCCTCTTTTTTACTGGTCGAAGAGATGGGCTCTCAATAGCTGAGCAATGAAACAAGTACCCCAAGCTCGGACTATCAGGATCGCTATGGTTTGGCTTCTAGATAGTGGGGAAGGTGTTAACTCACCAGGAAACCTAAGAAGCTGTATTTTCTGAGTGACAAATCAGGGCACATGGTCTGATGTAATGATTGGTGACGGAGCAGGCTCTTTGAAAAATCCAGGGGCAGTTGCTATCAACACAGTCATCTACCTCTCAGTGTCCCCTCTGTTCCATGTCCCCCACACCACCCTCCGGCTGCCCAAAGCCTTCCCTCACCGGCTCCTCACCCTGGCCTCCCTGTCCCATAGTATCTTGTGCTCCAAAATTATGACGTCTTCTGACATACAACCAACGTTCTCAGGCTAAATATTTCCCCATTTTTGCAGGAGGGGAACTGGAATAAGAAGACTGGTGTAATTTATACTTAGTTATGAGTGACTACCGAGCTGCCCATTACTGGCAGGTGACCTCCTCTTAAAGAGAAGCTGGACAGCTTCTCCCGGACAGGGTCCTAGCTGCGTGACACTCCAGGCTCTGTGGCAGCAGGCTTGTGAAGAGAGAGATCACCTTCCCCACGCGGCTATTTCCTGAAGGGAGATAGATGCTTTATCTCCTCTCTCTGATCTCCAGCAGCGTGCAGTGGCACAGTGGGAGCTCTTAGAAAACCCTAAAGGCACAGTACCTGTCTTATCGGCATTGTCTCACCTTTTGAGACCCTTTCTTCAGTGAGAAACCATTTTAATATGGCTGTAATTTCGTTACAAAATTTTATAATTAAATATCCTTAAAAGAAATGAGGTTGCAGGTACCTATCTCTAATTTATCATAGACTTAATGCCCCAGGTTACACAGTGTTTAATCAAGAATGTATCCCCATTATAACTCCATGTAGGCCTTAGAGATTGGACGTGCTCTGAATTTATCACGAAGGTTGCTCTCTGTTCTTGAGATGTTATTCTGTTTACCAAGTTGCAAAATAAATGGTGTCTTCTTAGTCAGAAATAACAGGCCCTCCCTCATCCCTGCCTTCATCCAAGGCAGTGGGCCTCTCTCATGCTCAGAGGTAAATCCACCCATCAGCTCTCCACAGAGAAAAGGTTCAGAATTGGCCACTTCTTTTAAGGAGCGAACGTGCTCCCCCTGCTGGCTGAGGGCAGCCAGTACATGGGTGTGCTGCAGAGTCACAACATTCTTCAGACTTCCTTCAAACTACAGTATGAGCACCTACTGTGTGCTAGATGCAGCGCTAAGGGGTATGAAGATGAGAAGGACCAGGCCCCTGTTCTCAAAGAGCTTAGAGTCCGGTCAGAGAGACAAAAGCTGCATATATATTATACCTGATACATAAAACAATGTGTTAACATCTGTTAATTGCAGGGTCATGGAGAAGGGAGAAATTACTATGTCCACAGAGATAAAGGAGGCTTCATGGTGGTGATAGCATTTTGCTTGCATTCTGAAAAAGCAGTGGGATTTCAGAAAGTGACAGAGAGAGAAGGTCAGTGTATGGAGTCCTAGAAGTTAGGCAAGAAAGACACCCAAAGGATCATGTACTTTCATCTCCTCCTATAAGCAGGAGCTTGGAGAGACCACATGCCCCAGATGTAAGAGGCGGAACAGAGACTGGAACCCACATCTTCTCACTCCCACTCCTGGCTCACCAAGAATTCCAGGCTGAGGGAGGAATGAAAGGCGGGGTGGGAAGTGCCGACCATGTCAGGGAAATGGAGAACGGAGTCTGGGTTCCAGCCACAAGAAATTCAATCCCATTTACTGAGGAAGTGAAATGGTCTGGTTAATTTCCTAATTAGATGGAAGTTCAGTAGAAAGGCTCCATTGTTAGAAATGTTGATCTTTTAAAATTTCCTAAAATTTTTGTTTCACTTTTCTGCCTTTGAAAGTAAAGGTAGCAGATCATTCACTGATAATTCTGGACCTTGCAGGATTTGACAATACTTTAGATGTAGAGAGCATACAAGCTTATAGATATGGACCCTTGGAGGTTTTTAAAAGATGTTTAGTAGCAATATACTTTCCTGTCGTTTGTCTCTTTATCATCAACCATAGTATTTAGACTTATTTATCAGAGTGGGGTAGTTGAACACAGAAAAAATCCGATTAGGTGAGTGTCCTGGCTCACTTTGCTCTGGTTAATCGATGTTTTGCTAGGTTATTTAGGGTGGTCCCTGCTGAGCCCCCTACACAGCTCTGTTCTCACCCTTGCAGGGCTATGCTGGGCAGCAGGGTTTCAGCGAGGAGCCCTGCAGAATTCCTGTGCTTGCTTTGCAAAGGAGCAGGCAGGACATTCCATTGATGATACTGGCTGGCTCATGCCCAAACTCTCCCGCCTGGGCACTCCTAGAAAATATGGGCAGTGGCCTTGTCTAAATGGGGCCTTGTGGAATTTGGCTCTGGCCTGGGTGTGTTAACCAGCCTCCCAGATGGCCCTCAATGATCCCCACCTCCCGATATTCCAACCTGTGTACCTCCCTCCTATATCACACCAGGATTGATCTGCATAACCAGTAAAATACAACATAATTCATAGCATGTCACTTCCTGGTTAGGTTACAAAAAGGCATTGCAGCTTTCATCTTGGTGACCCTCTTTCTCTCTCAAATTGCTTGCTCTGGGGGAAGCCAACTGCCATGGCATGAGCATCACTAGGTAGAAGTCCACGGGGCAAGGAACTGAGGCCTCCAGCCAACAGCCACGTGAGTGAGCCTGGGAGCAGAACCTCCACCTGCAGTCAAGCCTTCAGAGGACTGCCGCTCTGGCCCACAGCTTGACTGCAACCTTACGCGAGAGCCTGAACAAACTGTCCAGATTCCTGACCCTTAGAAACTGTGTGAGATAATAAATATTAGTTGCTAAAGTTTAGGCTAATTTGTTACTCAACAATAGGTAGAGACTCCCCTGGGATGGGAGCTCTAAGGCACTGCTCTTTCCCAGAACCCCTTCTAGATAGCCAGAGGTAGTTTTGACATCCTGGAATCTTAAATCCAGAAGGGACCTCGAAGCTTAGCTGTATAGTTCCCTCCTTTTACAGATGCAAAAAGAGAGGCCAGAGGGGAAGAGGCTTTGTGTGGAGCCAAGCTGGGGCTAAAACTCAGGTCTCCTGATTTGAGGTTCCTCCTTTTCATTCCATATTCCCATTCCTGGCACCTAGTCATCTTTCCTGGTCACTGTTTCATTCACCAAATATTTGCTATGTGCTAGGTCTGTGTTAATGTTAATGTTAATGTTAATGCCCTGGAACATTATAGAGACTCTGGGCATATGTCAAAAGTTATCATTTGAGTAACACATAATTATTATAATAGATATATGTTGAATGAATGAATGAGTGAGAAAGACTGGATTCAATCAGGAGACCCATGTGTTAGTCCTCCCTTTGCTATGAATGTCCTGGGTCTACTTTATCATTCTCTGTAAATGAGGGTTCCGGGCTGGAGTGGAATACAAAGTCTTAGATTAACACACAGAATCTTAGAAGTTTAGAACTAGAAAGGATTTTGGCAGGTGAGTGATGCTGAAATTTTCGAGTGATAGTAGATCCCTTTGAAAATCAGAAGAATTTATGGGCTCCTTTAACCACATGCACAAAACACTCTGCATATAAATTTTTGGGAATTCCTAGAACATTTGAAGCCCATCCATGGACTTCCTAGGGATCCGTAGGCCAAGAACCTCTGATCTGATCTAATCTCCTGCTATTTTAGGTATGAAAACTGAGACCCAGAGAAGGAAAGTAACTTGCCCTACATCACACGGCAATTCAGTAGCAAAGTTCATGCTTGAACCAGGTCTCCTGAAACCTTGTCCCGCTGTCTCTCGCCACAGAGCCCTGACTTACAGGAAGCACACAGGTAACAAGGAAATTCCAGCCTCTGAAACACAGAACCTCAGGAAATCACACACATGCATATATTTATTTTCTGTTCGTATCTCTTGGGGACAGACAGAGTGGCTTAAATGGCCAACTCTGTCTCCAACAATAGGCTAAAATGCATCAGTGGATGCTTCCTAAAATTTGGCGAATGGAAAGCCCTAGAGATGAGACTGACAGCCCTGGGAAGTGTCGAGGTTGGAGGGGAGTGGAGGAAAATCTGGTGTTGTAGGTAGGCAGCAGTGGAAGCCCCAGGGACAGTCAGCTTCGCTCTGCCTGCCCGCTGGTCCCAGCTGCTCGGGGAAGGGCGGGGGGCTCTTTGGGGCAGACAGTCCATATTTAGAAGGGACCTGGTTTCTCACTATCACGTAAAGAAGCAGCTAAGCATAGTGTCGAAGAGCAGGGCTCCGGTGCCAGCCTGCCTGGTGCAGAGTCACGTTTGGCTGCTTTTAGCTGTGCCGTCTTGTCCACCAGTAACTTCTCTTCCTGATCTGTAAAATGGGGACCATGATTGCTCTTACACCGCAGGATTGTTGTGACAATCAGACGAGTTAGTTTTCGTAAAGTGCTTAGAACAGAGCCTCACAGGTAAGAAGGGCCATATAAATGTGTGATAATTTTTGTTTTCTTTTTCTGTACGTGGGCCTCTCACTGTTGTGGCCTCTCCCGTTGCGGAGCACAGGCTCCGGAAGCGCAGGCTCAGCGGCCACGGCTCACGGGCCCCGCCACTCCGCAGCATGTGGGATCTTCCCAGACCGGGGCACGAACCCGTGTCCCCTGCATTGGCAGGCGGACTCTCAACCACTGCGCCACCAGGGAAGCCCAATGTGTGATAATTAACGGCATAAAATCCATACTTCTTCAGGCATCAGTTTTCCTCTGCTGGGTCCTTCAGAGGCCACTAAACTTAAAAAAATGTTACATTTTCAGAATCAACCTTGTTGACGTGCAAATTGTCTACAATAATATATACCTGTAGTAAGTGTACATTTAGATGGATTTCTATATTGTGCATCTGCCACCGTGATCAGGATACAGAACATTTCAATCACCCCCAAAGCTTCCTTAACTCTCATCCTAGTCAACTCCCTTCACCCCTAGCCCCAGATCACTATGATCTTTGCCACCAAAGGTTATGATGGCACATTTCTAACAGTAAGCTCGCGTTGAGCTGCCAAAATGTATTTATGTCTCCCAATATATGGATGCATTTACTTATATATTATATATGTCCTGCTGTCAATCTGTATCACCCACACTAGAAACGCTTATTTTCTGTTTTACTTTTAGATTTTAAAAATGAGAGAAATTATCACGGAAATGGACAAAATATGAATAATTGGTGAATCTGAGTAAAGGGGATATGACAGTTTATTTATACAGTTCTTGAAATTGTTCTGTAAATTCAACATTATATCAAATTAAAAAGTGACAACAAATAAACTAAACATATGTAGCAGTAGACAGAGCTGCTGTTGGGTCCTTAGAGCACTGCCCTTTCTCAGAACCCCCTGGAGGGTTCACTAAGCCTGCAAAGTCCCAGGCCTCACACAGCTGGAAAGGGTCAGAAGCTCCAAGGGGAGACCTTGGGCATCTGCCTGGCACCTAGTGAGGGAGCCAGGGCTCCTCAGGGCCATGGGGCCTTTGGCAGGAGAGAGCCCCTCCAGCTGGCTGAGGTCACATTGGTCTTTGGGATAAAATGGGCCAAGTTTGAATCTGGGGGGGCAAAGGGTTGGCTCAAGTCGGCAGAGCTGATGTGTTTGTGAAAATGCTTGTATCTATAAGGCACTGTATATGTATGAGGGCTCAAAGCATCTACATCCTTTAGGAATGAGGTAGCTGAAAAGCGAATAAGCATAAATATGATATAAATATAATATAAAGCATCAGCTAATTATTAGACTACCTGTGATGCTACTACCATTACTACTACTACAAATATTACCATTACTACCACTATTCCTGCCGCTACTGCTACTAGCTAGGATGACCAACCATCCTGGTTTGCCTGAGACTGTCCCAGTGTTAGCACTGAAAGCCCTGTGTCCCAGGAAACCCCTCAGTTCTGGGCAAACTGAGATGGCTGGTCACCTGAGAGCCTATTACTAGTTTTCTGATTGCCACAATCCCTTTAATCATCACTGTATTAGTCTGCTCAAACCACACTAAGGAAATTCCAGAGACTGGGTGGCTTAAACAACAGAAATTTATTTTCTATAGTTCTGGAGGCTGGGAAGTCCAAGATCAAGGTTCTGGCTGACTCGGTTTCTGGTGAGAGCTCTCTTCCTGGCTTGCAGATGGCCACCTTGTAGCTGTGTCCTCACCTGGCCTTCATTCTGTGTGTGCATGGGGTGGAGGGGACTCTCAGGTGTGTCCTCTTATAAGGACACCAATGCTATCAGGCCGGGGGGTCCCACTCTTATGATCTCATTTAACCTTAATTTCTCCTGTAAAGGCCCTAGCTCCAAAAGCAGTTACAATGGGGTTAGGGCTTCAACACAGGTGTTTTTGGGGAGACCATCCACCATCCAGTCTGGCCATTACCATCACAGCCATAACTATGTAACCAGTCCATTCCACTCTTGGCTTTGGCTGTACCTGCCCCCTCTTGGGGCAGCTCCCCACTCCAGGCATTCCCTTGCCTTTACTCACTTCCTTTGCTGCTCCCAAGGAATGCTCTGTCTTTGAACATGATGAACATGATTTTCCTCCACTGCTTGCCTTGGCCAAGGGAAACCTGGCTTTCATAGGAGCTGGATCTGTAAGTCCAGAAAAGGAATTCCCTAGAACCCTCTCCTACTGGCAGCCTATCCCCCTTAAATCACTCCCCAGGCTCCCCCTTCTCGAGATTGTCATGACAATGGCCATCTGAGCAGCAGGCAGCCCACTGGCTGCATGAAGGGCTGCATGGGGCCCTCATGAAAGTTAATGAGGCTCAGGCTGCTGGTCCTCTCCTGGGGGTCGCTGTCACCCCCAGTCGTGCCCCAGAGCCCTGTGCTGGCCTCTTCCTGTCGCCGGGACATCATTAGAAATGTTAATTATCAATTATCGCTAAAAGCTCTTTTTGCTGCATTGCTGTTCTCCATCACTCTCACTAGCTCTCTTTCCTCCCCTTTCTCTCTGTAACTGGATCCTGGTTCCTGGGTCTCCTGTTGTTTTTTTAAATCCTTTTCCTCTGAGAGCCTCTCACCTGCAGGCTGTGGAATTAGGGTGTCTGGGGCAGGGGGCACCCTGGGAGAGCCCCCTGGACACATCCTTTTGCTGTATTATTCTGGCCAGAGCACCCACTTCCTTCTTTCAAAGCATTGAGGACTCAAGGACCTAGAAACTAGACAGAATCCTGGCAAGAACTGGGTTCTGATGTTGTGACGTATGTTTAGTGAAGCTAAGAAACTTTCATTCCCTCCACGCCCTCTATACCTTCGGCTCAGGCGCTAAGGCCCCGTTTTATTGGCACACTGGGAGAGCCACCTAAAGAGATATAATTTGAAGGAATCCCTGGAAGGATCACTCCACCAGAAACGTCCCCTGCATCCTGTTATGGGGCCACATGTCTACCCTTGGGCAGGCAGCTGGGTGGAGGGGAGAGCACTGGGGGACTCAGGTGGCGGCTCAAGGCCCAGAGTCGTCACCACCTGCTCTGAAAGCTTGGGTCACCTCTTTTCATCTCAAGCGGCAAAATTCAGTGAAGAGAATAGAGTTTTGGAGTCAGCAGACTTGGGTTAGAATCCCTGCTCTGCCGTGTACTTGCTGTGTGGCCTTGGACAAGTTAAATGACCTCTCTGACCTCATCATTAAAACATGGCAATGGTCTCTCCCTCACTGGGTTATTGGGGAATTTAATGAGATCATGACCTCTAGCTCTGAGCCTGACATACTGAGGGGCTTAATAAATGTTCATGTCTTATGTATAAAAAAGAGATGAAAACTCCTGCCCTTCCTATGTGACAGAGCTGGGAGGACTGAATTTCTGAGCACTTGCTCTGTGCCAGCCACTATTCTGTATGCTTTATACATATTAACTCATTTACTCCTCACAACAGCTCCGTGATGGAGACACTATTATTACTCTCCTTAGTTTTGAAGGAGGTAATTCAGATAAAGAAAAGCTAAATAACTTACCTGAGATCATGTGCTAGTAAGTAGAAAAGCTAAGAAGTTTTTAGGATCATTTAGGGACTAGAACTCTGTTGTCCAAAAATGTTGCCATTTGCCAGATACGGTTATTGAGCTCTTGCTCTATGACCAGTCTGAAATGAGATGTACTTTAATTGTAAATTATAACCCCAATTTCAAAGACAGTAAGAAAAGAGAGAGACAATGTAAAAGAGTTCATTAATAATTTTTTATATTGATTATATGTTAAAATGGTAGAATTTTGGATATATATTGAGTTAAATAAAATGTGTTATTAAAATGAATTTTAAACAATTCTTTTTCCTTTTTTTTTTTTTTTTTTTTTTTTTTTTTTTTTGCGGTACGCGGACCTCTCACTGTTGTGGCCACTTGCGTTGCGGAGCATAGGCTCCGGTCACACAGGCTCAGTGGCCATAGCTCACTGGCCCAGCCACTCCGCGGCGTGTGAGATCTTCCCGGACCGGGGCACGAACCCGTGTCACCTGCATCAGCAGGTGGACTCTCAACCACTGAGCCACCAGGGAAGCCCTCCTATTTTTAATGTGGCTACTAGAAAATTATTTTTTTTAACGTCTTTATTGGAGTATAAATTGCTTTACAATGGTGTGTTAGTTTTTGCTTTATAACAAAGTGAATCAGCTATACATATATATATATCCCCATATCTCCTCCCTCTTTCATCTCCCTCTCATCCTCCCTATTCCACCCCTCTAGGTGGTCACAAAGCACCAAGCGGATCTCCCTGTGCTATATGGATGCTTCCCACTAGCAATCTATTTTACATTTGGTAGTATATATAAGTCATGCCACTCTATTATTTTGTCCCAGCTTACCCTTCCCCCTCCCTGTGTCCTCAAGTCCATTCTCTACGTCTGTGTCTTTATTCCTGTCCTGCCCCTAGGTTCTCCAGAACCATATATATATCTTTTTAGATACCAAATATATGTGTTAGCATGCAGTATTTGTTTTTGTCTTTCTGACTTACTTCACTCTGTTTGACAGACTCTAGGTCCATCCACCTCACTACAAATAACTCAGTTTTGTTTCTCTATATGGCTGAGTAATATTCCATTGTATATATGTGCCACATCTTCTTTATCCATTCATCTGTTGATGGACACTTAGGTCGCTTCCATGTCCTGGCTATTGTAAATAGAGCTGCAAAGAACATTGTGGTACATGACTCTTTTTGAATTATGGTTTTCTCTGGGTGTATGCCCAGTAGTGGGATTGCTGGGTCATATGGTAGTTCTATTTTCAGTTTTTTTAAGGAACCACCATACTGTTCTCCATAGTGGCTGTATCAATTTACATTCCCACCAACAGTGCAAGAGGGTTCCCTTTTCTCCACACCCTCTCCAGCATTTATTGTTTGTAGATTTTTTGATGATGGCCATTCTAACTGGTGTGAGGTGATACCTCATTGTAGTTTTGATTTGTATTTCTCTAATGATTAGTGAGGTTGAGCATCCTTTCATGTGTTTGTTGGCAATCTGTATATCTTCTTTGGAGAAATGTCATTTAGGTCTTCTACCCATTTTTAGATTGGGTTGTTTGTTTTTTTGATATTGAGCTGCATGAGCTGCTTGTATATTTTGGAGATTAATCCTTTGTCAGTTGCTTCATTTGCAAATATTTTCTCCCATTCTGAGGGTTGTCTTTTCGTCTTGTTTATGGTTTCCTTTGCTGTGCAAAAGCTTTTAGGTTTAATTAAGCCCCATTTGTTTATTTTTGTTTTATTTCTATTTCTCTAGGAGGTGGGTCAAAAAGGATCTTGCTGTGATTTATGTCAAAGAGTGTTCTGCCTATGTTTTCCTCTAAGAGTTGTATAGTGTCTGGCCTTACATTTAGGTCTTTAATCCATTTTGAGTTTATTTAGTGTAAGGTGTTAGAGGGTGTTCTAATTTCATTCTTTTACCTGTAGCTGTCCAGTTTTCCCAGCACCACTTATTGAAGAGGCTGTCTTTTCTCCATTGTATATTCTTGCCTCCTCTATCAAAAATAAGGTGACCATATGTGCGTGGGTTTATCTCTGGACTTTCTATCCTGTTCCATTGGTCTATAGTTCTGTTTTTGTGCCAGTACCATACTGTCTAGATTACTGTAGCTTTGTAGTATAGTCTGAAGTCCAGGAGCCTGATTCCTCCAGCTCCGTTTTTCTTTCTCAAGATTGCTCTGCCTATTCGGGGTCTTTTTTGTTTCCATACAAATTGTGAATTTTTTTGTTCTAGTTCTGTGAAAAATGCCATTGGTGGTTTGATAGGGATTGCATTGAATCTGTAGATTGCTTAGGGTAGTATAGTCATTTTCACAATGTTGATTTTTCCAATCCAAGAACATGGTATATCTCTCCATCTGTTTGTATCATCTTTAATTTCCTTCATCAGTGTCTTATTGTTTTCTGCATACAGGTCTTTTATCTCCTTAGGTAGGTTTATTCCTAGGTATTTTATTCTTTTTGTTGCAATGGTAAATGGGAGTGTTTTCTTAATTTCACTTTCAGATTTTTCATCATTAGTATATAGGAATGCAAGAGATTTCTGTGCATTAATTTTGTATCCTGCTACTTTACTAAATTCATTGATTAGCTCTAGTAGTTTTCCAGTAGCATCTTTAGGATTCTCTATGTATAGTATCATGTCATGTGCAGTGACAGCTTTACTTCTTTTCTGATTTGGATTCCTTTTATTTCTTTTTCTTCTCTGATTGCTGTGGCTAAAACTTCCAAAACTATATTGATTAATAGTGATGAGAGTGGACAACCTTGTGTTGTTCCTGATCTTAGAAGAAATGGTTTCAGTTTTTCAACATTGAGAATGATGTTGGCCATGGGTTTGTCATATATGGCCTTTATTAAGTTGAGGTAAGTTCCTTCTATGCCTACTTTCTGGAGGGTTTTTATCATAAATGGGTGTTGAATTTTGTCAAAAGCTTTTTCTGCATCTATTGAGATGATCATATGGTTTTTCTCCTTCAATTTGTTAATATGGTTTATCACATTGATTGATTTGCATATAGTGAAGAATCCTTGCATTCCTGGCATAAACCCCACTTGATCATGGTGTATGATCCTTTTAATGTGTTGTTGGATTCTGTTTGCTAGTATTTTGTTGAGGATTTTTGCATCTATGTTCATCAGTGATATTGGCCTGTAGTTTTCTTTCTATGTGACATCTTTGTTTGGTTTTGGTTTCAGGGTGATTGTGGCCTCATAGAATGAGTTTGGGAGTATTCCTCCCTCTGCTATATTTTGGAAGTGTTTGAGAAGGATAGGTGTTAGCTCTTCTCTAAATATTTGATAGAATTCTCCTGTGAAGCCATCTGGTCCTGGGCTTTTGTTTTTTGGAAGGTCTGTAATCAGAGTCTCAATTTCAGTGCTAGTGAATGGTCTGTTTATATTTTCTACTTCTTCCTGGTTCAGTCTCAGAAGGTTGTGCTTTTCTAAGAATTTGTCCATTTCTTCCAGGTTGTTCATTTTATTGGCATATAGTTGCTTGTAGTAATCTCTCATGATCCTTTGTATTTCTGCAGTGTCAGTTGTTACTTCTCCTTTTTCATGTCTTATTCTCTTGATTTGAGTCTTCTCCCTTTTTTTCTTGATGGGTCAGGCTAGTGGTTTATCAATTTTATTTATCTTCTCAAAGAACCAGCTTTTAGTTTTATTGATCTTTGCTATTGTTTCTGTCATTTCTTTCTGATCTGATCTTTCTGATTTTTTTCCTTCTGCTAACATCGGGGTTTTTTGTTCTTTCTCTAATTGCTTTGGGTGTAAGGTTAGGTTGTTTATTTGAGACGTTTTTTGTTAATAGAGGTAGGATTGTTTTCCTATAAACTTCCCTCTTAGAACTGCTTTTGCTGCATCACATAGGTTTTGGGGTGTTGTGTTTTCATTGTCATTTGTTTCTAGGTATTTTTTGATTTCCTCTTTGATTTCTTCAGTGATCTTTTGGTTATTAAGTAGTGTACTGTTTAGCCTCCACGTGTTTGTATTTTTTACAGATTTTTTTGCTGCAACTGTTATCTAGTCTCATAGTGTTGTGGTTGGAAAAGATACTTGATACAATTTCAATTTTCTTAAATTTACCAAGGCTTGATTTGTGACCCAAGATATGATCTATCCTGGAGAATGTTCCATGAGCACTCGAGAAAAATGTGTATTCTGTTGTTTTTGGATGGAATTTCCCATATGTGTCTTGGCGTGTTTCTCCTTGGATTTATCCTGTATGAAACTCTCTGTGCTTCCTGGACTTGATTGACTATTTTCTTTCCCATATTAGGGAAGTTTTCAACTATAATCTCTTCAAATATTTTCTCAGTCCCTTTCTTTTTCTCTTCTTCTTCTGGGACCCCTATATTTTGAATGTTGGTGCATTTAATGTTGTCCCAGAAGTCTCTGAGACTGTCCTCATTTCTTTTCATTCTTTTTTCTTTATTCTGCTCTGCAGTAGTTATTTCCAGTATTTTATCTTCCAGATCACTTATCCATTCTTCTGCCTTAGTTATTCTGCTATTGATTCCTTCTAGACAATTTTTAATTTCATTTATTGTTTTGCTCATCATTGTTTGTTTGCTCTTTAGTTCTTCTAGGTCCTTGTTAAATGTTTCTTGTATTTTCTCTTCTATTTCCAAGATTTTGGATCGTCTTTACTATCATTACTCTGAATTCTTTTTCAGGTAGACTGCCTATTTCCTCTTCATTTGTTAGGTCTGGTGGGTTTTCATCTTCCTCCTTCATCTGCTGTGTGTTTCTCTGTCTTCTCATTTTGCTTAACTTACTGTGTTTGGGGTCTCCTTTTCACAGGCTGCAGGTTCGTAGTTCCAGTTGTTTTTGGTGTCTGCCCCCAGTGGCTAAGGTTGGTTCAGTGGGTTGTGTAGGCTTCCTGGTGGAGGGGAGTGGTGCCTGTGTTCTGGTGGATGAGGCTGGATCTTGTCTTTGTGGTGGGCTGGACCGTGTCTGGTGGTGTGTTTTGGGGTGTCTGTGACCTTAATATGATTTTAGGCAGCTTCTCTGCTAATGGGTCGGGTTGTGTTCCTGTCTTGCCAGTTGTTTGGCATAGGGTGTCTAGCACTGTAATTTGCTGGTCGTTGAGAGGAGCTGGGTCTTAACGTTGAGATGGAGATCTTTGCGAGAGCTTTTCCTGTTTGATATTACATGGAGAAGGGAGGTCTCTGATGGACCAATGTCCTGAACTTGGCGCTCCCACCTCAGAGGCACAGGCCTGACACCCGGCTGGAGCACCAAGACCCTGTCAGCTACACTGCTCAGGAGAAAAGGGAGAAAAAAAGAAAGAAAGAAAAAAAAATGATAAAATAAAAAAAAAAGTAATTAAAGTAAAAAATAATTATTAAAAATAAAAAAATTAAAAGTAATTTAAAAAAGAAAGATAGAAGAGAACAACCAAACCAAAAAACGAATCCACCAATGATAACAAGTGCTATAAGCTATACTGAAAACAAACGAACAAACAAAAACAGACAGACAGAACCCTAGGACAAATGGTAAAAGCAAAGCTGTACAGACAAAATCACACAAAGAAGCATACACATACACACTCACAAAAAGAGAAAAAGGAAATATATATATATAAAGAAAGGAGGAACCAAATCAGTAAACAAATCTACCAATGATAATAAACTCTAAATACTAAACGAAGATAAACCTAAAGCCAGGAACAAATTAGATGCAGAAAGCAAACCCCAAGTCTACATTTGCTCCCAAAGTCCACGGCCTCAGTTTTGGGATGATTCGCTGTGTATTCAGGTATTCCACAGATGCAGGGTACATTAAGCTGATTGTGGAGGTTTAATCTGCTGCTCCTGAGGCTGCTGGGAGAGATTTCCCTTTCTCTTCTTTGTTTGCACAGCTCCTGGGGTTCAGCTTTGGCTTTCGCCCTGCCTCTGCATGTAGGTCACCTGAGGGCATCTCTTCCCGCTCAGACAGGTTGGGTGGGGTTAAAGGAGCAGCTGATTAGGGGGCTCTGGCTCACTCAGGCCGATGGGAGGGTGGGGTACGGAATGCGGGGCTAGCCTGCAGCGATCGAGGCCAGCGTGACGTTGCATTAGCCTGAGGCGTGCCGTGTGTTCTCCCGGGGAAGTTGTCCCTGGATCACGGGACCCTGGCAGTGGCGGGCTGCACAGGCTCCCGGGAGGGGAGGTGTGGATAGTGACCTGTGCTCGCACACAGGCTTCTTGGTGGCTCCAGCAGCAGCCTTAGCATTTCATGCCTGTCTCGGGTCTGTGCTGATAGCCGCGGCTCCCGCCCATCTCTGGAACTCATTTAGGTGGTGCTCTGAATCCCCTCTCCTCACGCACCCCGAAACAATGGTCTCTTCGGCAGCTCCAGACTTTTCCCTAGACTCCCTCCCGGCTAGCTGTGGCGCACTAGCCCCCTTCAGGCTGTGTTCACGCAGCCAACCCCAGTCCTCTCCCTGGGGTCTGACCTCCGAAGCCCGAGCCTCAGCTCCCAGCCCCCGCCCATCCCGGTGGCTGAGCAGACAAGCCTCTCGGGCTGGTGAGTGCTGGTCGGCACCGGGAATCTCTCCACTTGCCCTCTGCACCCCGTTGCTCCGTGGCTCTGAAGCTTCCCTCCCCCCACTCCCCAGCCCCTGACCAGTGAAAGGGCTTCTAGTGTGTGGAAACGTTTCCTCCTTCACAGCTCCCTCCCCGAGGTGCAGGTCCTTTCCCTGTTCTTTTGTCTCTGTTTTTTCTTTTGCCCTACCCAGGTACGTGGGGAGTTTCTTGCCTTTTGGGAGGTCTGAGGTCTTCTGCCAGCATTCAGTAGGTGTTCTGTAGGAGTTGTTCCACATGTAGATGTATTTCTGATGTATTTGTGGGGCAGAAGGCGATCTCCACGTCTTACTCTTCCGCCATCTCGAATATCTCCTCTAGAAAATTTTAAATGCCACAGCAGCTCACATTATTTTTCTCCTGAACTGTGTGGCCTAGGAACCCTGCTCATAACCACCCACTATGTGTCTCCAGTGAGTATGTGAAATACTGAAATGCTAGGTTCTGACATGATAGAAAAGTCACCACTCACTCCTCAGTGAAGGTTCATAGGGTTTTGCCAATATGAGGAGTCCCCTTAGTAAGGTGTGGTCACCTCTGAGAGAAGGGATGCTCCAAGTCTTCCCCAGGGCAGTCCAGGAGTGGCATAGCAGAGACCGAGTCTTTGACCTTGAGTCTTTACCCACCTGCCTGCCACCCAAACTGGAGGGAGCAGTGAAAGGAGAGAGGGCTTGTCCAAGACCAGGTTTTCTTCTCAGTTCTCAGTTCTCCCAGGGTGTGGTGGGGACTCACACCTAGTTCCATGACATCCCAACCAGCTGCTTAGAGACCCCAGCGGGGGGAGAGGGAGGGAGGCAGGCTCGGCCAGTGCTGCTCTGCTTGGGGTCACTGCTGACCTGCTCTGCCTGTGGGTGCTCTGGTGGGTCCTTGCGTGCATACCTCCGATGACAGGGAGCCCAGGGCCCCTGTCTGCCCACCAGTGGAAACTTTTGTTTTATAGAAAATTCTTTTTATTGATCCTCCCTTTACATGATGCTTAAATTCCATAAATAAATCCTGTTCTATTTTCTGGAACTGCGCTTCTCAATATTCCAGAAAACGTGGCATGGAGCTCAGTGTTCCCCAAGATACACAGAATCAAAATCTCCAAGGGGTAGGACTTAGGAATTTGCATCTCTCTCTGTTTCTTTCCCCCTTCCCCTTTTTCTCTCTCTCCCTCTCTTTCTACCCCATCTTCTGCTCCCTCTCTCTTCTCTCTCTATGTCTCTCTCCCTCTCCCTCTTACACACACACACACACACACGCACGCACATGCACAGTGCTGTAAGAACCAGGCCCACAAGCAGGGGCTCTCAGCTTGGTGTCACAGTGTCCAACAGTGTGATCCGTTGTGACATATGCTGCTAGTAATTTTTCCTAAAAATAAAGTGGCAACATTTGCAAATTATTTACTTCTTAAATTGAATTGTGCAGATTCAAGATTACTCCTATAATAGTGTCACCTATACTAGCTTTCTGGATGTTTTCTTGATGAGAGAAGAATGTGGTGTTAATGGCCGCTCACACGAATCCTAGGAGAGTGAGGAACCATTATTAGCTTCATTTTACAAATGAGGAAACTGAGAGGAGAGGTTAGGTCATGTGCTTGAGGTCACCTAGCTGACAAACAAGCAAACCAGAACAAGATCTTGAACAGGTAGGTAGGTCTGTCTATCTCGGTAGTCTCTAACTGTCCCATGATTATTGGAGACAGCTGGGAAGACCTGTAGAATCCTTGTCCAGGAGCCCAAATAGGGGGGTCCTGCCACTTCCAGAATCGTAGAAGACAGGGAAAAAGGCAAAGCAAAGGAACAGGTTATTCCTGTTGGGACTCTGTCCCGGATCCCCATTGCGGGTGCCAGTGAACCATGCTGGAGCTTGGAGAGAACTCGTTTCCCTCAATGAGGACACCCTAGAACCAAAGCCAGCTGAAAGGCCCACTCTGCTGACTTGCATGCCAAAATGCTACCCAATTCTTGGCTTGTAACATTTCAGCTCAAGGAAAGGCCATACTTGCTGGCTAGAAGTAGACAAGAGCCTGAGAGACCACGAGCATCTTTGCACACCGTGAATTTATTTATTCCCCACCCTGCTCAGGCTCTACCCCTAGCAGGATGCCCCAGTCAGCACACCCTCAGACCTGATGGTCTGCTGTACACCCTCTTTCCTGGGAATTGAGGAAGCAGGAAGAGAAGCTGAGACATTTTCCTGGCCACTAGACTCCTGCTGGAGGCCGACAAGTCACCACAACTAACGGATTTCGATTGTTGTGACAATGACAAGTTATTGTAAGTTCTTTACTTTCCTGCAAGAATTGGGGGAGGGTGTGCTGTCTAAAAATGAGGATCTGCCATGGGAATGTGTTGGATATGTGAACCTTATCTGTCCGTGGGTCCCAGCAGATAGGCACTGTTGGGAATGGCTGGTCTAGAGGTGCCCACTGAGGAAGTCCATAGCTTCCATGTGACAACCTGTCCATGTTGGAAGCAGCACTCACATGCCCCTTGCTTTGCCCCTTCTCCTGGACCAACGTTTTCCAGTTCCCTCAAGCCTTCTTGGTGGACATGACTTTCAGCTCCTGCAGCATCTGGCTGCCATTCTCAGGAAGTGCCCCAATTTCTCAGTGTCCTTCTTACCCTATAATGCCCAGGGCTGAGTGTTGTGCTCCAGACAGGACTGACCAGTTCTCAGCACATTAAGGTCATGTTATGATTTAGACCAGAGACACTCTGCTTCCCTTGATGTACCCAAGATTGTGTTCACTTTGTGGATCATGTATCAACCGCATAACACAGTTGGACCAGGCTGAGCTAGTGGCCAATTTACAGAATAACAAACAAATAGGGCATTTTCTCATGGATTGCTGCCAAACCAGGTCTACCCCATCCGGTACTCGTGCAATTAATTTTTAACCTAAATGCAGGACTTTGCATTTCTCTCTTCTCATTCCATCATGTTGGTTTCAGCCCTGTGTTCCTTCCTGTTGAGGTCATTTCTTATTTCCACTCTGACATCTGTAGTGGTAACTAGTTGAGGTCATTTCTTATTTCCATTCTGTCATCTGTAGTGGTACCTATGCTTCCCAGCTTTGCGTCTGCTGCAAACTTGATTAGAACACCTTGCACATTGTCTTTTGAGTCACTGGTAACAATGCCAATGAGGTCAGCGCCAAGGACAGAGCTCTGTGGCATGCCACTAGAGTCCTCTGTGGGGATGACACAGAAAAACTAATCAACATTCTTGACTGAGGTTGCTCATCCAGCTATGACTCCACTTCCTGTCCTCTGACCCAATTCTCATTTCCCCATCACATCCTCAAGGGCACCAGGTAAAGCATTTGTCAAATGCCACGCTGAAATCAAGATGCATTGGGTTCATATCACTGCCTTGATCTGTTTTGAGAACAAGTCGAATTACTGCTGACATGTGATGGACGAGATATTTACCTGTCTGGGGGGTGTATAAATGCCTGAGAATATGAGGATTCACTGTGGAAAATATGGATTAGTACATTAACCTCTCCCACTAGCAAGTATCATCTTGCTCCTGCAAATGTTCATATAGTTTTGTTATAATGGTCTATCCTATATGGTAATTATTGCATGTGTGTTTATCTCCCCCACGAACCTCTGAATTTTTTCTTCTTTTTTTCTTTTGCTCAAGTCATTTTTATATTTCTTGTTACCAAATGTGTTCAAAAGTACATATCTTGGGGGCTTCCCTGGTGGCACAGTGGTTAAGAATCTGCCTGCCAATGTAGGGGACATGGGTTCGAGCCCTGGTCCTGGAAGATCCCACATGCCTTGGAGCAACTAAGCCTGTGTGCCACTACTATGGAGACTGCCCTCTAGAGCCCACGAGCCACAACTACTGAGCCCATATGCCACAACTAGAGCCCGTGCTCCACAACAAGGGAAGCTACCGCAATGAGAAGCCCGTGCACTGCAAAGAAGAGTAGCCCCCTCTTGCCGCAACTAGAGAAAGTCCGTGCGCAGCAACAAAGACCCAATGCAGCCAAAAAATAAATAAATAAATAAATAAAAAATAAATAAAATAGTTTTTTTAAAAAAAGTACATACCTTAGAACTTCCCTGGGGGCTCAGTGGTTAAGTCCCCACGCTCCCAATGCAGGGGGACCAGGTTCGATCCCTGGTCAGGCAACTAGATCCCACATGCACGCCGCAACTGAGTTCCCATGTCACAGCTAAGGAGGTGGTGAGCTGCAACTAAAGAGCCCGTGAGCTGCAACTAAGGATCCCACGAGCCACAACTAAGGAGCCCGCCTGCTGCAACTAAGACTCAGTGCAACCAAATAAATAAATTAAATAAATAAATATTTTTTAAAAAGTACATACTTTAAGTCAGGTTCTGTGCCTTAATCATTGAATAAGAATGTATGAAAAGCACCCAGTCCAGAGCTCCGCCCAATGTAGGTGCCCAAAACATACGAGTTCCCTTTGTGTGCCCACAGCACATAGCTCAGGACCTTACACTCAGTAAGTGCTCAATAAATGTGTGAATGGATGCATACCTGCCTGAATGGCGGTCTCATATCTCCCTGGCATTCAGACTGACATAGAGACAGTCTAATCAGTGCATGTCTGATTCATATCAACCAAACCAACTTGACAAGAGACTGATTGTTAAACAGAATGCAGCATATATATTTACTCTGAGAACTACTGTCTGACCCCACCTGGAGGGAAGAGGTACATGCATGGCTGGAGAATGTTGACCAAATAGGGGGTGGGACAGGGGACCCCAGAGAGGGCAGGGGCAAGGACAGAGGATGAGCTCAAACAACATCTGTGAGAGAGGCCAGGGCTCCATGAGAAGTAAAGCTCAGTTGGTCATCAGGTTTAAGGGGCAGGCATGGGGCTTGGCATGGGAGATAAGCCAAGAGGGCAGGTACCAACTAAGAGCTAGAAAAATCAAGGAGCAAAAGTGGGCATGCTCTGAGAGGGTCCAGGGCTTTTGGCAAATGGGCCTGGTAAGCCCAGAGCCTGCTGTGACTGGGGCCAGCTGGGGTGGTTTGGCCTGGCTGAAAGACCAAGATCTGGGTAGGCTATTATGACAGCTAAGTGTATCGACATACACATTTTTTCCTGTTCCATATTGGACAAACACTAGTATATATACACTATCCAAATGCTCCTTTTAAGCTTCCTTTGTTAACCAAACAACCTGTTATTACAAAAATGCTTGCTTCATATTCTAAGGATCCCTTATATGGCCAGGATGGGCTTTGCAATCAGGCAGTCCTGGGTTCAATCCCAGCTCTGTCACCTGTGATCTTGAGTAAGCCATTCAGCTTTTCTAAGCCTCAGTTTCCACATCTGCAAACTGGGAATAATAATAATGTCTACCTTATGGCACTGATGGGAAATTAGATTTAACATATCTAAAATGCCTAGCAGGCACTTATAGTAAACTCTAGCTATCAGTACTAACTGTGTGACATTGGGCAAAAGTCACTTAACTCCTCTGAGCCTCATTTTCATCATGAACATAATAGTTGTAAGAAGTGTGAGGGTGTGGAATGGAAAATATTTTAAAAAGTGGGATGTACTCGATAAATGTAAAAATTCTTATTTCTTACAGGTTGCTTAGATAGCTTAGGAAAATCTCTTTCTTCTTTAAACTCACCAAACCCAAGGTTGTGCCATGAGTCAGGGATACAGGGACAGTCTTCAGAGGGGACTGTGATGCCTTCAAAACTGTTTGCAAAATGTGAGCAAATCAGACAACATATTCTTCTGGAGAGAGAGCCCATAGCTTTAATTATATTTTCAAAGAGGTCCATAGTCCCCAAAAGGTTAAGAAATGCTGCCCTGGGGTCATGAAACTTTAGGAAAACTATAGTTTCCCAATATTGCTGTTAACTCTGGATGTGTGGAGTTCCTTACAGTGTGGAGAGAGAATAGAGTCAACACCGTGGACATCTGGGACAATTCTAGATATGGGTCCATTTCCCTTGTATCTTTCTCCAGCACCCAGGAATCCAAGGTCCTACCCTGCCAGACCCTGCTTGTTTTGATAAGCACTGCACATGAGTCTGAGCTAGCTATTCATTCCATCTAAATAGTCCTGCCCATTTGCAAAGGCCTCTCATGCCATTCCCAGAGTAATTCCAGACAAGCCTGTGAGCTCATTTAGAATTATGACCCCCATATTTTCACTGGTGAAAACGGTTCAGAGATGCTCAGGACAGTGGCCAACAGAGTTGATGTGCAGAGTGAAATTAGCACTGTGGTCAGTCAGGACAAGAGTCAGAGGATTTGAGTTATACACCAGGTTCTGCCTCTATGTAGCTGATGGAACAGGCCAATTCAAGGGCTCTGTTTGGCCGCTACAGAGGCTTGGTGAAGAAACACAGGGCAGTGGAGGTTAAACCCCTTGTCAGATGATATAGCTGGTCCTGGCCACCTCACTTTCTGGCCCACCCCTGAGGATGCTGAAGTTGGGTTATGGTCCAATATCAACAAGTCTTGTGAGAAGGTGCCATTATCTCTTCTCCTTTTCATTTCTCCTGGAGGCCATCACACTTGGGGTTACTCCCCAGACCTGAGGAGCCTTGGGGAGGACGCTTAGGCCAACTTCATTCTGGGCATTGGGACAAGCCCCCCTCTCTTGCCCTCTCACCCATCCTTTGGCTTGTATCCAGTAGGGGCTTCATGTTCTCAGTCCTGAGTTTGAATGTTGAAGGGAATAAATGGTCTCCTTTGGTACAAGGAAAGAGAAGAG
>NW_006783561.1:2103816-2123607 GCF_000442215.2 Lipotes vexillifer
AGTGTCCCTGCACAGTCCAGCCTACTGGGATATGAGTTCAAAGCCGCACCTAATCATGGCAATAACAGCTAACACCTATGTAGTGCGGTGCCAACTATTAAATGCAATTAGTTCTCCCAGCAACCTAGCAAATAAACCCTATTATAATCCCTTTCTCAGAGACAAGGAAATTGAGGCATGAGGAGGGGAAGCAAATGATCTGCCTGGGGTCACACAGCTAGTAAGTCTTGGTGCCAGGATTCAAATCTAGTAAGTCTGGCTCCACAATCCATGCACTTAACTACTGTACCATATTCTTCAAGAGGAGAGCACCATTCCCCTGGCCCTGTCTCACTTGTGCATCTATCCCTGCCGGGGTCACTGCTGGGAGGAGGCGTGCCTGGGCCAAGGCAGAATTTATGAATCCCTGGTTCGAGTGTCGTATCTGGCCTCAGTTTCCTCACTTGTAAAGTGGGGACTGTTCATGCCCTACTCTCTTACAGAATTATAGTGTGCATCAAATGATCCCGGCTACAAAGGCTTTACAAACACTGAGCATTGCCCAATTAAAGGCATCGCCATTAGCATTATTGGTTGAGTGGCTCTAAGCGTCCCGGCTGCCTGGGGTGATGTGCAGCCTATGATTCTGCTGGAGCTGGTGACTAGAGACTTCTCCACCTGCTCCTCTAAGGCCCCGCCTCCTCCTCCCACAACCCCGTTTTCCCTTAGAGGAAATCAGAGGAGGCATTTTGTCCTCTAGCTCAGAACTCGACCCAAATCCCAGGAGAAGATGTGCAAAGACACTGACTTGTTTTGCCAGTGCTTTTGCCCAGGTGTCCTGGCCAGCTCCCAACGCTGGCAATGAACCATCGCCAACCTCTACCAGCCCACTTGCTGCAGCTTTACCCTCTTTGTTCTCATTTGCCCTCTACCCCATCCTGCCACATAACATTGTGGGTCATAAATAGGTGTTGTGTTCCACTTCTGAGAAGACCAAACTCCAGGTCCCAGGACATGGGGTACAGGGAAAAGGTGTGGAGAAGAAAGAAGAATGGGTGGTCTATGTCATGTCATGTTTCTATTGTCCCTTCTTGCCCATTTCCCACTACTTACAGCAATCGATTCAGTTGAGCATCTGCCTGTTTGGCCAACAGTTCTAATGGCAAATGAAGGGAGAAGGCCCACCCTATCCCCTTTCTCTCACTCTGAGCTGGTAGAGGCTTCTAGAGGGAGAAGCGGTTCTTGGTTGGTTGAGGTTTAAAGGATGGAGAGAGGAGCTAGTTTCAGCAAAGGAGCTGGTGTGGAAGAGGGAGGAAGCTGATGGCCGGCAGTAGCTCTAGGAGTCAGACTGGCTCAGAGGAGGGAAGGTGAGTGGTGGGATTGCCTGGCCCACTGTTTGCTGGATGGGGTCCAAGCTGCAGAGAGACGTGGGGTGTCCAGGCAGTACAAAGGAAGACTGGTGGGGGCGGGAGGGGCTGCGCTGATGCAAAGACAGATCTGGAAATGGGACTGTATTGGGTGGGTGTCCCATGAGCTCCTTGTTTTACAGTTGGGGAAAGTGAGGCCTAAATAGATGAAATGGCTTGACAGGGTTGCATGAGTAGTGGCAGAGCTAAAACTACAACTGGGTTTCAAGTCAGACCTGGAAGTAACTCCCAGTTGTGATGCTTATTAATTGTGTGACCTTGGGCACCTTAGTTAATCCTCGGAGCCTCAATTTTCCCATCAGTAAAGTGGGGATGGTAATGTTGACCTTGCAGGGTTGTTCTGAGGCCTAAATGAGATAATCCAGCTGGCACACCACCCTTGTCCTTTCCACTGCACACACTGATCTTCCAGGCTGGGCAACCTTTCCATTTGAGGGATCCAGAGGCTTGAAATATTAATAATCTGAGTCATTCTGAGGTTGAATTTTGGTGAGTATTTGGGTAGCAGATGCAACAAAGAACGCAGATGGGTCAGAGAAGTAACAGGGAAATGTGGACCTTCCCATTCTCTGGTGGCACTTTCCTCTTCCCCTTTTGCTGCTTCTCTCTGGCTACCACCTTGATGACGTTCCTTCCTGCGTCTCCTCCTATGACCACTCTTACTTAGCCATTAAAAGAAATATACTCATCATTATTTTGTTTTTAATGAATAATACATTATTCTTGATTTTAAAATCACAGCTCTCTCTTTGTCAATTTATTCAATACTCATTCATTCAATAAGCATTTATTGAGCATCTATTATGTGCCAGTCACTGTGCCAGGAGTTGGGGGTACAGCAGTGAAAAAAGTAGTTCAAATTTCCTGCTCATATAGAACTTATTTATAGAGGGGTTGATTGCCCACCTCCACCCACCGGGCTGACTTAATATATTTAGTTTCTATTTTTACCACTTTTCTTCCTTGGCTGATATGTTTCTGTGAATCAGTGGTCTGCCATATAGAACAGTCCCCTCCATGACTGAAAGCTATTACCTGGTATAGTCAGACTCGGTTATAAATCAACATATAAAGGAAAACAGAATAAGCGGCAAAGCAAATAACACTTCCCCAGGTCCCAAGGCCCACCATGTGGACTTCCAGGACTTGAAGACCATTTCAGTTCAGCTAAATGAGCTGTCCACACAGCGCTCTCTTCTGTTGTTCTGCAGAGTCAGCGGGAGCAGGCTTGGTGTGCTCCAGGGTAACACAGTGCTGGGCATACAGTAGGGGCTCAGAAAGATTTGCTGAAGAAATGTGGATAGATGGGTAAATGGGTGAGGGTGGGACCAGGGTACTCTAGGCATCTGCTTTGGTGCGGGGTGTCTGGCAGTGGCAGGGCTGGACCAGACCTAATCCTTCACATGGGGGGATGGAGCATGAGCCCTTTTCTTCTTGCTGAGTCTCTTCCTCCTAGAAACCTAGTTGTTAGCCTTCCCTGAAACTGTTGAGGTTTACAAAGTCCTGGGGAGTGTCTGTGAGTGAGGGAAGGTCCTGCCTACCTAGAGATGCTCTTCGCAAGAGCAAAGACAGAACAAGGGAAAGGAAGGCTGTCTGCTGCTTGCACAGTAAGTGCCTATAATCTGCTCAGCGAGGCGAACTGGGCCTTATCCCTCTGAGCAGGAGATTAAAGGCCTGAACTTGTGATTGCTGCTCGGCGGGGAACCTCTGCCATTCACCAACAGGGAGCCTTGAGAGCACAGAGAGCACAGCTGCCGCTGGAGAAAGTCAGCGTGGGGGACCGCCAGTGGCAGGCTGTTGAAAACAAATGGGGCAAAGCAACAATTCTGATGCTATCGATTGGAGCTGATGTTTGCAGAACAGCCGGAAATGACTTACTTGCCTTCAAAAACAATTGGGAAACTGAAGTCAGTGAGTCTAGGACAGACTTTGCTGAACCCTGCCTTTCTCCCCTCCCTTCCAGAAATACCCACACATCAACCCAAGCACCAGAACGACACGGAAGCTCGGGCCTGGGAGATGGTTCGGTACCCCCTGCTGCCCCTGCTCCGTCCTCCCCACTCGTATCCTCAGAGGGCCTCCAGTGTTAATGTCTTCCTCAGCCTCCCACCGGGCTGGCTGCTGCCACCACGTCTGGCCTCTGATCCCCTCTTGCCACTGTCATCAAGGCTTCTGCTGCATGTGTGTGGGGATGTGGACCAGTGCCTTCTCACCTTAGGTTAGCTGAGATAGCACGGGAGCTTTTATTGTTGTCCTTGTCGTTTACTTAAAAGGAACTCCACTAGTAAATTACCAAAACAAATCAGGGAAGGAAAGTACAAAGGCCTGAAATGGATGAGTTTGCAGAGCAGGGACTCTTCAACTCAAGATCACTCAAGACCAGCTCAGTGAGCACAGCCTACTTAAAATGTGGGCCTCTTTTTTCTCTTTCCTTTCCTTTTCCTTTTTGCCTTCCCTTCCTTTCCTTCCGTCTCCTCTCTTCCCCTGTCCTCTCCTCTCCTCTTTTCCCTTCCCTTCCCGTTTCTTCTTTTTCTTCCCTCCCTCCCTCCTTTCCTTCCTTCCTTTATTTTTTGTCTCCACCCTGCGTTAGTCTGGGTCTTCCAAGAAGCAGATGTCAAGATGGGATTAAAGGGGCATCAGTTCTACTGGGACAAGCACCTGTGGGAGAGAAAATAGGGAGGGAGCTGAAAAAAGGCTGGAAGAAGCAGTGCAAGTCTGACCTCGAGTGCAGCGGGAGAAGGTTGGGCAGAAGTGTGTTCGACCGCCCTGCAACCCGGGGAAGGTTCAGCAAGGCTGTCGGGGCATCTTCGAGCCTGGGTTGGCCGTTGGAGGAGTCTGATGTCTCCAGAATGGGCCTGCCGTGGCATCCCTGCTGCGCTCTGTCATTGGCTGGGAGCAGCTTGTGGGAAGCAGGGCCTCGGTGTGAACTGGGCAGTGGGTTTCAGAGCCAGATACCGGGACACTTGGTCAGCCCTGCAGCTAGAGGTCTGTCGGGCACATTTTCATGGGCACCGTGACCCTGTCTAGTTTGGCATGCCTGAAGCCAAGTCACAGCCTGATTCTACACTCCAGCGGCCACTCTTTCTCTAGGCTTCCTCTGGATATCCACATGGCTTACTTCTCTACAAGGCCTTCTCTGGCTATTCCAGCTAGAACTGCAACTTTCTGTCCAGCACCCCCCTGCCTCCTTCCCTGCTTCATTTTTCTCCCTAGCTCGTATCACTATTGAACCTACCGTACATTTTTCTCATTGGTTGTGTTTATTGTCTCTCACCCCTACGAGGTTAGGTTTCATGAGGGCAGGGATTTTTGCCTATCTTCTTCCGTGTTGTATCCCTAAAGGCAAAACAATGCCTGGCACTTAATAAATATTTGTTGAATGAATACAAGAATGACTATTGTTCAGAGTAAACTTTGGGCTCAGTATCTCTAGTAGCTGTGTGGACCATGAGAAAAGGGTTGCCTTCTTTGGAGCCTGAGGTCTTCACATCCCTTTCCGGGCTGGAAATATAGGCGATACGGTTAAGGGATTACTAGCATGGGGGTTAGCATTGGACAGATTCAGGCACTGGTCCCAGCTCCATCATCACCAGCTGTGTGACCTTGAGCAAGGCACTTAACCTCTCTGAGCCATAGCTCCCTCACGGGTGAAATGAGGACAGTGACCTACCACTGTTAGGATGGTTTTAAGGTTGTGAATGTTCTGATTACATCCAAGTAAGGCTTGAAAATGATTTTTCTACTTAAAAGTCAGCACTCACTAATAGTTTGTTAACAAACTGTTTCTTTAGTTGGGGGATGACTTCAGCTCAGCCCACTTCCCCAAGTCCTTGGGGACTGTTTCCCATGCTCTTTCCGTCTGTGACACCCCCCACCCCCAAAATAGAGGTAAAGTTTTGGAATTCCTGGGTCTCCATTATACTAATAACTACCATTTCCTATGGGGCAATTCCCTCTGTCACACCCCCCACCCCCAAAATAGAGGTAAAGTTTTGGAATTCCTGGGTCTCCATTATACTAATAACTACCATTTCCTATGGGGCAACTACTTTGCACACACTCTTCCATGACTTAAATAATTAGAGCTCTTTGATGACAGGGACCACATATCTGTTCCCTGCTATACCCCCCAGGGTCTGGCACTGAGTAGGTCCTCAGTAAATATTTGTTAAATGATAGCCAACTGGAAGGTTGGTATTATCATCCCTATTTTACAAATATGGAGACTGAGGCTTGCCTACAGCCACGGAGCAAGTAGGTGGTAGAGCCAGGACTTAAATCCAGATCTGTCTGATCTCCAAACCTGAGAGTTTTCAGCTCTATGGTGCTGCCTGAAGAAGATGGTTCTTTTATATAATCCCCAGAGGAAGAGCCCAGGATGCAGGCACAGACTCGTGATGGTCTCCAGACTCATCCAGCCCCCTGGTTATAGGAAGTCTCAGGGAATTCCAGTTCAGTGTTGGGGGACAGTATGGCCTCACAAACATCGTGCCTTTAGCCCACTGACTTTTATTGCCAGCACGTTTTTTTCCAGGTTGAATGAATCATCCTTGGCTGGCAGATAGTAGACCTCTCTTCAGTTTTTTTTTCTCCTTCTGAATTCTTGACAATGTTGAGTCATTCCTTGGCAGGACATTGCCAATGTTGTGGCAGTTGGGACTGCTGATGGGGTCCAAATAGCTTAGTTAGCTAACCTATAGGTTTTCTTTCAACACGGTGCAGAGTTTAACCCTGTTCTAGACAGTCTAGAAAGAGTGGTGGCAGTTCTTTAATCTGGCAGAGTGCTTTCAAAGTCTCAAGGGTGGGTGGAGGTAGTAGGAAGACAGAGGGGGGTATGTTTACATAGTTGCAAATGATGAAGTCTTTTAACGATTCAAGCTGGGCTGTGTGTGCTTGAAATGAGACTCAGGCACGCACACAAATACACAAACACACAAATACCCTGTAATGAAAAACTTTATTGTACAAACAGCTGCGTTTGCCGGTAAATGATGTAATTAAAATGGTGTTACATATAAGTAGAGTGTGGCATAAGCTAGGGTCAGCTCTTTGAGAATTGGGGAAGAGCTGCTGATGGGGTATGGTGTTTGAGAGGCACCTCAAAGGCCATTCTTTCTCAGAGTTCCTGTACCCTCTCCTACTTTGGGTTGGTGATTTTTCCCCATTGGTCACTTGTAGAGGGTGTGGCATTGGGCCTTCCATTAAAGACCAAGTGTATAAATATGTGATGAGAAAGTGGTGACTTGTTAATGCACTGGTGCACAATAACACTTCAGTCATTTTAGGTGTCGAGCCAGCCAGTTGATGACCTGGAAAAGCTGGGAGAATACAGGTGAGAGAAAGGTATGATTTGGTTGTGCCTGCCCAATACCTTTTTTTCTAGACATGGGATCCCGATTTTTATTTGGTGAGCCATCTCACCTTTAATCTTCATCCATGGAATTTCACTGGGCATGTGACCTAGGCCTAGCCAATCAGAGCTTGGCATTCTCTTGGCCACTTTAATTGTTTCAAGAATAATCATGTGACTTGAATCAAGCCAGTAGGAGGCTTATCCTAGGCTTGCTATTGAGACAGAGTTATATTCTTGGGGGTTGCTAAACTACCCCCAAGGGTGTAGGGCTGGAGCATCTGGGTGGGGGATGGAGGACATAATATAGAGAGAGGCTGTCTGAGAATAAAGGCAGAGGAAAGCAGAATGGAGAGAAGAGAGTGACACATTCCTCAGGACATCATTTGAGGTCCTGGTTGACACCGTGCCTGAATCCAGTTTACTCTCCAACTTTTAAGATACATGATCCAACAAACTATTAAATTCATCTCTCCTTACTCTCCCCCCCACCCTCGCTTTTTTGCCTAAGCTGGTCACCCCCAAAACTGAACCTTGACTGATTCATTTTGCTTGTTAACTGCTCTTTCTGTCTCACCAGACTCTAGGCTTCCCCAAAGCAGGGACTGTTGTCTTATTCATCTTTGCATCCTCAGTATCTAGCAGAGCAGAACTTCAGTGCTGAACTGTAATGTAGCAGCCAAAGGAGAAGGTGCTGAGAGAGCACACTTTGAGCTGGTCCTGAACAAGAAGATGGTCTATTCTGCAAGGCAGGCTGAAGACACGTGTCTCTTTTCTGCAAAGACATGTGTCATCGTGCAAGGGGCTTGGCGGAAAACATAAGAATGACATATGAAGAAGAGAATGGAAGTTGATCCAAGAAAGATCCGCGGTGATCATCAGCAAGGAGTGGGTGGGTGCCGATGCTACCATCCAGAGAGGAGCGAGGAACCGAATGGGGGTTGGAAAGTCAGGAAAAGCAAGAATTCATATAGAGAAGTCAAAACTGGTGAATGACGGGGGGTGGTGACTAGATGGATTTTGGAGACAGGAGTCAATACCCACAGTTTGGTATTTGACATGGGGTCAGCTCCATTCAAAGGGGGCAAGGAGGGATGGGTAGGGATGAGAATGTTACCAAACTCATGTCTGCGTGCCCAACGGACAGCGAGGCCAAACAGTACCAAAACATGGGAGTTTGGAGCAGAGAAAGGTTTATTGCAGGGCCATGCAAGGAGACGGGTGGTTCATGCCTTAAAAAAACCCCTGAACTCCTTGAAAGCTTTCAGCGAAGCCCTTTTATAAGAAAGGTGAGGGAGGGGCATGGTTAGTTGTTGCAAACTTCTTGATGTCAGATTCTTCGTTCTTTAGGTCAGGTCACGGTAAGGTCACAATGTTCCTGTAAATCTCTACCAAAATAAATGTAATTCTCTGTTCTGACAAGAAAGGGCAAGGTCCCGAGATTCAACTTTCACCCTCTGAGTCCAGGCCCTGAAGGAGGGGGTCCCTGCACCGGCTGGTTACCTTGCCTGGGAGCGTTTGTCCAGCAGCCAGTCTGGGTCCCCCCCACCAGTGCCCAGGCGCTCTGAGGAGGTAGATATCAGCTGGCGGTGCCCTCAGGGCCCGGTCCCCAGACTCTGCCCAGCTGTCATCACTGAGGGAGCCAGGCGCCCAGGACCCAGCCAGCCCTCAGGCTCCTCAGGCCACCCAAACAGGGGCCAGGTCCCGGGGACTGCGACCCATGGAGACTGCCACTGCCATCAGGTTGCGGAGGTGGGGATGGGGGAGAGGTTCGCTGCTGCTTCAAGGCCTGGGCCCAGCCAGTGGGCAGCTGTGGTGAGGGCTCTGGAGCTCTGTGGGACACAGCCCTCAGCCTGTCCCCTGCCCTCCCAGCTCACCCGCCGGCCTGAGGCCGCAGGGCCTGGAGGGCTCTGGGGAGAAGGCCATGATCGATCTCTCACCACTCTCTCTGCCCCGAGGACCACTGCCAGGCTGACTGTTGGCAGAGCGGGACTCTTAACCTCGGGCGCTAATGGTTGTGTGCCTGCCTCACCCCTACTACGAGAACACTGGGTACATTCCTGGGAGGCTGGACCCAGAAGAGGTAACAGAGACAACATTTCCTATTTCCACCTTTCTTCTGAAATATTTTAATTTGGTGGCAGGAGTTGTTGGTGCCTCTCTTCCACCTCTGCCTTTTATGGAGGTGAATTAGTTAGGGTGGGAGAGGCAATTTATGGGCTTTAGAAGCACTTCAGCATATCCTTGATTATTCCATAATTACACGAGGCCCCAGGGAGCAGCCCTTGCTCAGGTGCCCCCTCTTCCAAAGTAAGTCCAACTGGCTGTCCTTCTCATCCACCAACCAGAAGAGATCATGTTAACTTCCAAACGAGCTCAGGACACCTGATCCCGAAACACTGCTGAGCCAGGAGCCAACTTACTCTTTCATCATCAGACTCCTTGAATCTGTTCTCAGGTCTCCATCTTCGGATGCAATGCTCCTGAACAGAGACTGGGAAAATGTCTCCATGGCTGCGGTAAGCTGAACACTGAGTAAGCCTGAGCCTTCAGGGTTGCTGGTGGTGATGGAACAGAGACCAGCACTCCATGGTTGTCCTGTTTAGAATTCCTAACTGCATTCCACAGGAAAGGTTTTCCAGTCTCCTTTCTTCTCTGTCCTGTGATTCTCCCACATCTGTACTCTGGCACCAGTCAGAAGCTGTGTGGCACGAGGTATGTCAACATAGTCTCCTCTTCCTGCCTTCAGCCCTTGGGGTTCCTGGCTCCTTGGTGCCCCTCTCCATGATGCCACCATGGGAATGGGCTATGTGGCAGGTTCAGAGGGAGTCACTGGTGAACCAGGAGACCTGAATTCTAATTACAGAATTTTCAGATCTTTAGTCCTTGGCCTTGGGAAAGTCTTCCTTCTCTGAGCTTCAGTGGCTTGTTGATTCTATCATTCTGGAAACTGATAAAATGAATCTCTGTCTCTCTGTGTGTCTCTCTCTTTCTGCTGAGAAAGTTGAGCACTTGGTCTCTGTGTCTGGGTCTTGCCTTGTGAGCTGCTTACATCTCCTTGGCCCGACCCATGCCCTGTATACGTACCCTCTCAGCCACACCTTCCTGCAGATGCTTGGAGTTTTTAGTTGGGAAATCCAAAGTTGGCAATAACTTTAGAGGAGACCTAAATATTGGGCCACTAGAGACCAACAGGAGTTTCAATAAATGAAACTTCAGCATTTAAAAGATTCAAGTCTAATTCCCTCAGAAAAGTTCCTGAAAATAAAGATTATCCAGTTAAACACCCAATGATAGCATTTATGAAAAACGCACTTTGCTGGGAAATCAATCTTCATGTTGTCTTTCACAATTCCAAGTCTCTTACACTCTATTAAGAAGTGGCCCTTTAACCTTTCCTTGGGTCTCTCTTCACCAACGCCCTCCCCAAGTGGACCTGATCCACTTCTGCTTGGGGTTTCTCTTCTTTTCTGTAATGATAACTATGGGAAAACTGCACTAAGCATTGACATCAGGAAGGATCCTGGTCATTCAGTTCCCATCTGTGAGCAGTTACAGATGGGAGGAAAGGTAGTGAGAGGAATGTAGAACCTCCAACTCAAATCCAAACTTTGGGATTTTCTCTCAAAATTCTTATACAGAGAGTGGGCTTTTAGAATCCTTTGCTTACCACTCATGCACATGCTTCTGAGTTTCCTTTTTCCCAAGGAAAAGAAGGAAAACCTTCTTACTGTCTTTGGATTAATGATGGGGGGAGGGTAGCTTAGAAGTTGGCAAAATATCAAGTGATAAAGTGAACAATGATATTCCCTTCTTATCTTAGATCAGTTTTTTTCCCCACTACAGCAGCATTTAAAAAATAGTAAGACATATCTGAGAAGCATAGTATTTATTCATTCTATGGCTTTTTCTTAGTTGTCATGCAGGACTTGGGGTTCCCTTATAATAATTCTGGGGCCCTACTAAGGTCTATTGCCTGCAGATTGGACATGGCTATTCTAGAACAACAACAAAAAATGTGTTGATATCATATACTGAGCATCTCCTACATGTCTGCCACTACGCTAAGTGCTGAGTGCTTTATGTACATTCCATTTCATTCTCATGACAACCTTATAAAATAGATACTTATAGTCTCCGTTTTATAGATGAGGAAACATAGGCTTAGAGGGGTAAAATAATTCACTCAGGCCCACAGATAGCGAGTGGCAGAGTCAGGACTTAGACCCACATATTTCTAATTTCAAATGCATGTACTTAATCACAGAACTAGAATTTGGCATATGCTGTGTATATCCTTTATAACTGGCTGCTTTGAATTTAGCTCTTTGTGTTTTCTGTAAATCCTGGCACACAGAAAAAGCTCAATAAATGCTTTTCATTTTATTTATTTATTTTTTTAATAGATCTTTATTGGAGTATAATTGCTTCACAATACTGTGTTAGTTTCTGTTGCACAGCAAAGAGAATCAGCCATATGCATACACATGTCCCCATATCCCCTCCCTCTTGAGCCTCCCTCCCATCCTCCCTTATCCCATCCCTCTAGATCATCACAAAGCACCGAGCTGATCTCCCTGTGCTATGCTGCTGCTTCCCACCAGCCAACTATTTTACATTCGGTAGTGTATACATGTCGATGCTACTCTCACTTCGCCCCAGCTTCCCCCTCCCACCCCATGTCCTCAAGTCCATTCTCTATGTTTACCTCTTTATTCCTGCCCTGCAACTAGGTTCATCAGTACCAGTTGTTGTTGTTTTTTTTGATTCCATATGTATGCGTTAGCATACGGTATTTGTTTTTCTCCTTCTGACTTCACTCTGTATGACAGACTCTAGCTCCATGCACCTCACTACAGATAACTCAATTTTGTTTCCTTTTATGGCTGAGTAATATTCCATTGTTTATATGTGCCACATCTTCTTTATCCATTCATCTGTTGATGGACACTTAGGTTGGTTTCATGACCTGGCTATTGTAAATAATGCTGCAGTGAACATTGTGGTACACGTCTCTTTTTGAATTATGGTTTTCTCAGGGTATATACCCAGTAGTGGGATTGCTGGGTCATATGGTGGTTCTAATTTTACTTTTTTAAGGAACGTCCATACTGTTTTCCATAGTGGTTCTATCAATTTACATTCCTACCAACAGTGCAGGAGGGCTCCCTTTTCACCACACCCTTTCCAGCATTTACTTTTTCTAGATTTTTTTATAATGGCCATTCTGACCGGCATGAGGTGATACCTCACTGTAGTTTTGATTTGCATTTATCTAATAATTAGTGATGTTGAGCATCTTTTCATGTGCCTCTTGGCCATCTATATGTCTTCCTTGGTGAAATGTCTATTTAGGTCTTCCACTTATCTTTTAACTGGATTGTTTTTTTTTTTTTTTTTTTTTTTTTTTTGGGTACGCCGGCCCCTCCCCCCTGGCGCCCTCCCCCCGTTGCGGAGCACAGGCTCCGGACGTGCAGGCTCAGCGGCCATGGCTCACGGGCCCAGCTGCTCCGTGGCATGTGGGATCCTCCTGGACCAGGGCAAGAACCCATGTCCCCTGCATCGGCAGGTGGACTCTCAACCACTGTGCCACCAGGGAAGCCTGATTGTTTGTTTTTTAGATATTGAGTTCCATGAGCTGTTTGTATATTTTGGAGATAAATCCTTTGTTGTTTCATTTGCAAATATTTTCTCCCATTCTGAGGGTTGTCTTTTTGTCTTGTTTATGGTTTCCTTTGCTGTGCACAAGATTTTAAGTTTAATTAAGTGTCGTTTGTTTATTTTTGTTTTTATTTCTGTTACTCTAGGAGGTAGGTCAGAAAAAGATCTTGCTGTAGTTTATGTCAAAGTGTGTTTTTCCTATGTTTTCCTCTAAGAGTTTTATAGTGTCTGGTCTTACATTTAAGTCTTTGATCCATTTGGGGTTTATTTTTGTGTATGGTGTTAGGGAGTGTTCTAATTTCATTCTTTTACATGTAGCTGTCCAGTTTCCCCAGCACCACTTGTTGAAGAGGCTGTCTTTTCTCAATTGTATGTTCTTGCCTCCTTTGTCATAAATTAGGTGCCCATATGTGTGTGGGTTTATCTCTGGGCATTCTATCCTGTACCATTGATCTATATTTCTGTTTTTGTGCCAGTACCATACTGTCTTGATTACTGTAGCTTTGTAGTATAGTCTGAAGTCCAGGAGTCTGATTCCTCCAGCTCTGTATTTCTTTCTCAAGACTGCTTTGGCTATTTGGCGTCTTTTGTGTTCCCATACAAATTGTGAATTTTTTTGTTCTAGTTCTGTGAAAAATGCCATTGGTAGTTTGATAGGGATTGCATTGAATCTGTAGATTGCTTTGGGTGGTATAGTCATTTTCACAATATTGATTCTTCCAGTCCAGGAACATGGTATATCTCTCCATCTGTTTGTGTCATCTTTGATTTCTTTCATCAGTGTTTTATAGTTTTCTGAGTACAAGTCTTTCACCTCCTTAGGCAGGTTTATTCCTAGGTATTTTATTCTTTTTGCTGCAATGGTAAATGGCAGTGTTTCCTTAATTTCTCTTTCTGATTTTTCATTGTTGGTGTATAGGAATGCCAGAGATTTCTGTGCATCAATTTTGTATCCTGCAACCTTACCAAATTCATTGATTAGTTCTAGTAGTTTTCCGGTGACATCTTTAGGATTTTCTATATATAGTATTATGTCATTGGCAAACAGTGACAGTTTTACTTCTTCTTTTCCAATTTGTCTTCCTTTTATTTCTTTTTCTCCTCTGATTGCCATGGCTAGGACTTTCAAAACTATGTTGAATAAGAGTGCTGAGAGTGGACATCCTTGTTTTATTCCTGATCTTAGTGGAAATGCTTTCAGTTTTTCACCATTGAGTATGATGCTTGCTCTGAGTTTGTCATATATGGCCTTTATTATGTTGAGGTAAGTTCTCTCTATGCCCATTTTCTGGAGAGTTTTTATCATAAATCGGTACTGAATTTTGTCAAAAGCTTTTTTCTGCATCTATTGAGATGATCATATGATTTTTATTCCTTAATTTGTTAATGTGGTGTATCACATTGATTGATTTGCATATATTGAATAATCCTGGCATCTCTGGGATACATGATACATGATCCTTTTAATGTGCTGTTGGATTTTGTTTGCCCGTAGTTTGTTCAGGATTTTTGCCTCTGTGTTCATCAGTGATATTGGTCTATAATTTTCTTCTTTTTGTGATATCTTTTTCTGGTTTTGGTATCAGGGTGATAGTGGCTTCATAGAGTGAATTTGGGAGTGTTTCTCCCTCTGCAATTTTTTGGAAGAGTTTGAGAAGGTTCGGTGTTAGCTCTTCTCTAAATATTTGATAGAATTCGCCTGTGAAGTCATCTAGTCCTGGAGTTTTGCTGTTGGAAGATTTTTAATCACAGTTTCAGTTTCATTACTTGTGATAGGTCTGTTTATATTTTCTAATTCTTCCTGGTTCAGTCTTGGAAAATTGTACCTTTTGAAGAATTTGTCCATTTCTTCACGGTTGTCCATTATATTGGCATATAGTTGTTTGTAGTAGTCTCTTACAATCCTTTGTATTTCTGCAGTGTCAGTTGTGATTTCTCCTTTTTCATTTCTAATTTTATTGATTTGTGTCCACTCCCTGTTTTTCTTGATGAGTCTGGCTAAGGGTTTATCAATTTTGTTTATCTTCTCAAAGAACCAGCTTTTACTTTTATTGGTCTTTGCTATTGTTTTCTTTTTTTCTATTTCATTTATTTCTGCTCTGATCATTATGATTTCTTTCCTTCTACTGACTTTGGGTTTTCTTTGTTCTTCTTTCTCTAGTTGTTTTAAGTGTAGGGTTAGATTGTTTATTTGAGATTTTTCTTGTTTCTTGAGGTGAGATTGAATTGCTATAAACTTCCCTCTTAGAACTGCTTTTGCTGCATCCCATAGGTTTTGGGTCATTGTGTTTTCCTTGTCATTTGTTTCTATGTATTTTTAAAATTTCTTCTTTGATTTCTTCAGTGATCTCTTTTTATTTAGTAGCATGCTGTTTAGCCTCCACGTATTTGTGTTTTTTACAGTTTTTTTTCCTGTAATTGATTTCCAATCTCATAGCGTTGTGGTCAGAAAAGAGGCTTGATACGATTTCAATTTTCTTAAATTTTCTGAGGCTTGATTTGTGACCCAAGATGTGGTCTATCCTGGAGAATGTTCCTTGTGCATTTGAGAAGAAAGTGTATTCTGCCACTTTTAGGTGGGATGTTCTATAAATATCAGTTAGATCTATCTGTTCTATTGTGTCATTTACAGCTTGTGTTTCCTTATTTATTTTCTGTTTGGATGATCTGTCCATTGGTGAAAGTGGGGTGTTAATGTCCCCTACTATGAATGTGTTACTGTTGTTTTCTCCTTTCATGGTTGTTAGCATTTGCCTTATGTATTGAGGTGCTCCTATGTTGGGTGCATATATATTTGTAATTGTTATATCTTCTTCTTGGATTGATCCTTTGATCATTATGTAGTGTCCCTCCTGTATCTCTTTATTTTAAAGTCTATTTTATCTGATACGGGTATCGCTACTCCAGCTTTCTTTTGATTTCCATTTGCATGGAATATCATTTTCCATCCCTTCACTTTCAGTCTGTATGTGTCCCTAGGTCTGAAGTGGGTCTCTTGTAGACAGCATATGTATGGGTCTTGTTTTTGTATCCGTTCAGCCAGTCTGTGTCTTTTGGTTGGGGCATTTAATCCATTTACATTCAAGGTTATTATCGATATGTATGTTCCTATTACCATTTTCTTAATTGTTTTGGGTTTGTTTTTCTGTGTCTTTTTCTTCTCTTGTGTTTCCCACTTAGAGAAGTTTCTTTAGCATTTGTTGTAAAGCTGGTTTGTTGGTGCTGAATTCTCTTAGCTTTTGTTTGTCTGAAAAGCTTTTGACTTCTCCATCAAATCTGAATGCGATCCTTCCTGGGTAGAGTAATTTTGGTTGTAGGTTTTTCTCTTCCATCACTTTAAATGTCCTGCCACTCTCTTCCTGCCTGCAGAGTTTCTGCTGAAAAATCAGCTGATAACTTTATGGGGATTCCTTTGTATGTTATTTTTTGTTTTTCCCTTGCTGCTTTTAATATTTTTTCTTTGAATTTAAATTTTGTTAATTTGATTAATATGTGTCTTGGTGTGTTTTTCCTAGGGTTTATCCTGTATGGGACTCTCTGTGCTTCCTGGCTTTGGGTGACTATTTCCTTTCCCACGTTAGGGAAGTTGTCAACTGTAATCTCTTCAAATATTTTCTCAGACCCTTTCTTTTTCTCTTCTTCTTCTGGGACCCCTATAATTCGAATGTTGGTGCATTTAGTGTTGTCCCAGAGGTCTCTGAGATTGCCTTCAATTCTTTTTATTCTTTTTTCTTTATTCTGCTCTTCGGTGGTTATTTCCACCATTTTGTCTTCCAGCTCACTTATTCATCCTTCTGCCTCAGTTATTCTGTTATTGTTTCCTTCTAGTGTATTTTTCATTTCAGTTATTGTGTTGTTCATCTCTGTTTGTTCTTTAGTTCTTCTAGATCTTTGTTAAACATTTCTTGTATTTTCTCAATCTGTGCTTGCATTCTATTTCTGAGATTCTGGAGCATCTCTACTATCATTACTCTGAATTCTTTTTTAGGTAGATTGCCCATTTCCTCTTCATTTATTTGGTCTTGTAGGTTTTTACCTTGCTCCTTGATCTGTGACATTTTTTTTTGCCATCTCATTTTTTTTTTTTTTTTTAATGAGTGGGATTGTGTTCCTGTCTTACTGGTTGTTTGGCCTGAGGCTTTCAACACTGGAGTTTGTAAGCTATTGGGTAGAGCTGGGTCTTGTTGCTGAGATGAGGAACTCTGTGAGACCTCACTCCAGTGAATATTCCCTGGGGTCTGAGGTTCTTTGTTAGTCCAGTGGTTCAGACTCAGAGCTCCCACTGCAGGAGCTTCAGCCCGACCCCAGGCTTGAGAACAAAGATCCCGCAAGTGGTTCACTTTGGGGTTCCTCCTGTCTCCTTGGGCATCAGAGTCTCCCACCAGTGGCTAGCAGGCACCCTAGTTGTGGGAAGTCACTAACTCCACATCTTCCTACACCGCCATCTTGACTCTGCCTCAATAAGTGCTTTTTAATTAATTGATTAGGGGTGAGGATTTTAAAAAGTCTTTTTGATTCCTATGATCTAACTACTTATTTCCAAATAGTTGCATTTTAACTTCTTTGAGTATAAGCCATTGAAGATCTTGCATGGTCTTGACTGACAAGTATCATTGTAAGTTTTGGATTCCAAATCAGGAATTAATAGACAGATGTCAGAGAATGAACTGAACTTGGAGTCCTGACTCTTGATGTAATTAGAGAGCTTGATGAAGATTATTTTGTTTGCAAACCATGAGTATCAGTCCTACTTCCCTGGGCATTCAGCTGAGTTTCATCATCATCATCGCTACCATTAATATCATCATAAACATTATCATTGGTATATACTTACAGAGCTCCTTTTTCTTGCAAGAAACTTTTCTAGATCCTGGGGATAGATATATAGAGGTATGATATAGGTCCTGTCCTTGAGGAGCTTCCAATCCAAAGGGGCAATCAGGGAAAGCGTCTATGTGGAGGTGCATGTAGCCTGGGCCTTCAGGAGGGAGTTTGGAGAAAAGAAGGAGCAGAGTTTGGACTTGTAATATTCTATACAAAGGGAACAGTGTAAGCAAAGGCAGAGAGATGTAGAAGTGCATTTTTAAAAAATCTATGTTTAAAGAAATGTAAGCAGTAGAATTAAGGGTGTTTAAAAGTTGTAAGCTACCTGGAATATATTTATGTGGTGTGAGGTAGGGATCTGACTTTATTTTTCTCTATATGGATGGTTAATTGCCCTAACACAATTTAATTAATCTCCAATTCTTTCCCCAATAATTAAAAATAACATCTTATTTTTATAACAAATTCCCTTAAATTATTGGGTCTCATTCTGGATTCTGTTCCGTTTCATTGTCCTCTTTCTCTGTACTTGAGCCAGTAGCACATTATTTAAATTCATATACCTTTGTAATATGTCTTGACATCTGGTAGGACAAACTCTCTTTTTTCTTTTTCAAAACAGTGATGGCTATTCTTGCACAATGACTTCTCTGTATGAATTCTAGAACTTGCTAATAAAATTCCCTGAGAAATCATAGGGGGCATGAATGGAATGTCATGAGACATAGAGGGAGTGTAATGGACCATGAGGTTGGTAAAGTAGTTTGAAGGTCAAATAATGGAGGCTTAGATTGTCAAGCCAAGACATGCAGAGCCCACAGCACTTCTGAGCATTTCTAAAGAAGCTGAGCTAACTTCTGGTGTCCTGCCACACACCCCCTCCCCCCTTAAGAGACTTGTCCGCCAAGCCTTGCACGTAGACTGCCACAGACTGGCCAGAACACCCATGTCCCCAGAGCCTGCATGGTGGGCTGGAGAGAGAGCTCAGTCTGGGTTAGAAGGCCAAAGAAAGGCTTGTCCATCTTGTTTATTCAGAACTCAGAAGTGAACTGAATCTGAAACCCTGAGGCAGCTCCTTTCTCTCTGTCCTGGTCTTTTCACTGCCTCTGCCCCTTTTCACACGCAGCCCTCCCTGGCTGCCATGTGTCACAGTTACAGATGATTGGACAAGGATACGGAGAGAGAGTCAGCTGCCCATTGTGTCTTCCCCTGAAGACTAATGTCAGCCCTGGATCAGAAATCATGGGAAGCAACCCTGGCCCTTGGGTGAGGGGAGGGAATACAAGGGCCCTTCAGACAAGCCTCTGAGGGCGAGCTGCCCTCTCATCCATCCCATTCCGTTAGCTATAAGACAGAGACATGTGCACAGGGAAGTGCCTCTCCTCTGCTTGACTCTTCAGTTTCTCTTCTTTGTTTTTTTAAAATTTCTTCATCTAACAAGTATTTATGGAATACTTGTTGCCAGGTCCTAGGTAAACAATGTGAACAAAATGGACTAGGTTTCTGTTCTCATGGAGCTTATAGTCTGGTGGGGGCGATAGCCAGAAACTAACAACCATACACATACCTCTTTGCTCCTCTGCCCTCCTCTCCTCCATGCACAGCTCTCCCCCAGGAAACCTCTTTCCAGAAATGGGTAGAAAGGGGTGGGTGTAATATATCTGCATAAAAGGACTCTAAACATACCAGCCTGATGGTGGTAGAGTGTAAGGGGCAGTCTGAAAGGGTCTTAAAAATCTTACCTGGGTTCCCATATTTCTGACCCTATTGGGTACTTCCTATCTCCGTTTTTGAGGGTCAGATAAATGTCTCATGTCTGAATAACATCCCTCTCTGAATGACATGAACTTTAGGAAGATGGAAGAGTTTTTCTGCTCTACACAAAGGGAGGGGAGAATGGTGAATACATTCTATACCCAAAGGTGATGGGAAGGAGGACAAAATACTCTGACAGAGGTATCCTGGCTTACCAGAGGCAATCTGCAAAACACATCCTCCCCAGAGGTGTTCCTGGTGTCGGTGACCATGATATGATGTAGATGATTGAAATTCTGGGCCAGCTCTGCAGCCAGACTAATCTGAGAGCAGGGGATAGAGCAGTGATGCGGCTTTGATCACAAAGCACAGGCAACCTCATGGAGAAGATGGAGGGGGAAAGAGCACTCCTGCGATGAGGAGTGCCAGAGGGCTGCTGTTCAGAGGGAAAATTATGAAGAACTTTGGGCTGCCCTCCAGAAACCCAAAGATGGAAATCTTTTAATACTTGAATAGAGGCCCATGGAATTTGTTGAAAAACAAACAGCAAACCAGACGTGTGGCCTTGGGAAAGTCATGGGGCATCAGTCTCTACATTTATAAATAAATAAGTTGTGGTGGGGAAGGTGGGTCGTGGTGCTGAGAGTGGAATTTAATGATTTCTAATGGTTTTTCCACTTTTAATATCATGAGATTCTGTTTTCATCCCCATGGAGCCTATGCCACGTGCCTAGAAATGTGTAGAGGAAAGGTCTTTTTTTTTTTTTTTTTTTTTTTTTTTTTTTTTTTTTTGGG
>NW_006783561.1:2123789-2126202 GCF_000442215.2 Lipotes vexillifer
TTTTTTTTTTTTTTTTTTTTTTTTTAGGTTTACTTTTGGGAGTCTATAGGCTCTTTGAGAAATATAGGTATCTTTCTAGGAACTTGCATAAAGTTTTATTGGATGAATGAAGGAATGAATGAATGAGGTGAAAAATAAAACATATGAAAAGTTCCCTCTTGCCAAGGAACCTACTTCCAGGTTGGAGAGACCAGGTAATACACCTGAAATAGTTAAAGAAGTCTGCTGGACAACTCACATTCAACTTCTAAATTCTGACTCTACTCCCCACTTCCAGAGTACTGTGGACAGCTCCATGGTGCTGAAGATAGAGCTATAATAAAGTGAATGCACTTTCTAATTCAGTGTTCACTGACTCATTTACCCCATAAACATTCATTAAAGGTCTATTATGTGCAGGCAGCATCTAGGTACAGTAGGGAAGAAAAAGACTTTGAATATTTTAAAGATGAAGATAACCTTAGGGGAAACCACCAAAAACTGTTACAACATAGGTTTCCAAGAAAAACAGGAAAGAAAACACAAAAGAAAGACAATTTCAGTTTAGAAAGTTGAATTCAGAATGATTAGGAAACTTTCCATAACAGATACCATTTATTGAGTGCCTACTATAAACCAGGGTCTGTATGTTCATTCTTTCTAAATAGTTCTGTAAGATGGGAGCCCAGAGAGGGTATGGGTCTCAAATCACATGGCTTAAAAGTAGGAGCAGGATCAAGACCCATACCTGTTTCCCTCTAAAGCCTGGGGTCTTTCTAAATTCTCATGACTCCCCCTATGAGGCCACGACAGAGGAAGGAACATTCCAGTCTGCACACAGCTTACTCAAGCTTATGAGGGAAAGACCCGCTCCTCTGCTCCCTTTCCTCCTCTATGTGTCTCCTTGCCATCTTGGCCCTGGAACATTACCAACTGGTGGTGAGAGGGAGCAGAGGGTCCCCAGAATTATTTGAGATGCGTGAGGTGTATTAGATCTTTCAGTAGCATAACAGTTTCTCAACTCAAATAAGCCTAATCAGGAAGGTAGGTAATTATCTCACAGGACCAGGAAGTTTAGGTATAGGTATAGATCCAGGTTCAGATATGCTGACTCAGTGGTGGGGGAGGGGGGTGGAGGGAAGGAGGAGAGGATGTTTATCGCATGATGTCATCATGACTCTGCCCCTTCCTCTAGCCCTCATTCTCCGCTTTGCTTTATTCTCAAGACAGGCTCTCATTTGATGACAAGATGGCTGTCAGGAGTCCCAGAATCACACCATCTCTGATTTGCAAAACCAGCAGAAAAATACCTTCTCTTTCCCAATATCCATGTATCAATCGCAGGTAAGATTCTGATTGGCCCTGCTTAGGTCATGGACATATAATCTTATTGATCAGCCTGAGTCTCATGGCTTCACCTGTTGGGAGTAGAAGGGCAAACAGGGCATGAGAATGATGACTCAGATGGTGAAGTGAGGGAGGACCTTCCTAAAGAACTAGAAGAAAGATGATGGGGAATCAGACTGGACAGCAAAAATGTTAAGTAGAAACACACAGCCCCAGGCAGTTAGGTCAGGGAGTCTCTAGGGGTCTTATCTTCCGAGAGGGAAGTGGGGAGGCTGTGAGAAACAGGGCTAAGGAAAGCTGAGCAGCCCTGTTCAGTGGGCTCTTTGCGATAAAATGTAGTTCTGGCTTCTGCTTTTATTCTGCAGAGCTCACCTTTATGAGGCAGAAGATAAAGCCTATCCACATAAATCCAATTTATCCAATTCTCTGCAGTTTACCAAAGTCTCTCTTACCATCTCCTCAGAGCCTCATAACAACTCTGGCAGGTGTCCATTCCCTATTTTACAGGTGAGGAAACTGAGGCTCTGAGATGCTAAGTGATCTGTCCAAGGTCTCTCAAGTTAGTTAAGTTGCAGAGTCGTGACTGTCAACCAGCTCTCCAGCATACAGGATTAATTACAGTCCTTTGGAAAAAAACCAGAAACAAAAAAACCCCAAAAACTTCCATCATGAACAAGATTGGTAAGTGATGAGGAGAAATCTCATTGTCCAGACAAAAAGCTGCAGAGGGAACTGATCTGCCAGTTGGAAAGGCAAAAACAGGAAGCTTGGCCCAATCCCCCAAGAAAAGAACAAAGAAATAACCAGAATTTATAGGTGTGAGAAGAGAAAAATCAAAGAAAGGAATGAGATGCAACCTAAAAACACATAAAAGGAAATAGAAAAACATTCTTTAAAATACACTAGGAATAAGAGGAAGATAAGGGGGAATGTTTCTTCCTAATAGATGATGAGGGAAAACTGATAATAGGTGACACCAGAAATGCACAGGTTTTTAATGCTTTATTCCTCGGGTAGCTGGAACAAACTGCATACAGACCAGAAGGCAAGAAAAAACAATTGGAGAGTAAAAGGTGAAGGGAAAGAG
>NW_006783561.1:2126212-2136857 GCF_000442215.2 Lipotes vexillifer
TAAAGGTCTGGAATCAGGATGACAAGGAACCTAGACTACCAAAGCTGGAGGGGTCCTAGATGTCATCTGGCCCCACCTCTCATTTTACAAACAATAAAACTGAGGATCAGTGACCGGGGAGTGAGCTGCCCAAGGTTACCCAGTTGGTATTAGAAGAGTCAGACTCTGGCTCTTGGTTCAGTGGGATTTTCTGGTACTCTTGGGAGATGGAGAGAAGGGGAAGGAGAGTGATGGATAAACCAAGACGTATAAAACCTAGTATGAAAATTAGACAAATGCACACGTAACCTTGATTGAAGGAAGGTGAAAAGCAGGACTTGGGGAGGGTCAGGGATACAAGGTAAGGAGGAAGCTGCCTTGACATCAGGGTTCAGGTCTGGCTGTTGCTCTGGTCTCTGGTCCTCTGGAGGGTCTCTGGATCACTGACTGTTGTCTGGTACTTGGATGCTCGCTGTCTTGCTTCATCTCTTGCATCAGTTTTATGTGGCCACAATAATGCTAACAAACTACTCCAATATTCAGTGTGTTAAAAACAATAAGCACTTGTTTAGCTTGTTTTGGTCAGTGACTGGGCTTAGCTGGAAGGTTTTCTTTTTCTTTTTTCTTTTTTTTTTTTTTTGCGGTACGCGGGTCTCTCACTGTTGTGGCCTCTCTGGACACGCAGGCTCAGCGGCCATGGCTCACGGGCCCAGCCGCTCCGCAGCATGTGGGATCTTCCCGGACCGGGGCATGAACCCGTGTCCCCTGCATCAGCAGGCGGATTCTCAACCACTGGGCCACCAGGTAAGCCCCTGGAAGGTTTTCTTATTCTCGATTCTTCCACAGCTGTGGGGTGGTTGCCTTGCTGTTGGCTGATCTAGGATGGCTATGACTTGATGGCTTGGATGACTGCAATGAATGAAGTGACTCAGCACTCTGTCAAGTGTCCGCACAGAATATGTCAAGCCCAGACATATTCTCATGGCATGGCAGAGGTACATGTCCACAAGCCTGATCACGCAAGGAATGGAAACACACAGCCAATTTTCAAGTTTCTGCTTGCAAATATTTGCTAACATTTTGCTGGCTAAAGCAAATTACATGGCCAAGTCCAGAGTCAGAGTGGGCAGGACTACAAAATTACAGGTTAGGGGGTGTAATTCAGCAAGGCCATTAACTAGAGCTATTAGCACAATCCAGTCTACCACCAGGCCTCCATTCTCAGGGTCTTTGTTCTGTTGCCTCTCACCATTTTGGTCCTGCTGAGTGAGCTTGGGACAGCTTGGGACAGCAAACTGAGTCTTGTATGTTGGTTCTGTGCAGGTAGACTTTTGGACGGCCCGATCTAGGCTGAGTTTGTCTCTTCTGGGACAGGGAAGAAGACACCGCATGCCAAAACCTGTCTGCTGCTGCCAGTCTCAGAAGGAGTACGCTCTAAAAGCCGCTCCGCACATGTGGGATCTTCCCGGACCGGGGCATGAACCCGTGTCCCCTGCATCAGCAGGCGGGTTCTCAACCACTGGGCCACCAGGTAAGCCCCTGGAAGGTTTTCTTATTCTCGATTCTTCCACAGCTGTGGGGTGGTTGCCTTGCTGTTGGCTGATCTAGGATGGCTATGACTTGATGGCTTGGATGACTGCAATGAATGAAGTGACTCAGCACTCTGTCAAGTGTCCGCACAGAATATGTCAAGCCCAGACATATTCTCATGGCATGGCAGAGGTACATGTCCACAAGCCTGATCACGCAAGGAATGGAAACACACAGCCAATTTTCAAGTTTCTGCTTGCAAATATTTGCTAACATTTTGCTGGCTAAAGCAAATTACATGGCCAAGTCCAGAGTCAGAGTGGGCAGGACTACAAAATTACAGGTTAGGGGGTGTAATTCAGCAAGGCCATTAACTAGAGCTATTAGCACAATCCAGTCTACCACCAGGCCTCCATTCTCAGGGTCTTTGTTCTGTTGCCTCTCACCATTTTGGTCCTGCTGAGTGAGCTTGGGACAGCTTGGGACAGCAAACTGAGTCTTGTATGTTGGTTCTGTGCAGGTAGACTTTTGGACGGCCCGATCTAGGCTGAGTTTGTCTCTTCTGGGACAGGGAAGAAGACACCGCATGCCAAAACCTGTCTGCTGCTGCCAGTCTCAGAAGGAGTACGCTCTAAAAGCTCTTTAACAGGAACCCCCTAGACCCGTGGGCATTCATCAGTTGCTATTACTTCCAAGCCTTCCCTGCCCGTGGACATGTGTCAAGGAGAAGCCAGGTAGGTCCTCTGCAACCTTTATCCTATGTCCATTCCACCCTGGACTCTGTCCCCTGAGAGGATGTTATGGGCTGAATTCTCGTCCCCTCAAATTCATGTGTTGAAGTCCCCTGGCACCCCACAATCTGACTGTATTTGGAGCCAGAGCGTTTAAAGAAGTAGATAAATTAAAAGGAGGTCATTAGTGGGGGCCTTAACCCAATATGACTTGGGTCATTGTAAGAAGAGATTAGGACACAGACACTTCCTAGCGGAGAGGAAAGGCCATGTGAGGACATAGGGAGAAGATAGTCATCTATAAGCCAAGGAGAGAGGCCTCAGAAAAAACCCAACCCTGCTAACACCTTGATCTCAAACTTCTGGCTTCAGGACTGAGAAAATAGATTTCCATTGTCTAAGCCACCCAGTCTGTGGTACTTTGTTTGGGCAGCCCTGGGAAACTAATACAGAGGGAGAAACCCAGTCTTGGATGTTTGACTAAAGATATCAGGTTGCTTGGAGATAGTCCTCCTATGGTAGCTCCAGACCCCAAGACAGGGAAGCACTCAGTGGAGATACCATTCTGTGTGAGACCGCCTCCTAATTTCCTTTCTGAAGACTGTGCATGTCCTGACCATGCTACTTGATGAGCCCCTGGTCAGAGCTGACCTCTGATTCCCTCAGACAAGGCTAAGGTTCCCTCGGTTCCGGCCCCTCTGCCTTCTCCTGCCTGGCCCTGCACCCACTTCTGTCCCTCCCCTCCCCTTCCCCATCAGGCCAGTTCAAGCGGTTCTTCATTTCCTGGCCTGAGATCCTATTGCTGGGAGATCAGGTCTGGACTTTCATTAATTTAGAATGTCAAAGCCCATTCTCTCCTTTCTATCACCCTCAACGATATATACTTCCATCTTTTTTTTTTTGGAAAGAAAAATATTAGTGCCCCTATAATTTGAGAAAGGAGGGAAAGTATGTTTCATTACAAGGCAATGAATAAGGACCTGTGTTCAGTTCTGTGGCAGGAAAATAGCCTGTCAAAGGAAGCTTTGATTGGATGTTGAGGCACAGTTTAGATGGCAAGGGATGAGCTGGCAGCTGGGAGAGAGTCAGGTGGCCACTGCACTGGTGGGGTGAACAGAGCCCTGGGCTGGGAGTCAGAAGACCCAGTTCTGAATCTGCTTCCATCAGTCAAGCCTTGTTCATATTGAGTATGAGGCTGTGTGCCACTTTGCCAGGTGCTGAGAATACAGAGGTGAATATGGCAGACCTGGCCCTGCCCTCATGGGGCAACCACTCTTTTTCAACATGACACTGGACAGTTGGTTCACGCCAGAGCCTCAGTTTCCCCATCTCTAAAACGAGAAGTCTGGACCATGATTTTTAATGTCCTTTCCTGCTTGAACATTCCATAAGGGCTGTCTCTTGGGTATGAGGCGTTGAGGACTAAAACCTCTAAAAATGGGAAGGGAGGGATGAACCCAGAAACATTCCTAAGAATGAATTAGCTCCTTAGCTATGGGGAAGGAGTAAATCTGAAGACGCAAAGATGTCTGAGGTTTTTAACCTGAAGGTGTTATCCACAAGGAAAATGGAAATTAGGAAAGGGACGAAGATGATTGCTCACCCAAATGAGACTATTTTCTGTATTTTTATTTATACAGGCAAACGGATCAAAACTGTTTTTCTCCAAGGAAAGAGGAATAAACTATATGAATGAAAAGGAGTGTGGGGGAGGTGAGGGAAGTACCCAGTGTCTATCTATTCATAGGGATGAAAAAGACCCAGACATCCTAGTAGAGAATAAGCTGACTCCGAACCAGAAATCAGGACTGCTATAGAAAACAATCGCAATGTGGTGGTGCAATGACAGATGGGAATTGGATATCAAGGGATCTTTCCCTATGGGCACTGGTGGCCACAGGCCTGGAGAGGAAAACTGCCAGGTCGTTGCTCCATTCTTGGGGGATTGTGAGCCTGAAGCGACATCCTTCTAAACAACACACTTTTTTCATCTTCTGAGGGAGCTGAGTGCTCGGTAAACCAGCCAAACCATAGTGTCTACCATTTAGTCAACTCAATAAACTTTATTGTAGTACCTTCCATGTTCCAGGCAACAAGCTAGGTGCGGAGGAGGCAGAAATGAATGAGTGAAGCTTCCTGTTTAGGAAATTAGAGTAGAGACCGAGTGGGGAGGCAGCCACGTGACTGAGCCTAATGCAGGCAGCCTGTGATTTGTGCTTAAAACACTGTTGTTAGCAAAGTGCTGGTGATGAATTCTGATGGCTCAGCTCTGGGAAGGCCTCATGGAGGAGGTGGCATTTGAGCTGGCCCTTATGTGCCATCCACGTCGGAAGAGGTAAGCTAAATGTAGGGACTTATGGAGGCATCATCTGCAGACTTTGGCAGGAGGAGAAGCGTGGAGGGTGGATTGGGGAGTGGAGAATGTTCTGGACCAAGGATGTGATTGAATTTGGAGGTGGCTTGGGAGGACGCGGATCTCCTAACCTGACCTTGGATGGCTAAGCGCCCATACAGGCCATAACCAGATATACTGATTTAATTCAGAACTAAGCGGGGCCACCATGCAGAGGATGGGAGAAGCTACTTTGGTGAGGGGTGGGGAGAGTCAGTGAGCGGGGAGGCGAGGGAAGAGGCAGTTACAGACTGCGGGAGGATGTGGGAGGTTTCAGACAATGCTGCCCTTTCGGAAGGGAGAAGCAGGCCAATGCCGCAAAGGCGTGGAAGGCTCCAGAGCCAAAGGGACAGGACGCTGATGAGCTGCTTGGTCAGTGAAGCGAGGAAAGGAGCTGGGATGGCAGCTGAAAAGATCCGTGGGGTCAGAGGAGGAGGGCGGCAGTAAGCAGACTGGGAGATCTTAGTTCCTACCTACGCTGCCCCGCCTGAGCCTGGGGCTGGAGGTGAGGGGGGCGCAGGCTTGCCAGGACCTACACAGAGGGGCTGTGGGCCAGCTCCAGGCCTCTGAGCTGCACGGGGAGTGATCAGACTATACCGCCCACAGCTGAGCTTCTGAGGCAGCGCTGCTGACCAGATGCAGGCTGCTTACCTGGCAGATACGGCGGACAGGGAACAGGTGTGAGCCCAACCCCCATACAGCTCCCCTGGCTCCCTCCCTTAGACCCTGCCTTCTCTTTCCTCCTCTCCTCCCTTCTTCCTCCTTCTCATTCTCCCTATCACCTCCCTTCCTTTCAACAAAAATTTATTAAGCATTTATTACATTTGCACTAGGCTTTTTTTTTTTTTTTTTCCTGCATAGAGCCTTAGAGATCCTTTTAAAGAGGAAACACCCAGGCTCAGTTATAGTTACACTAGCCTGGCTCCCAGTCCAGAGTTTTTGCAAGACCCTGCCTGCACCCTGTATCCGGGCAGGGTAAACCTTGTTGGCTGCTCTATTCTTATGCCCACTCCCCCAACTGATGGCATGCCAAAGGGGATTTGAGGTAGGGGTCTCAAGTTCTTGGGCAAAGTCTTCTCCCTACACAAGCTTATTTTCTTCTCAGCCATAATTATCTTCCTAATGTCAATCTTACCTTCTTTCTCTGAGGTGCTTTACTTCCTGGCCTTCTCACATAGTTCTAGAGAAAGCTGGAGTGTTCAGCTGGGAAGGTTATTAATAATAATGGCTATCACTTATTGAATGGTTATAATAATGTCAAGCATTAAGTTAAGTAAGTGTATTTAATCCTTACAACAAGTTAGTAAGGTAGATATTATTCCCCCCATTTTTCAGATGAGCACACTGAGGCTCAGAGAGGTTAAGTTAACTGGTCCAAGGTCACACAGCTACTAAGTGGCAGAGCTCATATTCCATTCCAGGTTTAACTGTTTCTGAACCTGTGCTAATAAATCCCACTTTAGACTGATCTCTTTAGTCTTTAAACAAAGCCTCAGAGGCTTTGTGTCTCACCTGTGATGAGAGAGCAGATGGCGCCTTTCCTTCAGACCCATGTCCACTCCCCTGTGAGTCGAGGCACCTTTAGTTCCAGCACCATCCACACCCTAATGCATCCAGTTTAGCTTTATTATCTACGTGGGGAGGTCATTTCACTGCCAGCTTTTCAGAGCGAGGGGAGCAAAGGTAATTTGGCAGCAAAAAGGACAGAGCTCAGACACATAGAACACCCGAGCACAAGGGCAAGGGAGGGAGTTGGTTCCATTTTTCAATCCTGATGACTTTATTGGCAGGACAAGGTAACCAAGCGTTGCCAAAGCTAGTTCATCAACCTCCTGCACTTTCCTCTCCGGCAAGAGCTGAAGCTTCCATCCTGATATAAGCTGGTTGGCGTCCCAGGGGCAGCTGCTGGCTCCTGTCATGAGTCTGCTACCTCTTCTCCCTCCAAAGCCCTCGGTTTCCTTCTTTGATAATCCAGAGATGATGATAACTAGGATATGTACAGCAATCTAACACTTATGGTGCATTTTCATAGGCATCATCTCATTTCCACCTTAGTAATAAGGCCCTATTTCTGGAGTGCTTTGTGGCCCTGAAAGGCCTAGACTATCTGAAATGCTGCTCCCCAGCTCTTTTCCTGGGTTCAAGTCTTCATCTGTCTCCTTAGCCAGATTTGAGCCCCAAACCCTAGCTCCTGCCCCCCAAAAGACCCTGTTACCTGGGAGGGAAATGGTACTACCTGTATTTAAGATATGGAGAGACTGATGCCCAAAGAGATTGTGTCTTGAGTGAGGGTACACAGCTATTAAGTAGAGAAGCCAAGATTCAAGCCCAGGGCACTCTCTACTACACTGTGCTCTCTTCATGCCTGTAGGCTATCCCCCTGCCCCGGGGGTGGTGGCCGTGATTGGGGCACAATGTTTGAACTGGGCCATGGTGCACAAGCAGGATTTTGATGGTGAGGTTGTGTGTGTGAAAGCCATGAATGTGGGACAGTGCATGGCAAGCACAGCTGGAGGACAGACAGGGCTAGGGATGTGGTAGGGACATGGGGGCCCACTTCGAGGGTCTTTCCTACCATGTTAATGATTTTGACCCTCATTACAGATATGGCCAATGGGGAGCCACTGGAATTTGGAGGTAGGGCATAGGATCATCTAATCTGGGCTTTAAGGTAGGTGGAATCTCTGAGGGAATTATCTGACACTCCAAGGAAAATGCTGGCACCAGTCCTTGGAGAATCAGATGAAAGAATTAAAGTTGAATCTAGTGGTTTTATCCAGTGAGAATATCATTGGAGCTGGGGTCAGTCTGAGGCTTCTTGGTCAACAGGGATGTGGTCCTTCCCTGGGCCAGGGCAGGGGTCTGAGGGGCTGTCTCATGGGGCACTGGGAGAGGATGGGTTCACTGGGTTCCCGTCAGCTGAAAGACCAGGTGTCAGGACTTCAAGAAAGAGCCATAGGGGTGAGAAAAATTACTTTCAGGCACCAGGTTCCATGGGGGCAGGTGCCCATGAATCTGGGGAAAGGGTCCGGGACTCTGGGGGCAGTACTGAATGGACTCTGTGGAACTCCCCCTGGCAGCCCGGGGCCTGGTTTCCCATGATCTTCCAAGGAACAGGCGGAAGGGCTCTGTCTTTCGACATGGGATCCCTTGAAGGAGGAGACCCAACAGATCCCAGGGTTCTAGCCCCTTGGAAGAGGATGTGGCTGAGTCTCCCAGGTCAGGACTATGTGCCTGGGATTCGGTTCCTGGGCTTCAGTTAGACAATCACCCAAATGCAGGCAGGTTCTTGGCTGGGGAGCTGGAGACAGTTTTGGATTCTTTCTCAAAGTTTCCCATGCTGGCCTCCCCACCCCACCTCTGGTCACTGCCTGCTGGGTCCTATGCTCCAGCCACACTGGCTGCTTTCTAACTCCCTGTTCCACTCCCTCCAGGGGATTCACGCAGTCTCCCCAACCTATCCCTTTCCCCTCATTACTCCTACTTGTCCTTTGATCCTTCGGGTCTTGGCCTAGACCCACTTCTTCATGGGGGACTTGTCTGACTCTCCAGACTGGGGCTAGGCCCCCTGCTTGGATCTCATAGCTCCCCCGTATGTCCTTATCATATCACCTTTTTGCAGTGTGCGATTTACAGGTTTGCGTGTGTGTGTGGTTTTGTCTCATGTCTGTCTCCTCCGCTAGACTGCACGCTTCCTGAGGGCAGCCGCTGTGCCTGGTGTGCTCACTACTACCCCTGGTGCCTGGCACACGTGGGCACTCAGAAGGGTTAGCTCTCTGTGGTCAGCGATTCCTGCCGTTGCACCAAGTCAGCCATGAGACTGCGCTGCGCCATCATATTAGCCTTGGACCTGGGGGCCTGGTGGGTCCAGGGGCTCGGGCATCAGTGGGCCAGCAGGACCAGCACAGCCCCTAGTGAAGTGTGCAGATCCCTCCGGGGGCTTTGGGGCCGCTTCAGAGCATTCTGGGTGCAGTCACTCAGCCGCTCAGGAGACTGATTATTCTTAAGCACGTTTCTTTCACGGTTGCCCTCCAGCCGACCAAAATCTCTTTTTTGCCAATTTTCTCCTATAACATCATCCAATAAGAATGCTCTAAGGTGCTGCTGTGATTTTTATCAAGATTGCTGAGAAGTTCAGAGTTTTCCAAGCAACTCTAGAGCCTTCCTTTTATTTGATACAAAGACCTATGAGGTCAGAAGGGCAAGTATTTCATCCCCACTTGACAGCAGGGGAAAACGAGACTCAGAGAGTGATGTGACTTGTTCTGGTCATAGGTTCGTAAGAGACAGCAAGTCTGGAACCTTGGTTTTCTTACTCCTGGGGCTAGACCCCTTTTCCGTGTGTCCACGATGCCTTCACTGGAGGTGGTCGCCATCGGGACGCACCTTTCCCTATCCTCAGGCTCCCAGTTCAACTCATCTTTGAATCCAAAGATGTTGTTTGACAGAAGAGAGACTGTCCACCCAAATGAAACTAACATCTTGGAGGCACGCCTGGTGTGCCAGGCACAGTGCTGGGGCTGCCGTGATTGTACTCCTTCCTGCCTTCCGTCTTTGTTATCCTTCAACAATCCCATGAAGTAGGGCCAGTGCTGCAAAATCATTTTGCAGAGAAGAAAATTGACGACCAGAGAGGGTAAGTGACTTACACAGCTGGGATTCAACTCCCTGTACATTGGACTCCAAAGCCCATGGGCTTTCCACATCCTCACTTTGCTTCTCATTACCATGTTCTCTGGGAAGAACCCTTGAGAAGACGGAATGCAGATGTTGGGTACCAGTTGTCTTTAACTGGAGGCAGGAGTCAGCTACTCCAAGAGATGTGATTCGGTCCTTCATCCTCTCTACAGGTTTTACAGATAAACCGAATGAGGAGGATTTTCCCCCAGCTGTTACCTATCTCTTCCTGTACAGGTCAGGCTGTACCCAGAGACCAGAAAGTTTATTTGGAAGCTTCAAGAGTGTCTGCCCCCAAAAGAGATATGAGCAAGCGATGGGGCATTTGTCAAAGGTAAAAAACAGGAGAGAAGGGCTTCCCTGGTGGCGCAGTGGTTGAGAGTCCGCCTGCTGATGCAGGGGACACGGGCTCGTGCCCCGGTCCGGGAAGATCCCACATGCCGCCGAGCGGCTGGGCCTGTGAGCCACGGCCGCTGAGCCTGGGCGTCCGGAGCCTGTGCTCCACAACGGGAGAGGCCACAACAGTGAGAGGCCCGCGTACCGCATAAAACAAACAAACAAAACCAAAAAAATGCCAGGAGAGAAGAACAAAAAGTCAGTGAGAAGCAGGGAGAGGAAACAGGAGTCAAGGGGATGGTGGACAACAGAGACAGGATGACTCAAGAAGAGGGATCGGTGCCCTGGGGGAGGGGTTGGGAACAGGACTGGAGCTGCAATTTGTGAAGTTTACAGATAAATCTTGGTTCTTTCAGCAAAGCTTATCTGTAATGGGCTCAGCTCGCTGAGGCCCTGTCTCCTGTAGGCATAAATCATTTTCTAATTTATAACATGAATAATTGATTTTGCCTCTGTAGCCTCAACAATAAATCTCCCGATCACACATGCATAAGAAAATAATAATAATGAAAACGATCAGGATATGCTGCCATCGATTAACTGTGAGAGGGGCCACTTGACTCACAATTCATGTTTTAAGTGTTCCAGGTGGCACCGGGCTCACAAGCCACTTCTGCCCCTTGCCCCTGGGTTGTGCCTGCCACTAGTGGGGAATGGATAAGGCGGGGGGAGGGCAGGGAGCAAGGGCTGAGAGGGGAGGGAAGGCCAGGTCTAGCCATAGCGGGCCACGGACAGGATTAAGTCAAGTGTTTCCTCAATGGTTATTACTCATTTACCAGCTGTTTACTGAATATCTCTTACCTGGAATGTCCCAGGCAGGTGTTGTCCAGGGCAGAGCAAGACCTGGTATTTGGCTTCAAGGAGCTTATGATCCAGTTAAAGGGCAAAGCATGGAACACGTGATTTGGTGTTCAGGAGGGACTGAATTCAGGGGAAAGAG
>NW_006783561.1:2136914-2171523 GCF_000442215.2 Lipotes vexillifer
AAGAGTTCTGCTGTGGTCATCTCCAAGCCAGGAACACTGTAATTCTCCCCAGCTTCTCTGGCTCCCTCTCCCTCCCCGCTGAGTCCTGCGATTCTGTCTCCACGGCCCTGGCATCCACCCGCTCCCCCCCATTCCCCATACAGCCTCTGTCAGGGCTCTGTCATCTTTCTGCTGGCATCACAATGACCTCCTAAATGGGTGCCCTGCATCCCTCCTGCCCCCTGCCCCCATCCATTCCCCTGTAGCGAGAGTGGTCTTTAACCTGACAGGTGGGCTCCCCACAGGCCCCTGGCTTCAATACCTCCCCCTCCGCCCCCAGCCTCTCCAGCCTCATCTACCAGGACTCCTCTCCTCTCTCAGCTCAAGCCATATTCAACTTGTAAAAAATGTCCAAGGGTGTCGTGTTCCTCTTTGCAGCCTCAGACCTTTTCCGTGGGTCCCCTCTACCTGGAGCTCTCTTCCTCCCACCCCTGCACCTCCTCACCCATCCTTTAGGTTCAGCTGAAATATCTTCCCTGCCTCAGCCTGGTAAGAAGTCCCTGATAAGCACCACTACCTACCACACCTGGCACTTCTCTTTCATGTCACACATGACATTGGAAACTTGCTGTTCAATACGTTTCCTTTCTGCTGGTGATAAAGTTCATGAGGCCAGGATCCATATCTTTTTGTTTGCCACTGTTTCCTCAAGATGCAGTCTAGTGCATGGCGCATAGTAGGTGCTTGGTAAATGCTTGTTGAATGAATAAATAAATGATCTTCCTGCCTCCAACCTATTTCCTTTCTGGATCATCCTATATAGAATAATTTTTTGGGTGTGAACATCATGGCCAGACTTTTCTGTTCAGGAATTATCACCCGTCGCCAGTGCTTGTGTGTGACATCCAAATATCCCAGCCTGGCCCTGACGGCAGCAACCTGTCCTAGTCGGTCATTCTAACTTCCTGTCTCATGAGTCCTCTCAGTGGGCTCTCTGCTCACTTCCTGAGATACACTCATCCTTCATGACTTGGCTCAGATGCCAACTCTAGTTTGGCACTGTTTCTTTGCTTAAAAACTTCTGATGCTTCCCCTTTGCTACTGGATGGAAGGGGAGAAATTGAAGTGTTTTAAGTGGAAAAGTGATGTGGGCAGATTCGGGTTTGATTGTTCCGAAAGTGTCATGAGGGATGGGTCTGAGGGGGAGGGGACTGAAGGGAGGCAGGCCTTTCACTCTGGTCATGACCCTAGCCCGCCCCTCAGATCCGGGGAGCCAGGGGCCTGCTTTGGGCCTCACGGTGACTCACCACCAGACTTACCTTTATACCCAGTCAATGCCAAGGCTGCTGCCTTTCTATCCACAGAGTTATGTTGCTGATCCAGTCTCTGGGACTGTGGTTTCCCAGCTCCCTGGATCCTTGGCCTGAAACCCAGGGTCTCCCTTACAATGGAACCTAAAAATAGAAGCCTCTCCTATAGTGTAAGGGAAGAGGCGAAGGACCCAGGCAGGGTTTGAATAAACAGACGTGACACTGGGAGGGCTCTCTGGAGAGCATGGGGACCGGCCCAGGAGGCCAGGCCTTCTGGCAGGAGACACAGTGTCCCTGACGGCAGGGACTGGCTTCCCTTTCCTCACCTGCTCACGACCCCTCTTCCTACGCCTCTCGTGGCTCTGAGCCCAGGCCTTGCCCAGTGCCCCGTCCTCAGCCATCACACCAACACAGGAACATCAGGGACAGCTAAGCAGCCACCAAACCAAAGCCAAACAGGGGGGACGAGGCTGGGGTGCAGTGGCAGGGGAGGGAGGGGATGGCTCTGGGAATCTGAAGTGACTGACCACCATCCTGAGCAACACACAGCTCTTTCTAGATGACAATCCGTGGACATCACTGCTGCCACCCAAGGGTCACTGAAAATGCCCTAGATGGGCCCATGGGTCAGGAGGACTGCATCACAAAGACCTTAGAAGGTTCCCATTCCGATGTACGATTCTAGACAAGTTACCTTCCCAAACCATAGTTTCCTCATATTTACAATGATAATTTTTTAAATAGTAGGGTTTTAATTTTTTTTTAAAAAACTGAGGTTTAACTCACATGTAATAAATCATACAACTCTTAAGTGTACAGCTGATGAGTTTTTACACATGAGTACACTCATGTAACCATCACCCAGATCAAGACACAGAACATTGCCTGTGCTCCCCGGGGCTCCCTCTGGCTCCTTCCTAGTCAGCACCACCCATCCACCCCTGCTCCACCAAGGGGAACCAGTATTTCTGATTTCTATCATTATAGATTAGGTAGATGTATTTTTGAAATTTATACAAAATCATACGGCATGTGCTCTTTGGTGTCTGGATGTTTTCCCTTGGGGAAAGGGTCTTGTAAGAATAAAATGAAACAGTCCATATCAAAGGACCTAGGACGGTACCTGGTATCCTGTAGGCAGTCCATGAATATCCAAGGAGATGGGGTGGTTTGAACCAGAAAGACCTGGCTTCGAAACCAGCTCCATGTCTTGCCAGCTTTGTGATATTCTGAGCCTCAATTTTTCCATCTGTCAAAGGGGATAATAATTGCTACCCCACAGGGTTGTCATAGCCATTAAATGAGATAGAGAAGGTGTAGTACGTGAACAATAAGTGCCCGATAAATGTCCGTTTTGTGCTCCTCCCAGCTGTGGTTCTGAAGCCAAAGCCCCAAACTGTTCAAGAGAGCCAGGTACTTTGCTATATTCCAGTGGTTTTCAAATTGCATTTCTTGGAGCCTCAGAGCTCTGCGGTCATGAATCAGAGGCTGAGGGAAAGCGGGAGAACAGGGGAAGAAGGGAGCTCAGCAGGTGGGATTGGGGTTTTCTACCCCAGGTCCACCGAGCAGCTCTGGCCTCGAGTGTCTGATAAGTTGGGGGATGGCATTTGCAAACAGTGTTCTGCTTCTAAAAAGGGTTTGAAAACCACTATTGTATTCTATAACCACAGAGTATTGCCCATCATGCCCACCAGATGTTGTATAAAGGGAAGAACAAATGAGAACATATCCATGCTAATTGGTTAGACCTTCCCGAAAACCTCTCCAGACAAATGTCCTACACTTCAGTGCAAGGACACCGTTTAAGATGCCACCAGAAATGAATGAATAAGTTTCATTTTTATTTTGCTCAAGTATAAATTGCTTTCAAGGGATATCTACATACCCATCTATTTTATGAGCTGTAATATAAGAATCAAGTTAAATTTAAAAAAAGCCTTCATGATCCTATCCTTGTAATATGGCAACTATGAACCACATTAAAAAAAAAAAAACAAGCAAACAGTGGGTATCTGTTGTTTTTGTCTGACAAGCAAGAATTTGCCCCTCTTCTTCTGGTACCAGCATCTCATTTTTTCCTCCGTGGAACCATTTCTTTCCCACTCTCGGTCCTTGTGGGATAATCTGGTTTTAAGAATACACATATGACCCAGAACTGGTCATTCATGAATTCCAACCCCTTGACCATGGTGATCGTTTAGGGAAGGGTATCACACAAGACAGCCAATGACAGTCCATCTTGGGCCTTTTGTTGAAACTGATGGGAAAGTAAAGCTCTCTTTTCCATTGGATTTGAAGATTGAGTGGCTGGGGACCACCGTGTTTGGAAGACCGGCTTGAGAGTGAAGAGAAAGCAAAGGAAAAACCTGAGAGATCAAGAAAGGCCGGTTCCCGAACATATTATTTCAGCCTGTGGATCCAGGTATGCCTGAAACAAGACCTAACTGTGTGTGTGTCAATCACTGAGACAATTAATTATTTCTTCTGCCTTAAGGATTTCTTTCACCTGCCACCAAAATGTCCTGCTTAATATACAAGTAGATCAAAGCTGAATCATGTAAGTGCCTTTCCTTTCAAAGCTGTCACCTTGGGAAGCAACACTTACTCCAAAGTAGTTTTTAGAACTTTTCATTGAGACAACCCTTGTACCAATACAATGAGAATGGCATCTCCTTACTTTATATCATTGTGAGAAAGGAGAAGAGCTTTCTGTTTGTTCACCAGACAATTTTTTTTGGTAACATCTTTATTGGAGTATAATTACTTTACAATGTTGTGTTAGTTGCTGCTGTATAACAAAGTGAATCAGCTATACATAGACATATATTCCCATATCTCTTCCCTCTTGCGCCTCCCTCCCACCCTCCCTATCCCACCCCTCTAGGTGGTCACAAAGCACCGAGCTGATCTCCCTGTGCGATGCGGCTGCTTCCCACTAGCTAGCTATTTTACATTTGGTAGTGTATGTATGTCCATGCCGCTCTCTCACTTCGTCCCAGCTTACCCTTCCCCCTCCCCGTGTCCTCAAGTCCCTTCTCTACATCTGCGTCTTTATTCCTTTCCTGCCCCTAGGTTCATCAGAGCCATTTTTTTTTTTAGATTCCATATATATGTGTTAGCATATGGCATTTGTTTTTCTCTTTCTGACTTACTTCACTCTAGGTCCATCCACCTCACTACAAATAACTCAATTTTATTTTGTTTTATGGCTGAGTAATATTCCATTGTATGTATGTGCCACATCTTCTTTATCCATTCATCTGTTGATGGACATTTAGGTTGCTTCCACATCCTGGCTATTGTAAATAGTGCTGCAATGAACATTGTGGGACATGTCTTTTTTTTTTTTTTTTTAACATCTTTATTGGGGTATAATTACTTTACAGTGGTGTGTTAGTTTCTGCTTTATAACAAAGTGGATCAGTTATACATATACATATGTCCCCATATCTCTTCCCTCTTCGTCTCCCTCCCTCCCACCCCGCCCTAACACACCTCACCCTTCCCCCTCCCCATATCCTCAAGTCTGTTCTCCAGTAGGTCTCTGTCTTTATTCCTGTTTTACCCCTAGGTTCTTCATAACATTTTTTTTTCTTAAATTCCATATATATGTGTTAGCATACGGTATTTGTCCTTCTCTTTCTGACTTACTTCACTCTGTATGACAGACTCTAGATCTATCCACCTCATTACAAATAGCTCAATTTCGTTTCTTTTTATGGCTGAGTAATATTCCATTGTATATATGTGCCACATCTTCTTTATCCATTCATCCGACGACGGGCACTTAGGTTGTTTCCATCTCCGGGCTATTGTAAATAGAGCTGCAATGAACATTTTGGTACATGACTCTTTCTGAATTCTGGTTTCCTCAGGGTATATACCTAGTAGTGGGATTGCTGGGTCATATGGTAGTTCTATTTGTAGTTTTTTAAGGAACCTCCATACTGTTCTCCATAGTGGCTGAACCAATTCACATTCCCACCAGCAGTGCAAGAGTGTTCCCTTTTCTCCACACCCTCTCCAGCATTTATTGTTTCTAGATTTTTTGATGATGGCCATTCTGACTGGTGTGAGATGATATCTCATTGTAGTTTTGATTTGCATTTCTCTAATGATTAATGATGTTGAGCATTCTTTCATGTGTTTGTTGGCAATCTGTGTATCTTCTTTGGAGAAATGTCTATTTAGGTCTTCTGCCCATTTTTGGATTGGGTTGTTTGTTTTTTTGATATTGAGCTGCATGGTCTGCCTGTATATTTTGGAGATTAATCCTTTGTCAGTTGCTACATTTGCAAGTATTTTCTCCCATTCTGAAGCTTGTCTTTTCATCTTGTTTATGGTTTCCTTTGCTGTGCAAAAGCTTTTGAGTTTCATTAGGTCCCATTTGTTTATTTTTGTTTTTATTTCCCTTTCTCTAGGAGGTGGGTCAAAAAGGATCTTGCTGTGATTTATGTCATAGAGTGTTCGGCCTATGTTTTCCTCTAAGAGTTTTATAGCGCCTGGCCTTACATACCAGACTTAATTTTGATCGACCATATCCAAAACTCAAATCTACCCTCAGAAGATGGAGACTTGCTCACTAGGATGCCAGCTGAAAATGGGTTGCAGGTACATCTTTGAAGTGATGTTTTGCTTTGTGAGGTGAATCTTTTTTGCGTAGATGGATTGTCATCTGAAATATCAACCTCATTATCTTTGGTCATACCTCAAAATAAGAGCAGTGCTTGCTCCTCTGACCTCTCATCAGAGAACCGTATGGACTCCATCTCCCCCAGTCCTGATGAGAGGACTTAGAGTCCCATTCACAAATAAGAAAATGAAGGCAAACTTAAGTTCAGAATGAGGTGAAACCATGTATGTGTTAGTATCCAGAACACTAAATGGAACCACCGAGAGGCAGGGCCAGAAGATGAATCTTAGCATCTGGGCAGGGAGAGGTGGGGCCAGCAGGAAGCAAGATGAGGAACATGGGAGGGGAGGCTCAGGCAAAGGCAATGACTCATCAGGAGCAGGCTGAGGCCAGGTAAGAGCAGAGGAGACACCTAGCAGAGGAGTGAGGACCTGGCTCTGCGGGCATCTCTTCCTCCAGCTGGCAGTGGGTTGTGTGCTGGGCCCAGGAGCGTGGCCTGTGCTCCCTGTAGGGTCCCTGTCAGTGTGTGCGTGACCTCAGGGGAGAGCCAGGAGGGACTCCAAGGCTCCTGGCTTCCAAGCTCTGCCCAGGAAGAGGTGTCTCACCCTGAGGAGAGGTTTACTGCATCCAGACAATTTAATCCTCCCAAGCAGTTGGGCAGGCCCTGGGGATAAGAAAGAAGGTAACAGAGTGGATCTGCAAAGCCTTTAATACACAGCATTAAAGGGTAACGGGAAAATCGATGGGAGTCTACGACAGGGTCACCCCAACTGCCAGCAGTGCTGTCGTTAATGGGACAGTTGGTGCTCTAGCCACTGCAAGGCTGCTGGACAGAACCAGGGCCCCATCCGGACCTCTTCAGCGCTCAGATGGCTTTATGGACTCTGGCACTTCCCACCTGGGTCAGAACACTGGGGGACGACCTTCTTGTCTCCTGTGGGCACACCCTACTCTCCTCACCCTGGCCAAGTGACTTCATAATAGTTACCATTTATTGATGACTTTCTGTGGGCCAGGCTCTAGGCTAAGAGCTTTCTGAATTGTTGCATTTAATCCTTACAACCGCTCTAGAAATTAGCTACCATTACTGTAGTTTCCATTTCATATGTAAGTAAAGTAAGGTCCAGAGAGACACATGTGCCCTTGATCGTCAGCTGGGTGAGAAGCGGGTGGATGCGCACAGATCCTAGGATGTGAGAGCTGAAAAGGGTCCCACAGGACATCTGGACGGACCCCTCAGGACAGAGAAGTAAAGTGACTTGCCGTGATTCACACAGCTGCTCAGAAGAAAATGTGCAAATTATAAAGCAGGTGTCCCACCTTTTAGTCCTGTGTTCTTTGCCCCCATTTAATCACCTGATCATTTCCATCCACAAAGCACACACTCCACTGGCTTTGGACGTTGGAGTCATTCATTGTAATTAAAGGGATGGTCATTTAGGAATTGTTTCCATTCAATGCAAAGTTGCTAAGGCCCCTCACTGCGCTCTGGGTGAGGAGGTGCTGCAGAGCGAGGGATCTGGTCACTGTTCTTCAACAGCAATAGCATCTGGCTGGGGAGAGAAAAACACGCAGACCCGAAACAGCCTTAGACTAATTCTAAGACAACAAATAAATAAGTGTGAGAGTATGCGATGCCAACCGTGCACACCGAGCATCAGGGAATTAAAGGTAAAAGAGAAGGCTTTGTGGAGGCGAGGAGTTTGGAACTGGGCTGTTAAAGGAAGGAAGGGTTGGGATTAGGGAAAACGAGGGGGAGGGCTTGACTTGTGGCAGAAACCTCAGAAGCAAAGGCCTGGTGGCTGGAAAGAGCATGGTATAATATGTTGGATCTGTAGGAAAGAAGATTTATGCTGCTGAAGCAGGGAGATGTGGGCTGGCGTGGGAGGGGATTTTAGACTCAGTGTGGAAAGCAATGCTGAGCCAAGGTAGACAGTTAAGCAAGGTAATGCAAGATGACAGCAGCGGGTTTAGGAAGATGTAAATGACGCCAGCCATCCAGGAATATTGGAAGTTTGGAGGACTGAATTCTAGAGAGGAGAGAAATGAGGGAAGTCTTCCGGGCATGGAGTGGTGGTGGTAGCGGGGGCTGGTGTGAAGGCCAGAAAATAATCAAGGGGTGAAGCCCAGAGAGGCTGCAGTGAAGGGGTCGCCAGGGTTTGGTGTAAGGGCTAAAAGACGGAGGGTGTCAAATGGGATGTCCACGTACAGGCCTGGAGCCTGGTGGCAAACTGGGCAGTTTGGGAATTGAGTTCAGGGGTGTGGGGTGGAGAAAGGAGAGAGTTATTTGGGATGAGGGCTATCAGGCCAAACACAGGAAGGTCTAGGGGAACGGAAACAATTGGGAAAACAGGCTTTTCTCCTGAAGACCGTTTTCCTTTGAACTTCTTGTGGGAAAAGAAGTTTCCCAAGTGGAGAGTGTGGAGCAGAGTTTGGGGCATGGGATGGGGAGACTGTCAGCTCAGGCCTGGGCCCTGCTCTGCCTTTACTGGCCTGGAGCCCTGGGCCAGTCACACAACGGCAGTGAAGGGAATAAGACCCACCTCGGAGTGTAGGCAGGGGATTTGATGAGAGGCTTACAAAGTGCTTACCCAGATTCCTTCCACACTTGCTCAATACACGTGAGCTACTGTGATGACAAAACCAACTTTGACGTATCATACAGTTCAAGTTCCCAAACCACCAAAATGGCTCAGGACTTAAACACATGGATTATGAAAAACAGTGGAGTTGGATAAAAAGCTATTGGATGGGGTTAGCAGGAGTCTGAGATGGCAACCTGTCCGAGCTCACCCCTGAGTTTCTTGAGCAGCGGCTGACGGCCTCCTGCCTAGGTCTCCCAAGGGGCTTATGGAAACAGCAATTCCCTGGCCCTTTGCAGGCCTGGAAAGCTGAAGCTCAGGCACAGGGCAAGAACTATGTTTTTAATAACATCCCTGAATTCTGAAATTCTAAACCAAACGAAAGTCTGACAGCCACATTTTACGTGCTAACGTGAATCTCCTTGGCAAGAGCTCCAGCCTGTATGATCACCACCAAGGTGACAGGGAGCTCGATCCCTCACCGATCAGCCCATCCATCTCATTGGAGCGAGTGTCCTGTTCATAATGTCCCTCCCAGCCTCATGACCCTCTGTGAAAAATGATAGGCAAGGGAGAAAAAATGAGAGTGGGATTGGCAGACAGGAAGAGGGGGAGACAGAGGAAAATACCTGGGCTCGCGGGGCGAGGGGGGGATGGCAGGTGGCACTATGGCGAGAAGTGGCCAGCTCTGGTTCCCTCCCCAGTGCAGTCGCCCTGGGTTATTAAAGGGAGGAAGAATGAGCCTCTGTATCTCAGCGGAGCAGGGCAATAGTCATCGGCAGCCGTTATTAAAATCTTTTCCTCACCAGTGAAAGGCACTTATCAATCTTCATCACCAACGCACTCTCTTTTTCAAAAGGAAAATCAACTTAACAGGTGGGGACTGACCTTTCACTCCTGTGAAAGAGTCCAAGGCTGCCCCCAGGCAGCTTCAAAACTGGTGCGGGGCTCACAGAGCACCCCCAGAATGGCAGGAGAGCGACTTTGGAGCTCAGTGTCTTGGTGCTGTGTTCACACTGCAGGGAACACAGTGTGGGTGGCAGTGGCGGCAGCACCTGGATGCTCCGGGTGCCAGGGATGACACACTGCTGCAGAGGGGCCCTGGATCCCTAAACAAGAAACTGTTTGGGAGGAGCCCTGCTGCATGGCCGCGGGGGCAGGGCGGATCCCAGCCGCAGACTCCGCACGGGGCGTCCTTGCCCCTTCTCTCACCTCCCTCCTCCAGTCCTCCAACCCGCAGAGACATCTCTCCTGAGCACGTCACTCCCTTGCTGACAAATGCTCAGAAACAGCCCACTGCAGCAGGAATCCATCTGCACGTCTTAGCCCAGGCCCTTGGCTCAAGGCTCTTCCCAGACTGACCCCAAATGACCCTCCAGCCCTCTACCCATCTCCCCTGCTGGGCCGCAGGCTAGCTGCACTAGTCACTGTTAGCCAATCCCTTGCTGCTTTTGCTGCTTCCCTGCTTTTGCTCAAGGCGGCTGCTCTGCCTGTAGTGCCTTTCTCCTTCTTCTCTGCTAGGTGATCCGCTTAACAACCCAGCTCAAACGTCCCCTCCTCTGGGAAGTCCTCCCTGACCTGTCCAGGCAGAACTAATGATTTCCTCCTCCAGGCTCCCATGGCGGGCATGCTACTCTTTTAACAATGACCCCACTATATTCTAGTTGGTTGTAATCCTTTGTTTATATCTGTCTCTCCTCATTACAGGGAGTTCTAGGAGGAAGGGGAGGAGGGCTGTATCTTGCTCCTTTTTGTACCTCCCACGGAACTAGGCGTAGTTCTTAATAAAAACATGCACTAGCTAGCACGTACTGAGGGCTTACTCAGCACTCTGAAGGTCCTTCATGTACATTATTTCATGAGATCCTCCAGGTTATTAAACCTGTTTCACAGATGAAGAAACTGAGGCTCGGAGATGTGAAGTGACCTGTCCAAGGACACATGGCTAAATTGTGGCAGAGCAGGAAGTAGAAACCAGGACGGCTTGAGCTCAATAAATTTTGCTGACGGGCTGAATGACCCCCTCCCCCTGGCTTTGGTGGCAGCAGCCCCTTAGGTAGACTGGCAGGGGGACCTGTGGTGTTGTCTAGCTCCCGAGCCAGATCCCATCCATCCATGCCCTTCGGCATCTCTGTGAGCTCAGGCTTTCTCTGCCTCCAGGGCATAATACTACTTGCTCTGAAGTCTTTTATCCATTTTCCCCTGGACAAGGTAAGGCTCTGGAGAAAGTTCTCTGCCACCTCCCCAGAATGAGCCCCCATCACCCCACCCCTCTCTCTCTCCCCAGTCAGCAGCCCCTCTGGCCATCCCTTTCTGTGCCCTCCCTAACCTCAGCTCCTTGAGCAGTATTTCAGCTTCTCTCTCCTGCATCCCAGGCCCCAGTGCTCCTCCGGCTTCAGGCTAAGCCCTGGAAAACCTGCACAGGCTGGTGTTCTGGTTTCTGCCCCAGGTTTCAGGTAATTCTGGAGGGGATAGAGCCCAGCTGTCTCACAGCTTCTTCCTGCACTGGGGGATTCAGGAGGAATGCCTCTCTTCTTTAGCCCCAGTTTTCAAGACCAACTGTGATTTTAAAACTTGTAAACTTTCTGAGAACAGCAGCTGAGTTTCTTTCATCTCTGCAGGCACCACCATCCCTCGTCCAGAGCTGTGCACCCAGGTGACGCCCGGTAAATGGTGAATGAATGACTCCACGGAAAACCCGAAGAACACTCCATGAGTATACTCTTCATCGTGCAATAGCCTATCCTTGCATCAATCTTCTTATCACTCCCTCTGGTTCTAGAAAGGATGGTGCCTCCTCTCCTCTCCAGCTGACCCCTTCCTCGTTATTGTCCCACTTCGTGGGGCAGCAACTCTCCAGCTGCTCCAGGGAAGGTCAGCAACCCTGAGGACCTGCCCTCCCTGTGCTTCCGGGGCTCTAGCACACCGAATGGACCCCACTCTAAAAGACCAACAGGATTCATCTCATTTCCGTGTTCATGTAACAAAAGGTAACTGAATACCAATCATAAACTAGGACCTGCAGTCAAGAGGAAATGTGGGTCAGGGCTACCCCGAGGGGTGCAATCGCCAGTAGGGCAAATCTCATTGTTTTGTTCACTGCTGGTTCCCTACTGCCTAAAACAGTGCCTAGTACATAATTAGAGCTCAAGAAGTATTTGTTGGGTGGATAAATGAAAGAATGGCCATTGTGTTTCTTGTACTTTTCTGTTCATTGCAGACAAGTTTCTCTAATATCACCATCCTTCTACCTTGTTACTCCAGGGACCTCTCTCCACCCCCACCTCCCAACCACACTCAGTTCTCACTTTCTCATCACCCCATGACCCCAAGTTCTGTGACACCCCTCTGAGGACCCCCAAAGCTCCCACTCATCCATTTCCATCAGCACAACTTTTCAGCCCCTGGGATCTTCAGTTTCTCCCCTCCTCCCAATTTCCTGAATAGCCCCACGTGTCCTGTCTTTGCTCGCGTCGCTACAAAGCCTGCCCCACAATGAACCATTTCAGCGAAGAACTTAGTCATCTCTTGGTGACCCCTGCCGTCCTCACCCACCACTTTATCAGTCTTTGGCTCTGAAAGCCCCCCACTTTCATTTTCCCCGCGAAAGGAGATTGCCTGAGAGCCCTGCAGTTCAGCTTCACTGCAAAGGCATGCTGACTAGCTTCAGCTGCTCGGCACCTCTTTAAAAAATGTGTATTTAAACAATTTTCTAAAGGAGAAAAAAATCTCTTCGCCTCCTCACACCAACTGTTTGTGTAATTCAGTGACCTTTTATGAACCATCATTGTATAAGCATCATTTTCCAGGGTAGAAATCAACTTATCCATCCCATTTCATACTCTACCTTGTTCACCTAACATTTTTCTGTATACACTTTCTCATGTATTGAGAACGCATATTTATCATTTGAAATGGTTATATAATATTCTACCATATTAATGTCCCATAGTTTGCTTAACCATTCCCCAGTTGTGGAGCATTTGGGCAATTTCCAGGTTTTCCAATAATGAACAGGGCAACAATAAACATCTTCTTGCAAATAGTGTCTATTTGCTTTTCAGTTATTTTCATGGTGTATATTCCTAGAAGGAGGATTATTGGGTCAAAGGCTAGGAACACTTTTATGACTTTTGTTGCAAGGTGCCAGGCTGCTCTCCAGAAAGACTGTACTAATTTGCAATTCTCCAGTCTTTTTATTCTTGTTTTGTAGCCTCCTAGTGTATTCCTCCAGGGGTTGTTCCAAATCTTCTGGGCCTGCCTGGGGTGTTCAGCTACCCTCACCCTCCAGAGGTGGTGTGACTGAGAAAGTTATAGGCATGTGTCCTTGAGTTTCCTCAGCTTCCTTCCAAGGCAACCTTTCTATTTTCACCCTAGCTCCCCTCCTGGGCTGATCTGCAAGGGAGAGGTGTACAATTTCCTCTCCAAACAAACCTCCTTCTAGCATATTTGACCTCATTTCCTCCTGTCTCTTCAAAACCATGCTGCATTAGTTACACTCCTCTTCTCACATCATCTTGTTCTCTCTCTTCTCCTGCTCTTTCCCCGCAGCCTGCAAATATCTCTTTCCTAAGAGCAATAAGGTTTCCCTTCTCCCCTTGAACTACTCTTCTCTTCCATCACCATCCATCTTGCTGAAAGAATAGTCTACATGTCACCTTCTTATCTTCCAGTTCCTTCTCAGCCTTTTGCTCTCTTTAGCTGATGCCCAACACGCAACCAAAGAGGCCAACTCAAGGCCACCAGTCATTTTCTTAATCACCCAAACAAATGACCTTTTATCAGTCATCATCCCCACCACCTTGTTGGCTATCGTGTCCTCGTTGAGACTTTCTCTGGTCTGGGGTTCCATGGCAGAGCAATTTCCTTAGAGCTCTTTCCATGCTACCAGTGTCGTACCTCCAGAAGAATCTGTTCTGGGACCTTTTAGTGAGCTCTAAATTATCCCTACCTCCCATTGTACAGCTGCCAGGAGAATTGGATGGAATTGATTTCATTTCCAGCTCTCATGGTGAGCTTATGACTGATCTAAGCCCTTTAGTATAAACCCATTCCTCTTCCCGCGGTGATGGTTCAGGGAAAGGAAGACCAAAGCAATCAACATGCGACATTTACACGTGACCTCTGGTGATTCAACTAGAACAAAGCTCAAGACTTTAGTTTCGTAGTTGAGGAAAGCCAGTTCTTTCTCTCCTCTTGGTATGAAGGATAAAGCATTAAATCTAATTGCTCCTGGCCACCAGCTTACAACCTTGAGAGAATCTAGTGTAAAGGTGAAGCCAAAACACGGAATAGAGAACACGGTTTAGAAAACTGAAGCATAATGGATCCAGATTCCCGATTGAACCATGCCTGAAGCCCACTTTATTGGATTTTACAGTTACAGAAGTCAATAGATTCCTTGCTTTATTTATTTGTTTATAATTTATTATTATTATTTTGAGCAGAGAAATGTTTATCACAGGGCCAAACAAGGAGAACAGGTGCCTCATGCTCAAAAAAACCCGAACTCCCTGATGGTTCGGGGGGGGAGAAGTTTTTAATAGGCAAAATTTAGGGTGAGGGCTACAGAGTGGGTTACTTTCTTCTGATTGGTTGGTGGTGAGGTAACAGGGCAGTGCTCCAGGGATCTTGTGCTCAGCCTGAAGTTCCTTGTATTATTTAAATCATAATGTGTAGAACTTTCTGTTATTTGCAGTTGAAACGTATAACCATTATAGCCCTCTTCACTATTCTCCCTTTATAATTTATATCTCATTGTTCTCACCCGTTCCAGTAGCTTCCATGATCACATCTATGTGGATGATTCCTCCACACTCCTACCTAACACCTGTCTCCTCACCTCCAACTCCAGCACTACTAGCTTTTTGCTAGGTAGCTGTATGTGGTCTATGAAGCTTTAATCTTAACATGTTAACACCAAGATTTTCACCATCACCACCCAAGCCAGATCAACCTCACTTCCCTATCCCCCTATATCTGATTACTCCTTTGACCAAGTTTGAAACTTTAGAGTCATCCATATCATTCTCTCTTTTATACCCCACAGCCAGCCGGCTGCCATGAGCTTGCACTTTTGCCTCTGGCTGCTTCTTGACCTTTAGGACCTCTCTCTCAAACTGACTCTCTTCCCAGTTGGTCTTCTTGTCTCCTGCATACCCCAGCTTCTGATCACCCTACACACCTTTATCAAAAACATCTTCCTAATACTTCAAAGCATTAACATCCTACTCAGCCTTTAAGATTCCTTTCAAAAGAAATCTAGATAAAGTGTACTCTGATTTCCCTGAATAGATACTTTTCTTTTTTGAACACACCTCCAACCCGTCTCTCTTGTGTCACACATAAGAATAGAAAAACTGACTTTTATTTTTGTTTTCCCGAAGCACAGGGCCTTGAAAATAGTAGGTGCTCAATAAATACTCATTAAATTAGCTTGACTCAAGGGCAACCTTATGGGAACGAGATGCCACAAGAGGGTGCTTGAGAAGATTCACTAGAACCTCTTTTTTCTTTTTCTTTTTTATATTCCAGCTAGGGATTTATCAAGTCAACAAATATATATTTAGTGCTTACTATGTGCAAGTTAACACCGGGATCTGGGAGAAGCTAGCTTTGAAATCTTGTACCCTGAGATGACTCAGAGCTGCTGTTCTCAGAGTATGGTCCATATGGATGTTCCTGGCAACTGAGGTCTGATCTACCCTCCTACAGTATCAATATTTAGGGCAAATTCTGAGCTGGAGAGCAATTAAGGCTAATGGGGAAAAAGCAATGGACTAAGAGTCCATAGACCTGGTCTGGGCCTGGATCTTTCACTAATTAGATGTGTGACCTTGCACAAGTCTTTTAACCTCTCTGGGGCTCTATTACTTCTTTACCTGTGAAACAATAGGGTTAAACTGCAGTGTTCCTCAAAATGTGGTCCTCAGAACACTTGCATCAGATTCATCTGAGTGACTTTTAAAAATGCAAATTCCCTGGACACAAACCAGTGCTGTGGAAAACAAATCTTTGGGGATAGGGTCTAGGGGTCTGCATTAGAGCAAGCTCCCCAGGTGATTCTTGTTCCATTCAAGTTAAATACCTTTAGAAGTTTGGAATTACAAGGTTCCTCCTGTTTTAAAGTGTAAGGGTTACAGGATTAAGTAAAAATTTGAGTTATTTTGCAGAGATCGATAGAATGGTCGAGGGAGTAACCGAGAAGACATCTTGCCCTAACCGTGTCTATGAAAGAAAGCTTAGGAGAACCCCTGTTCCGTGTCCTGCTACCCAGGCCACAGCCCCAGGACTATGCTGCAGCTGATGCCTGTCTGCCCACTTGCCTCCTTTCTTATCCCTCCTTCCCTCTGTCCCTTTCTTTTTTCCTTTTTCCTTCTTTTCTTTCTTCCCTGTTCTTCTCTCCTCACTCCTCTATCTTCCCTCCCTCCATTCCTTCCTTCTTTCCTTCTTTTCTTTTCCAGTCCTTCCAAAATCCCATCAGCACTTGAGTATACACATCCTAAGCAATACGTTTATTTGCATTTACCTAATGTACTTATTTTTGGTGAAGACTTTCTGGCTCCCTCAATCAGGTATGAGCATTTCCTGCTCAGAACACTCACAGCACTTTGAACCAATCTTATGCCATTAATCATACTTTGCCATGCAATATTTCTAGGTCTACTCTATTGTGTGCCCCTGAGGAAAATGCTGTTTTATTCACAAACACACACACCCCTTCTACAGTGCCCAGCCTAGTGCCTTGCACATGTGGATGATATTTTACATTTATGTGGTGTACACTAGTTTAATAAGTATTGTCACAGACATTAGTGAATAGCAAACGCTGAACGACTATTCACTGAATGGACCAATAAACAGATTCCTCTACTTTCCTTATCCTTTTCTTGAGATCGTCTTATCTCCCGTCCGAGTGGCAGGTTTGCACAGTGGCAAGGCCACTGACCTTGGAGTCAGAAGCTTGAGTTTGAAAACTTGTTCTATCTCTTTAATAGCTGGGTAGTCTTGGGCAAATTGTTTACCCTCTCTGAACCATATTTTATCTGTGGGGTAGAATAATAGCTTATTTTTAGTGTTGGTGATGATGAACCGCAATTACCTGTGAAATAACTATGTACCACATTTATGGCACATAGCAGATAATTTTAAAAAGCTAGTTAAATGACATTCTTCCCTTCCCCCAACGCTTCATGTCCATTAGAATGTCCCTTAGGACAAACACTGGCTTTTCTAATTCTTTCTCTCTGGGTTTGTATGCTGTGTCTTGGTGCACTGCATACAAAGATGTGCAGAATACATTCCGTGGGATCTTAAAAGTAGTCAGTGTCATAAGGTGAAACGCATATGGGAAACACTCCAACTGAAATGAAAGGACTATATTTGTCAAGATTCTTTGTTGCAAGGTCTATAAACCCAATTCAAACAATCTTAAGGGAAAAAAATTTTAATTGACTCCCATAATTGGGAAGTTCTGGAGTGCGTCTGGCTTTAAGCACAGCTGCACCCAGGGGTTAAAATACTGAAGTCAGGATTCTGTCTCTTTTTCTCCAGCTTTGGGCCCTGCTTCAATGGCTTCATCCTCAGGCAGGATCTCTCCAGTTTGTGGGAAGGATGGCTACTGACCTGCAAGCTGAAAGGAAGAGAGGCCCTTTTTATCTTTGTGTTGCATGCAAATCTCATGGAAGGATTTTCACCGACTCTGGTTGGGTTCTGTGCCCACATCAGGACCAGTCAGTGGGTCTAAAGGACGAAGTATGATAGTTGGCTCAGGCTGGGTCACATGCCCACCCCTGTGGCCCATGGGGAAGGACGCAGTGGTTGACAGTCCTTCAGACCACGGGAATGAGGGAGAGAGAGTTCCTCCAAAAGAAGGGGTGTCAGCAGACAAGACCAACTTGCTCAGCACACAAGTAGAAAATACACCATTTCCCATAAGATGCCCTATGTTTAAGACTGCCTACTTTGTGTCATTTAAAGGGCCCAGCTTCATTTACTTGTTAATTTATTCATTCACTGTTACTGGGGAAAGTAAAATCATTTTGAGAGTGTCCTAAGCCCCAGGCCCAGTGCCAAGGGTTGGGGTAAAGCGGTGTTGAAGACAAACATGGGTTTCCTCTGGTGGAGCTCAAAACCTCTCCCTGCATGAGCTGCCACAGTTTTCTAAGGTCTCTCCGCTAATTGTGACCCTCGGCTTCCAGTAATGATTTCCGGAAGAATCAATGTGACAGTATTTTAACTGGGAGGAGCATCACTTTATCCTGTTATCACCCACTTAGCACAATCAGTTTGCTGGCTGAACTGGCAGAGATCAGAGAATCAGAGGCTGTGGGATGAAAGGACTTGTAAGGGCTGCTCCCTCAGAGCATGTGCTCGGTTCTGGAGAAGATCAGGCTTGTTTGTTTGTTTGTCTTGTTTCCGTTTGTTTTCGTAATAAAAAATTTTTTTTTAAATTGTGGTGAAATGCATAAACATAAAATTTATCCTTTTAGCTATTTTTAAGTATATAGTTCAATGGTGTTAAGTACATTCACATTCTTGTGAAACCGATCTCTGGAACTCTTTTGTCTTGCAAAACTGAAAGTCTGTACCTATTAAACAACAACTCTCCATTCTCTCTTCCCCCAGCCCCTGGCAGCCACCATTCTACTTTGACTTTATGAATTTAACTACTCTAGGTACCTCATATAAGTGGAATCATACAGCTTTTGTCCTTCTGGCTTATTTCACTTAGCACTATGTCCTCAAGGTTCACCCAGGTTGTAGCGTGTGTCAGATTTTCCTTCCTTTTTAAAGCTGAATAATATTCCATCGTATGTCTATACCATGTTCGGTTTATCCTTTCATCCATAGATGGACGCTTGGATTGCTTCCACCTTTTGGCTATTGTGAATAACGCTGCTACAAACCTGGTGGGGGAGATCAGTTCTGATGGCAGGAACCTAAGTGTTCTGGAGCTTGGCAGGATTCACATGAGGTAGGGCCCAAGTAGAACCCTAAATGGACAAGTCCTGCATTTGAAGGGGCAGCATGAGCGTTCAGAGTGCCCTCTTCTGGGGTAGGCTGGGGTTAGTGGAAGGGATGGTTTCCTGGGTCTGAGGCAGTGTGTCCATGTCTGAAGGAGAGGGTCCAGAGGAAGGGAAATGCCAGACTTTATCTTCCTCACAATTTGTCCAGCCCTGGCCCTGATTTCACACTTTGTGGATCAATCTTTAGAACACTTGTCAGATCACTGGAGGTGACTTCCAAACTACAACAGTGTACTAATTGCTTTAGGAGGGATCTTTACTCATTCTTCAGGACTCACAGCCCTCCTCTGCCGAGCCTTCTCTCAAGGCACACCCAGCAGCTGCCAGCAAGCCCACGCCACGCCCCAGCAGAGCTCAGCTCCCCTCCTCTGCTTTCACCTAGCCCCAGCTTCACTTTCCTTTGCCAGTATTGCCTGTATCAGACTTGGTAATTTGTCTGTTTTTCAGTTGTCTACACCGGACTGAGATTTGGAGCCAGCCTTATGCCACGTGCCCAGCGTTGTTCCTGGCACCTAAGAGGTAGGCGTTCAATGTGGCTTTGTTTGAAGGTGAAAAAGGAGGGTCATACTGATTAAGCGGGGGCTGCTCAGTGACGCCCAGCGTCAGTAGATTGTTAGCTGGAGGCTAAGCCAAATAGAAGTGGAGTGTCTAGGGGACTTTGAAATGGCCACTGAAGACAAGGGAATTGCTTGTTGGAACTAGGCGACCCAAGAGCAGCTTTCACAGCCCAATAGATCAATACCGTTCCTTCTAAGGAAGCAAACAGGATCGATGCTGGCTGCCCCAGGTCACTGAGCAGATCTGAAAACCACGGGGCCCATGGGTGGAGGCTCCATGTTGATCTCGCAGAATACAACAACGTGTACCCATTTGGGAGACTGAACGACACTTTACTGAATTTCACACCTGCAATGTTACCTGAGCCACAAAAAGCCCACTATACAAGGCTACAGCAACAGAGGAACACACGGTTGAAGTGTTGAAAGCGTCTTTCAGTGTTGGGGCTGGCATTCTTGCTGCTGTTCCCTACTCCTCCGCCCACAGCAGGCATTGCCCATTGGCATCCACACACTTGTTTGCCAAGCAGAGATGCAGCCTCAAAATGTTCTCACCAGTGTTTCAGGCAGCCAGTGCCAAACAGCGTTCACGGCTGAGACTTAATGTGAATGCTTTTTGCCTTTTCTGGTCTAATCCAGTCTAACATCATTTCAGTAGGACTACTTTCCATGGCTTTCTAGAGGGCTGCTCTAGAAGCTTTGTGAGCCTATTTAGTTGTTGAACTCCAATCCAATTAAAACACTGTTGTGTTCCTACCACAGGAAAGGCCTGGGGCTGGGTGATGGGAGGGTGTTAAGCGGGACAGAAATCTGCCTCCTTTTAATTACATCCCTTTGGTCCTATACCTGCCTTCTGGACGACACACAGTAAGGCTGTCCCTATGTCCTATGACAGTCCTTTCACTACTTGAAGAGGGCTGTCATGCCTTCCATCCCACCGCCCCCATTCTACCTTAGTCTTTCTTTTTTCTAGAGGAAATCATCTAAGTGCTTCTAGCCATTGCTTATAGTATTTGGTTTCTCAGACCCCTCAGTCTCCGGTTAGCCTCCCATGGTCATGCCCCAATTTGTCTACCTTCCCCTTAAACTGTGGTGCCCAGAACACAACACGGTATTTCATCTGTCATCTTACTAAATCAGAGCACAAGCCAACACAAAAGGACATTTGGTTGAGTCTTGATGGGTGAAAAGGAGTTGGCCAAGTTGACAAGACTCATCAAGGTGTCTCTAGGCAGGGAGAATGAGAATGTCTATGAAAGTGTGACCATGACTTGTTTGGGGTGGATCGCGCAGACTCTCATATGGACCAGATCATTTTATTTTTCATGACTTAACCAGTATTGTTAGAATTACAAAACCACAGAGTTCAAAGATCTTTAAAAGGCACGATCACCCACTGGAAGATGTAGTTGCCAGGCTACCACATTCCCTGCAAAAGATTGGAGGTCTTGAGTATCTTCTCTAATAGGGAACTTTGTTATTTTTGAAGGCAGAGCGTTCAATTTTTTGACTTCTGTGTTCAAAAGTTCCTCCTTTTTGGGGCTTCCCTGGTGGCGCAGTGGTTGAGAATCTGCCTGCCAATGCAGGGGACATGGGTTCGAGCCCTGGTCTGGGAAGATCCCACATGCCGCGGAGCAACTAAGCCCATTGAGCCACAACTACTGAGCCTGCGCCTCTGGAGCCTGTGCACCCCAATGGGAGAGGCCATTGCACCAGTGAGAGGCCCGTGCACCTCGATGAAGAGTGGCACCCGCTCTCCGCAACTGGAGAAAGCCCTTGCACAGAAACGAAGACCCAACACAGCCAAAAATAAATTAATTAATTAAAAAAAAAAAAAGTTCCTCTTCTCAGTTGAAACCTGCCTGATTGTAATGTTAGTCATTTTGGGGGGTTATCGAGCATTTTATTTGCTCAGCACTGTCCTAGGCATTGTGTGTACATGGCCACATGTGTGCCGGGGAACATGAACGCTCCACAGGGGTAACTGAAGTGGAAGGAAGGACAAGGACAAATAAACTCATATTTTTGTCTCCTAGGAAATTACAGGCCAGCGGGGAGACACACAAAGGAGTAAAACAAATACTGTCATCAAGACATGGGCTTACTGGTGTACAAATACAGAGGAAAAGGTAGTTACTTCCAATGAAGAGAGTAGAGATGGTTTGTTCTTGTGCCTACACAGCAGCCAGAGTTCTCTCTTTAAAAACAAAATCAGATCACATTACTTTCCTGCTCAAAACCCTCCGAGGTTCCCATCACACACAGAAATGGACCCGAGGTCCTTACAGTGGCCTGTAGGATCGGGCGTGGCCCGACACTGGCCACCTCTCTTTGCCCGCGTGAACGTGCACTTTTCCACTCTGATCACACAGACCTTCTTTTTTCTTAAATTAATTAATTCTTTATCTACTTTTGGCTGTGTTTGGGTTTTCGTTGCTGCGCGTGCGCTTTCTCTAGTTGCAGAGAGCGGGGGCTACTCTTTGTTGCGGTGTGCGGGCTTCTCATTGCGGTGGCTTCTCTTGTTGAGGAGCATGGGCTCTAGGCGCTCAGGCTTCAATAGTTGTGGCACACGGGCGCAGTAGTTGTGTCACACGTGCTCAGTAGTTGTGGCTCGCGGGCTCTAGAGCGCAGGCTCAGTGGTTGTGGCGCATGGGCTTAGTTGCTCCGTGACATGTGGGATCTTCCCAGACCAGGGCTCGAACCCGCGTCCCCTGCATTGGCAGGCGGATTCTTAACCACTGCGCCACCAGGGAAGTCCCCACACAGACCTTCTTGCCTCGAACCTGCTAGTTGCTATCTTAGGACTTCTACACTGGGTGTTCCATCTCAGGAAACCCGTCCCTTGGTCCTCCCCATGGCTTGATCCCTCACTTCACCCAGTCTCTGCCCCATTGCCACTTGTGCAGAGAGACGTTGTCATCCTCTTATCCTGCCTTATTTACTTAATGACATTTATAACTACCTGAAATTATCTTTATATTTATTAACTGACATTCTCCTAGTAGAATGTAAGCTTACAAAGGCATGGATTTTATCTGTTTTGTTCCTGTTATATCCCCAGTGCCAAGAATAGGGCCTGACACATAACAGGTACCAAATAAATATTTGTGGAGTGAACAAATGAGTTAGTCTCCTGGAAAACCTATTCTAGTAGCCGTTCCTAGTAACATCCAGTGTTCTTGCCTATAGTTTCTCAAAACAAGTCCAATCTTTTTGAAAAGGAGCCCAAACAGTTTCTCATTTGAAATCCTGTGGAATTTCCTAATTTTTATGATTTCTCAGAGATTTTGATGGTGGCTCTGAGATCTGCAAATTCTTTCAGCTGTCTGGGAGATTTTCCTCCTAGGCTTAGGGACCTAGACAAATTGCAGGCACGAAGGATGCACATCTAGCATGAAGGTTACATTCTCAAGTCAGCATAGAAAGCTAAAAAGTGACATATTGGAATTTTCCTTGAATATCCTTAGCACCGCAACAAATCACTGATTCTGTAGTTCTGCACCCAAGGAATTGGTTTGTTTGCATTAGGAACCCAGTAGTATGAAAAATATGGATCTCTGCGTACCTGAATCACTCTCAGCCCCTTAGATGCTTTTCTTATAGGAAGTGTTCAGGAACCAAGTCTAGTGAGTACTGGAGCCAGACTGTCTAATTTTGAATTCTGGTTCTACCACTTGCTATGTGACTATGGGCAAGTTACTCAACCTCTCTATGCATCCATTTCTTCGTCTGTAAAGTGGGATAATAACAGTACATACCTGTCTCATGGGGTTATATCGAGGACCAAATTCATTAACGTGTATGAGGTCCTTAGACTAGCACCTGGCACGTAGTATTTCAATGAATGTTAGCGATTATTTGACTACCTCCCATTTCATGTTCATACTGGGGCATATGCTCAGTGGGTGGAAAGGCAAGCAGAATGTGCTAGACTATTTAAATTGTACTTGCTTGCCCATTCTCTCTTGCTCTCTTTGTCTCTATTTCTCTCTTTCCCCAAGTGCCAATAGTTGAATTTGTATGATGTGCCCTCACTGTAAATTGCTTAGGCGCTTTCCTTCTGCTGGAATTCTATGCACTCTTATATTAATTATCGTACCATTTCTAGTTTGAACACCTTTGTAAAGACTGGAGAAGGCGAGAAAAAACAAACATGGGCTAGTTTGACCTCCTTGTCTCTGTCACCCTCATATTCCCACACTTTCTGCCAACAGTGGCTTAGCCTTTTCTTAATGTTCTCCTGCAAACATGGGTATTGAGTCCCTTTGACTGCTTTTAGTTTTTCCTGGAGCACTGCCTCCTTCTCTGGCTTTAGCTTTTTCGACACTATTCTTACATATTCATGTTTCTCCCTTTCTTTTAGCCCTGAGAAAGTAAAAAAAAATCAGGAAGAAAGGCAACACTGCAGAAAATTCATAAAAAATAGCCAACCAGTTTTGTTTCTGTTTTTGTTTTTAATGTGAAGAGCAGAAAAGAGAGAGGCGGCCTGAGGAGCTGGCATGAGGAGAAAGGAGCATTTGCTGTTATATATGCAGAAGCTGCTGTCCTACAGCATGTGCTGAACTCCCTGGGGCCAGAGTTGCAGGAAGCATGCAGGGCTCTTGGGGGCACTCCCACCAGGTGTGCAAGGAAGTTTTGACCACATCTGGAAGGTTCAGTTACTACAGGTATTTGCTTTCCTTCCACGCCCTGGGACAGGATTCCTTACTGGACTCGTTCATTCATTCAGCAAATACTTACTGAGCACTTATGCACTAGGCATGATGCAAAACATTGAGGGTAAAAAAGATGAAGCAGACAGTCTCTTCCCTTAGGTTGCTTATGTCTGGTGAGAAAGTAAAGCACAAACAGATAATGTTCCTACAGCAGGGTAAGCACCATGTGTTAAGTCGAGTGCCCCAGAAGCTGTCCCAGGTGGCAATCCGAGAAGGACCAGTAGAGGAGCTGAAGCTGAAATGGGGAAGTAAAGAAAACCAGTACCGGGTGTGTTAATGAACATGTTACTGCTGAGGGCAAAGGGGGCTCAGTGCCACTGGGGATGTCTCACAGCTAGTGTGGAAGCTATCTCAGTGTTGCCCCATCTGAGGCTGAGAATCTGGGGTATTTGCCCATTGACTCCCACCCTCTAGTCTGCCCTGACCTCTGGCTATGCACATGCATGGCCCTAGGCAATAGAAATCTATGGGTGTGTAGAAATGATGGCTTCGACAGGACGTGAGCAGAGCACTGACAGTATCTGCTGCACACATTTATAGGAACAATTACAAAGCACTACAGAAGCTGTAAAGAGGAGCTTTCAACTCAACCTAGTTAGATCTAAGAAGTCTTCCTGGAAGAGGTGACAGTTGAGCAGGGTCCTAAAGGATGCCTTACTCCAGAGCTGTTCAGCAATGTCTGGGGCAGAGTCTTTGCTGTCTGGTCACACTAAAGATTTTGCACTGAGAGTTCTGGCTAAGATTAACAAAAAATCTGTTTATCGCTCTATGCGTGGGGTTTGGGAGGCTGAGGGCACGGCAAGAATTCAGAGGGTTGACGTCCTCACAGTGCTGTCCCCTCCAGAATTGAGTCATGAAAGAGAGAACAGCAAGCAACCCGTGTCCCCTGCATTGGCAGGCGGATTTGTGTTTGCTCTTTGTAAAGAAAGCCTGAGGACATTTCTGGGTTTGCCCAAAACCTACCCTGGGTTTCTGTCGATTTGTGGATTAGGTGCTTCCTTAGGACATCCTTCCTTCCAGAGCGGTCACCCTGCAGTGGAGCCCAGCCCCCAGATGCTCTCTGCACTCACTCCTTCATCAGTACCACCTCCCAGTTAGGCCGAGGATGTGGCAATCGGGCCGCCCAGAATTGCTCTCCCCACCTTCAGCTGCCCTGAGCAGAGTTCAGATTGCACATTTCCCGACACTCAGAGATACCCATTAATATTTAGCATGTTACATTTCCAAAGCACTTTGCTAACACAAATTGATCTTTTCGGCACCCCCTTGTGAGGCAGTTCTGTACTGTTAGCCCTACTGGGGACATCAGGCTTTGGTAAGATAAGCCACTTAGGCAAGGGCCATGGCTGGGGAGTGATGTATCCAGATTAGAATCAAAGGTTGATGAGACCAGTTGTCTGAGCCTCCAGGTGGAACTCCAGAGTGGCCCCAGCGGCCCCTCTCTGCCCAGGATGTCTTGGAACAAATCCAGCCTTCTGAAGTTTTAAATAGAATGGGCTTGTCATGTCTAAGATTGGACTGTTACAAACCAGCTATTGTTTAGGGAGTGCTTATTATGTGCCAAGACCTGGGTGCTTTACATAGAATGTACCATTTAGTTCTCACAACACTTGCCCACCTCTGTGATGTCACTACTATTATTATTTTATGCATCAGAGAACTGAGGCACAGAAAGATTAAGTAACTTGCTTAAAGTTGCCCAGTAATTGGCAGAGCCAGGATTTAAACCAAGCTATTCTTCAGAGACCTTTAACTGATATGAACCAGGCTAAGGGTGGGTAGAGGGACCGAGTAAAGTGGAATTACTCTTGCTGAAGTTCTGCCTACTCCCAGGCAATTCATCATATGCCTTGCAAGATTTTTTCTGGAGGTAAAGGAATTAGGTGGGGGTGAGGGGGCTGTCTGCGAAAGTGTTCTTGAGGAAGGAGAGTGTAAACGAAAGTGGCTGGTTACTCGATTTCCTTTGATTCTACCCTTGGCTCCGCATTCCCAGCCCTGCCTAAAAGGACAGAGAGAGGACTAGTTCATCCACTAAACAAGGGTGGGGCCCATGGGCCTTGCATTGTGCTTAGTTATGACACTCGCGCTGGTGGGGTAGAGACACACGTAAATCATTATGATTGGGTCGGGAGTACTACAACCAAGCGGTATGAGAGCTCATGGGACAGAGGAGGCAGAAGTGACTTGTTAGTCTAGGGAAGTTGGGGACGTTTTGTGGCGGTGACACAAGTTGGATCCTGGTGGAGATGGAGGAAGGAGAGAAAGGGCATTCCAGGCAGAGGGGAGAACATGCACAAAGGAAGGGAGATGTGAAATAGCGTGGCAGTTTGCAGTGCAACAACTTCTGTTTATGTGGAAATGGGCTTCTTGCTTTCTTGACTTGAGTAAGCCGATTTGGGGTCCCACTGCCCTAGATGAGGGGCCAGGTTACCAATTCTATGTTATCCCTGAGAATGTAACTCTTTGTGACTTGTCTAGCCAAATTCTTGGTGTTCTACTGCTGAGTAGAAAAGATGATTGTTTAGCTAATATTTAGCGAGTTCTACTGTATGCAAGGCACTGTGCTGGGTGTTGTGGATAAGGGATCATGACTCTGAGTGCTATGGGGCCATGGGAAAGAGCCCCTAGTACTCTGCTAAGGGAAAAAGGAATTAGTGTTGCAATTCAAAAAATCTCTTTGTTCCCTACTCACCCCTGTCCCTTATGAGCAAAACTTTGTGTAATGTGTATGTCCCTTTTCCTTGCTGCCTCTCTAGAGTTTACCAAACCATTTCCCATCCATTATATACTTAATCCTCGTGATAACCCAATGATGCAGGTGGCCTTGGTTGGTCTCCATTTTATAGATGAGGAAACTGAGGTTTGGTGACTATCCAAGGTTACATGCTTTATAGCAGTAGAAAGTTTCCCCATCCTGATCTCATGTTTGTTCTATTACACACACTGCCTTGCCTTCTAACTCAGCGGTCAGCACAGCCTCTGTGCTGTGCATGCCAGGGTTTCCCAGTGGCACCCTGGGCTGGGAGGTATCTTGCTGTACATCCTGAGGTAGGTATTGAGAATGTTAAAATCAAGGCACAGATGGTGTTGCATTGGAACCTAAAGCCCAGCTGTAAATATCTGGCTCAGTTAGAGCTGAGCCAGGAAATTCTAAGTGGCAGAAGTTATTAGACTATTTTCTCAATTATAGCTCCAAGGAGTCAAGTTGCCCTCAGATCAGGATGAATATGGACGTAATATGACCTAGCCCTTCCCTCCAAGTGACATTGTGGTTTTGGATAGTTTAGCCGGACAAGCCTTGAGGTCAAGAGGCGGGTAGAATAGGCTTGGTGCAGGAAAGCTAATTGTGTGTGCGTGTGTGTGTGTCGTGTGTGTGTGTGTGTGTTGTGTGTGTTGTGTGCGTATGTGTGTGTGTGTGTGTGTGTGTGTGTGTGTGTGTGTGTGTTGGAGGTACTGGCACAGCTTGCTGTTGGATTAGAGCATCAGATGTATGACCTCACAGCAGACAGTCAACCAAAAAAAAAAATAGTTGCTGCCATGCCCTTTTTTTTTTTTTATAAAGGTATTTATTTTTATTTATTTATTTTTGGCTGCGTTGGGTCTTCGTTGCTGTGAGCGGGCTTTCTCTAGTTGCGGTGAGCGGGGGCTACTCTTCGTTGCGGTGCGCGGGCTTCTCATTGCGGTGGCTTCTCTTGTTGTGGAGCACCAACTCTAGGTGCGTGGGCTCAGTAGTTGTGGCTCACGGGCTCTAGAGCACAGGCTCAGTAGTTGTGGTGCACGGGCTTAGTTGCTCCGCAGCATGAGGGATCTTCCTGGACCAGGGCTTGAACCCGTGTCGCCTGCATTGGCAGGCAGATTCTTAACCACTGCGCCACCAGGGAAGCCCTGCCATGCCCTTTTAAAGGTGGTGACAATTAGAGTCGGGAGATTTTTCTGGGCTCCTAACTAAGGCTTGGGGTCTGAAGTCATTGTTGCTCATCAGAGTCCTCTATCATGTTTTCCTCATGAATTACATGGGAGCTGTCTGGTTGATACTCTGCCCTCCTATTGTCCTAAAAAGTCTTATTTTTCCTCCAGTTGATACCCAAGACTGATACAGTTCTAGATAGTAGCACTTACTGATGCTAGTCATGAGGGAAGGAACCAAGTGCCCAAAAGCCCAATAAAATTTGGATCCTTCTGCATTTCTTGGCTGCAGGTCACTAAAGGAAAGAATTCTGAAGTTAGGAGGGACCAATAGGGCCCACATTTCCAAGGGGCAGGCTCATTTAGTCCCTCTTTCCTAATAACATTTTCTTCTCCACCATCCATGCCATCTGGGTAATTATGGTATTATATTAGGAGGATATTGAAACTCCAAGGAGACTGTGAAATGTCCCCAGCAGAGTTCTTCTCTTATGTATGCCTTGTTCAAATTGTCCATTTTGAAGCTAGGCTGTAGATGACCAAGCCCTAATCATTGAACAGACAGGCAACATGGAATCTCCAAGAGTCCGAGGACCAGATATCCTCTATTAGTTACTCAAGGACTCTGAAGGGTCACACCACTAAAAGAGGGGACCTGGCATCAGAAGAATGTGAATGAGAGGTGATGTAATTTAGTGGTTGAGAGCTCAGACTCTCGAGCCAGATTGTCTTGGTTCAAATGTCAGGTTTGTCAATTATTAGCTGCACAGTCTTGGCTCTCAGCTGCCTCCACTCTAAAATGATGGTAATAATAGATGATACCTTGTAGGGTTGTGTGAGGACTGACTCAGATCAGGCATATAAAGGGCTTAGCACAGCTCCTGCACACATTAAGCACCTAAGTGTTAAACGCTATTATTTATAAAAGGGAGAATTCTTTTCCTGCTCTAGGGTGTTTCTCCTCCTTATGCCCTTAACCCCCCCTTATGCCCTTAACCCCATCCCTCTAGTTTATATTTCTGAAGCCAGCTGCTCCAATATCCTCTCCTCTTCTGGTCAGGCATGCAAAGGAAAAACAGCTTGCACATGGGCATATTTTCTTCTGTATTGCTTACAGCATCACCTTAAACCAATATACCACAGTTCATTTTAATCCAAGAGCTAAGGGCCCTTTAAACCAGCCATTCCTTATTTATTCTGTTAAAAAAAAAATCAAGGTCCTTTTGTTTCACATTCCTTTATTGTATTTTGTAAGGCACCCGAGCACATATTGGATGCTATGTAAATGTGAAATACTCTAACAATAGTAACTGAGACAGATGAGAAACTCAAGGAAGCAAAGTTACCATTCTGAGTTTAGCTCTTTATTGATGGGCTGAGTGATTTGGGAGAGACAGTGTGGCTCCAAAGCTAAAGAGCCCACAGGGATTAAGAGGGCAAAGGTTTGAATCTCAGTCACAGCAGCAGCTCTGGCGACCCCAGGCAGGAAGCTTCCTTTCCCTGGACCTCAAATTCTCCCCATGAATACTAGGATTAATTCCACAAAACCGTCTCCCAGGGATGTTAAGCCAGGGCTGCCATATGTGGTTTTACAGACTATGCAGTGCACAAGGGTGCCAACTGAGGGGGTAAGTGGGGGCTGAAATGTAGCCCACACTCTGCTTATCAATCTGTGCACCCTGGTGATGGACAGGGTCCACCTGGAGAAAGGGACACTTTTTTCTAATTTGCATAAAGTAGTATATAGGCTCGTAGAGGCCCTGTGTGAAGCAAGGTGATAGTGATAGGGCACAGAGCTCAGCTCATGGAATGGCTGCATTTATTCAACACCCAGTTTTTGAACACCTACTATGTGCCAGGCCCTAATCTAGGGGCTGAGGATATGGAGATGAATGTAAACAATCTCTGCCCTTGGGTCCTTTTTCCTTCACCAGCCCATCCTCCCCTAACATTCAATCATCAGCAAGTCTTTTTTTTGTTGTTGTTTTTTTGCTTTACACGGGCCTCTCACTGCTGCGGCCTCTCCCCCTGCCGAGCACAGGTTCCAGACGCGCAGGCCCAGCGTCCATGGCTCGCGCACCCAGCCGCTCTGCGGCATGCGGGATCCTCCCGGACCGGGGCATGAACCCGTGTCCCCTGCATCGGCAGGCGGACTCTCAACCACTGCGCCACCAGGGAAGCCCCCATCAGCAAGTCTTGTAGACTGAAACTGCAAAATATATGTCAAGTCCACTCAACTTTTTTCTTTTCTTTTTAAGTCTTTAAAACAAAATTTTTTAACTTAAAAATATTTTTATTTATTTTTTGCCTGCGTTGGGTCTTCGTTGCTGGGCGCAGGCTTTCTCTAGCTGTGGCAAGCGGGGGCTACTCTTCGTTGTGGCGCACAGGCTTCTCACTGCTGTGGCTTCTCTTGTTGAGGAGCATGGGCCCCAGAGCACACGGGCTTCAGTAGTTGTGGCATGTGGGCTCAGTAGCTGCAGCATGCAGGCCCTAGGGCCCGCGGGGTTCAGTAGTTGTGGCTCTCTGGCTCTAGAGCACAGGCTTGGTAGTTGTGGCACATGGGCTTAGTTGCTCCACAGCATGTGGGATCTTCCTGGACCATGGATCGAACCCGTGTCCCCTGCATCGGCAGGCGGATTCTTAGCCACTGTGCCACCAGGGAAGTCTACCACCCACCTTTTTCACTGCCAGCACTTCATTTTATAATTTCTTACCTAGACTACTGCAGCAAATGGCCTTCTACTTCTATGCTGGCCCTCCGAACAAAAGCAAGAGTGACTGTATAACAATGTCAATCAGATGACATTACCCCCTTGTTTAAACATTTTGTTGGCTATAATTTAGTCCAGGGTCCTCATCATGTCCTCAAGGCTGTGCACATCTGGTCCTAATTACCTTGTCACGTCATCTGGATCACTCAACCCACACTCTTGCCATCTGTATGAGTCAGGGGTTCTTCACAGAAATAGGAACCAATAGGATATATATGTATCTCCTACATATGTGTATATAAATAGGATAAATATATATCTCCTATGCAGCTGTATATATGTATGTGTGTGTATATATGCATATATAAAAGGAGATTGATTGTGAGGAATTGGCTCATGTGATCTTATTGAGGCTGAGAAGTCCCATAATTTGCTGTCTGCAAGTTGAAGACCCCGGAAAGCCAGTGGTGTAATTCCAGTCCAAGTCTGAAGGCCTGAGAACCAGGGGAGCCAATGGAGTAAATCCCAGTTTGAGGGCAGAAGAATACCAACAGACTGATGTCCCAGCTCAAGCAGGTAGGCAAGAAAGGAAGGACTCCTCCCTTTCCCCATTTTTTATTCTATTCACACCCTCAGCAGATTGGGTGATGCCCACCCACATTAGGGAGGGCAAATAAGCTACTTATCTGAGTCCACCCACTCAAATGCTAATCTCATCTGGAAACATCCTCATAGACACACCCAGAAATAATGTTTGATCTGGTCACTCAGTGGCCCAGTCAAGTTGACACATAAAATTACCTTTCATACCATTCCACAAAACTGACCATACTGTCCTTCAAACAGCCTAGCTCATTCTTTGTGTGGTCTCATCCCTTTGGCTGGAACACTGATTCCCTGGTTCTCCCCCTGATCATCTCTTTCTCATCCTTCAGTGCTCACTGGAAATGTCACCTCCTCAGAAAAGTCTTCCTGGACCACCTTGTTAAAGTAGCATAGTATTCTATGTCCACCGCCACTCATTGCCAGTATGTTCTACAACAAAGCAGCCCAGCTCAATTTGTAAGCACACAGTTCTTTGTTTACATTCTGTCATATCTGCTAGATTGTAAGCTCCATAACAGTAGGGACCATGTTTGTTTGTTCTTCACTGTAAATCCCTTCAGCATTTCGCTAGTCTCAGGTGCACAGTGATAAATATCAATAAATATTTGCTAAATGAAGTCGTTACAAAGAATTTGTCTCTCATATGGGAGTAATCACTACAATACAGTGTAGAGATGCATTTTGAGACACAGGCAGTGATATGCTGGTAAACTGATGCTCAAAAGCAAACAAACAAACAAAACCCCCCTGATTTGTCATTTGCTGATTTCCATGGTGGTGTAAATACTCCCATCACAGCTGATTTCAAGTTACCAATGGTTTAAAAACGGACTTGTAATATTTCTGAATATTAAACAGTTAGCTTTTCAAAGCTGGAATGAGCTGGCTCTAGCCTATCACTGAAAGAGAGGTCAGCATGGGTGCAATGAGAACCCAGGAAAGAACAATTAATTCATCCTGGGAGAGCTCAGCAAAGGCTTCCTGGAGGAGGTGACACTTGATTTACGTTTTGAAGGTTGGGTATGTTGGCTCAGGCCCTTTGCCTCCAAAGCGGCTAACACAGCCCTGCTGCCAGTAGCCCATGTTCAAATGTGCCTGGCTCCTCTACTCAGCTAGCTCATCTCTGCTTGCCTGGGAGTTATCACCTGACCTAGTCCAATCCTCAGAAAATCCTTCCATGAGCCTGGTATTCTACTGGTTTGCTTCGAATGCAGCAGAGTAAGGCAGAAGTTAGTCAAGGGAGAAAGGGAAGGGTTTTCCAAACAGAGGAACAATTTATGCAGTTCAGCATTTCGGTAAATCTAGAAGTATATAGGAGGCAGTGGGAGGAGATTAGCTCCTGACAGGCTTTGTTTGATATGCTGATTCACACCATAGGGTGGGTGGCAGAGGGAAAGGGAAAGGAATTGATTACTTTTCCTGCATAATAATTCCTGCATAATTCACAGCTGGTAATTGTGGGGTTTTGTTTTTGTTGGTTTCATTTTTTTGGTATGGGACCATTTGATTAATATCTATCTCTTCCAAGAGACCATCAGCTCCACAAGGGCAGGGACTGTCTTGTTCACTATTATTTTCTCAGTACTAAGCACAAAGCCTGGTATATAGCATCAACCAAATACATCTTGCTGAATGACTGAATCATCTGGGGAATGTTTAAAAAATGCCGATATCCACCTACCCTGAAATAAGATCTGCTATAAATCTCTCTTCTCTGAACCTCCGAACCACAACATGTGTAAGGATGGAGAGTAAGTAGTGGGGCTGGTGTCCATATTTTGTAAAAACCACTTAGGAGATTCACTTCCATTTCTCTTCCCAAAGCGAATCAAGTGGATCCTTTAAATGCTTTAACCAAAAGTGTGATATGATTAAATTTTGCTGGCTGCATAAATAGGCCTGATGGCAGTAGGGAGGACTCAGAGGTGCTGAAGTGCTGGGACCCATAAGGAAGCCCACGCTGTGACCAGGTAAGAAATGAGACGGGTCTGATTTAAATCTCTGGCGGTGGTGTGAAGAGGGAGCAGGTTCAAGAGATACTCAGGACATAGAATCTACACAATTTGGTGCCCATTTGGACATAAGTGGATGAAGGAGTGAGACAGAGGGAGGAATCTAGGTTGAAGGTTGGAGTGAATATTAGTGAATAGGGAGGAGGGAAGAGTCACTTTGAAATTGCTACATTTGAGATGCCTGTGGGACATGAAGGGACACTTAAAGATTAGTGTTCTCCAAGAATTCTTGTGAACACTAATATTTAAGAAGCAGGTTAGAAAAAGAATTGTTGAAGGAGACTGAGAACAATGACCGGAGAGGAAGAAGGAAAACTTGAATAGTGTCAGAAAATAAGTGTTAATGTCCAACAGCGTCAAATGGTGCCTAAAGCTTAAGTTAGATGACATGAGTGATGGCAACAAGACCACTTTCTGTGGGGGCAGAAGCTGCCGGGTAGAGGACGAAGGAAGCGGAGACAGCGAGTTTAGACTAATTTTTTCAAGAAACTTATCTGTGAAAAGAGGAGGGATGGTATGATTGAGCTGTATGTGAGGAGATTTGAGCCCGTTTACAGCTAAGAGGTAGGGGAAGGGTTGAGCAGACAGGATCACAAACATCTGCCCTCTCGCGCCATTTTGTCTGCCTCCTCCTCCCACGTGACCGGGAGGCGGCCCGCGGAGGCCGGCCTCGCGGAAACTACAGCCCCCAGAAGGCCCCGCGGCGCTGGGGGGCGGAGCCGAGGCCTCGGGCGCGCCCCGACGGCGCGAGCGGAAGAGCTGGAACTTTGAGGAGGCGGCGGATGCGGGGAGCGACTGTGCCGCCGGTAAAGATTCGCTTCGGGTCCTTGTCCCTCCCTCTCGCCGCACCCCAGGCTGGGGCTCGTCGCTTCCACTTGTCTCTCCACACTTGGCACAAGCTTTCTTTCCCCTTTGTTTGTTACCGGTGTTTTTCTCCTCAAGTGAGGCGTGGGGCCGGCCCCCTCCTGGGGCGGAGGTTACTGGGAAGCTCCCGCCCTTCGACCCCTGCGGGCCCTGGGTTGCTGGGGACCCTCTCAAGGACCTTTTTACTTCCCCGGGCTGCGTGCTCGCTTGGGGCCCTCTCCCCAGTTACTGTCTGCGGAGGGGCCGTTCCTTTCCTGGTTTCAACAGGTACTGAGCGGGGACGTGGCGACCCCTTTCTCTCCCCAGGGGTACGGGGCTGTGGACTGCGGGGGCCGCCCGAGACGACCCCGGGGCTGCCGGCGATTTCTCTGGAGCGAGTCTGCTGCGCTGCCAGGGAACCCCGGGCTGTCGGCTGGGAGTGAGCAGTCTAGTAGAGAGGGTGTACTTCCTGGTTTTCTTGGGCCACCCTCGGAAAACTCCAGGTCCGATTTTTAAAGTTTTCTTTATCAATAAAGGCTTCTCTCAGGGTTGAGTAGGGAAGAAGCACGGGATTTGGAATCTGATGTGCTGGGAGGAGTTTCGGGTATGTCACTTGCTAGATCTGTCGTCCTTTGTAGCACATTTACCGCAGCCTCGTTTTCCCAGTCCGAAAAATGGGGGTAATCGTCTTTGGCCTGCCTGCCTTCCGGTGTTATGGGGTTCAGCA
>NW_006783561.1:2171802-2202989 GCF_000442215.2 Lipotes vexillifer
CTCTCTCTCTCTCTCTCTCTCTCTCTCTCTCTCTCTCTCTCTCTCTCTCTCCCCCTCTCTCCCCTCTTGCTTTGTTATAGCCGTCCTTTCCTCAGTGCTACACAGGTACGAGTATCCCAGAAAGCGCTTAATGTTCCTCACATGTGCTAAGCTGATGCCTGTCTCCGGCTGGTCTGCTGTCTCTTTCCCGTTTTCAGATACTGCTTGTGCTAAACCTAGCTCTGATTCTAATACGGTACTACTATCCTGTGTATACTAGCTGAAACAAGAAACATTGGGGTTATTTTCACCTCCCTAGGTATATGTGTTAGGAGTCCGTGTTACCTTACAGTTAGAATTCAGAATATAAACAGCCAGTATTCCAGTCTAGTTTTTATTCTGGCTCTTCAGCTCTGACACTCCAAGCAGGTGGCTTTTTGTTTTATTTTTCCCCTTTTAGAGAGAGGATTTTACAAACAACTTTTTGTGGGTTTGGAGGTATAGTAATGAGGTAATCTTGTATTTATTCTGCAATCACTGGTTGAAGAATACCTGAATGTGGTTCTAAAAACAAAGAGGATGGCAGCACCTTAGTTGAATATACAAAGTTGAACAAATTTGAGTTCAAATCCCGGTGCTGTGACTTCTAGTTTATGACTTTTGGCAAATTATTTCTCCTCTCTAAGCCTGTCTACTAATTTCTAAAATGGAGATGATAGCATTTACCTCACAAGGTGTCTGTCTATAAGGATTAAATGAGATGTAAATATAAAGTAGCGTTGGAGTGAGTACGTGCTCATTATTTTGTTGCTGTTGTAATTGATGACTATGATGTTGGTAAAAAATGACGGTGATAATTTTAGGTAAAGTATTTTCTTGAGATTCCATTTCTTTGTCGTTGTTTGTAAAATGAGGATAGTTATCCTTAACTCATAAACTGAAAAAAAAAAAGCTGTAAATAGAAGTGCTCAGATTGCAGGGTTGTTTTTTTAAAAATTTTTTTAAGCAATTGCATTTTATCTAAAGATTATATTAGGCTATTTTTTACTTTCAGAGGTTTCCAAAATGCTCTTGTTGTTGGGGTGTGCTGTTGGACTGGTGTTTCATTTATAACCCATAGTAAGAATGCAGTTTTCTGTCTGTACATTGGAGCTTGTAGCAGAACAATTAACTGTGTTTATGACTTAGATATTGACTATTTACTAGGACAGAGTTTTTTGTTTTATTTTTTTACATTTTTATTGGAGTATAATTGCTTTACAATGTTGTGTTTCTGCTGTACAACAAAGTGAATCAGCTATACATATACATATATCCCCATATCCCCTCCCTCTTGAACCTCTCTCCCACCCTCCCTATCCCACCCCTCTTAGGTGGTCATAAAGCATCGAGCTGATCTCCCTGTGCTATGTGGCTGCTTCCCACTAGCTATCTGTTTTACATTTGGTAGTCTATGTATGTCCATGTCACTCTCTCACTTCGTCCTAGCTCCCACCCCCACCTTGTCCTCAAGTCCGTTCCCTACATCTGCGTCTTTATTCCTGCCCTGCCCCTAGGTTCATCAGTACCGGTTTTTTAGATTCCATATGTATGCGTTAGCATACGGTACTTGTTTTTCTCTTTCTGACTTACTCACTTTGTATGACAGACTCTAGGTCCATCCACCTCACTACAAATAACTCAGTTTTGTTTCTTTTTATGGCTGATTAATATTCCATTGTATATATGTGCCACATCTTCTTTATCCATTCATCTGTCGATGGACACTTAGGTGGCTTCCATGTCCTGGCTATTGTAAATAGAGCTGCGGTGAACATTGCGGTACATGACTCTTTCTGAATTATGGTTTTCTCAGGGTATATGCCCAGTAGTGGGATTGCTGGGTCATATGGTAGTTCTATTTTTAGTTTTTTAAGGAACCTCCATACTGTTCTCCATAGTGGCTGAATCAATTTACATTCCCACCAACAGTGCAAGAGGGTTCCCTTTTCTCCACACCCTCTCCAGCATTTATTGTTTGTAGATTTTTTGATGATGGCCATTCTGACTGGTGTGAGATGATATCTCATTGTAGTTTTGATTTGCATTTCTCTAATGATTAGTGACGTTGAGCATCTTTTCATGTGTTTGTTGGCAACCTGTGTGTCTTTGGAGAAATGTCTATTTAGGTCTTCTGCCCATTTTTGGATTGGGTTGTTTGTTTTTTTGATATTGAGCTGCATGAGCTGCTTGTATATTTTGGAGATTAATCCTTTGTCAGTTGTTTCATTTGCAAATATCTTCTCCCATTCTGAGGGTTGTCTTTGTCTTGTTTATGGTTTCCTTTGCTGTGCAAAAGTTTCATTAGGTCCCATTTGTTTATTTTTGTTTTTATTTCCATTAATCTAGGAGGTGGATCAAAAAAGATCTTTCTGTGATTTATGTAGGACAGAGTTTTACAGAACATTTTTTGTTGGTTCCCCATCCTCCCCACCTTTCTTTTTTTCAAAGCCAGAGTATTTGGCTGTAAAAGTTCAATCTAGTGGGTAGTGTCCAGAAGATTTGGTGACCGTCATTTTTGAAAGTGGAAACACTTAGTGACAGGTGCTGATGGTGGCACTGGTGTGTGTGTGTATCTGCAAGGAGTGAGAGTTCAGAGAAACCAAGGAGGAATGCCTAATAGAGAAAACTGATGTGTTGGTCAAAGCAGTCTTAGAGTTAAGAATTGAAATGTTTACTTTTCATTCCTTCAGATGCTGTGTTGACTACAAGATGTCTGCAGATGCAAATGTTTCCTTTGCTGTCTTTTTTGATGTGGTTTTCCCTGGCTCTGCTTTGCCAGTTTCATCCTGACAAATGGTTAAGAATCAGCAAGATAACTATTTTTTTTACTACAGACTTGTGTATAAACTGTGACAGTAGAGAGTCATTTCCATTAAAATCTACTTTGTGTGCTATAATGTGTTATTTTTTCCTTTATGTTTTAAACATTTTTATTCTTGATTGGTTTTTACTTGAGTTTTTGGAAGGTAGACCTATTTTCAGGCTTAGTGAAAGATCGTATTATTATTACTATATTTAATTTTATTATTATATTTTTTCTTATAGTCATGAATTTTGGTGATACATATATATTCATTCCCCAAATGCTTCACATGATCACTGTATTTTTTTGTTAGTCAAGGTTAAGTTTGTTGACTGTGACCATTGAACCCTGAAAAACAGCAAAATAATTGGCTAATATTTTTGAATCTGTGACCCTGTCCTCATTAGCTCCATAAGCTCAGTGTTCACAAAATATCTCACCAGAATGAATGATAAGACTGGTATATTGTTGATTTGGCACCTGTGCACTCATTAGATATAGTAGAAGTAAATGAACTAGTGCCAGAAGTAAAAGTATATATTTTTAATTAAAAACCTATAATATAAGACTAGCCGTCACACTATGTATAAAACTGGTGACCTGTAGGATGATCTTTGACAATCACTAACCTGAACTATATATAATTTAGACGTTTCTTTTAGTTGTTGAATTGTATTGGTTGCAGGCTTCCCACCCACAGGAGAAGTGAGAAGAAATGGAACTAGGCTGTTCATGTCTTGAAAGAGAACCCTACTTCTACTGTGCCACCCACCGAAAACGTGCTCTTACCTAGTGGGGAAAAACATTTAGAGTTTTCTGTTAATGAGCCCAGTAGGATGGATGAAGCCCCGGTAACTCCTAAGAGCTTATTGAATTACAGAGAAATTCCAGTTGTCAGAGGTTTAGATAGGAGAGAAGTTATAGGGTATTGCTTTGCAGCAGTAAGCCTGCATTTGAAGAGGATTTTCTCCTCTCAGTAAAAACATGGACCAGTTGCTCCCAGTTTGTGGTGTGTATTTTTCACGATCTCATGCTAGCCTTCTGTCTAGTTTTTCATTCTTCCAATTTGCTCTTCAGTTTCATTACTATCTATTGTCCCTCTTGTATCTCTTTTTTTTTTTTTTTTTTAAGTCAAACATGGCTGGTTTTGGACTAGGGATAAAAACAGACACGCAGAGAAGCACTGTTGGAAACAGCAGGTTCTGGTGTCTAGTATTCTGAGGTTCCCAAATAACACGGGTTAACCTGTGTATATGATAATGGATTTCTGGAATGGGCAAGTGGCTGACAGTTCATGACTGTTTAACCTGGTGCAGAGGCAAAAATATGGGCAAATGGTGTGTGGTGCTCCTTAATATCAGGTTTGCCTCTAAGGAAAAAATATGTGTAGTGTTAATACTGGCTTGCATCTGGGCTGTTGCAAGTTCTTTGCCACGGAATACCAGAAGAGTATTAGAGAAAGAAGGGAAGCACTTGGATTTAAATCTTCACCTCTCAAATTTATACCAATAATCCTGTTTGTTTTTCTTTATCATCTGTAAAATAGAGTCAATAATATCAAGCCTGCTTACTTATAGAGATTAGAGGGAAAAGTTAACAAGAATTTCTTGGAAATGGGGTAACTATTGGGGAGAGACTTATAGAAAGGCAGAGTCTGAGAGGGGAAAACACACACACTGGGGTGGGTCACTTAAGGAGAGATAGAGGAATAAACACACACCAAAGGCAGAGAGTTAGGGTCAGTCAGAGATAGAGAGGGGACATTGGAAACACAGAGGGACAGTCAGACCGAGGCATTTAGAGTTAGAGTTAGGCATTTAACTTAGAGTTAGAAAGAAGGGTAATCAGAGATGTAGAGAGAAGGGCTGACTTAGAAATGACAGGTGGATGCAGGGAGGGAGCTGGAGAAAGAGAGACTGTGAGGGGTAACAACCAGGAGGGCATGACCAAGAGATGGGAGCTTATTGAGTTAGTTTTTGTCTGTTATTTGGAGAGATCTTGTAGACATTTGTAATTAGCCAGGAAAGGGAAGAAATGCAGATATTAATAGTAAATCAAGTAACATGTTTATGCAGTTTTTTTTTTTGTTTTTTATTTTTTATTATTTTTAAATATCTCTATTGGAGTATAATTGCTTTACAATGGTGTGTTAGTTTTGCTTTATAACAAAGTGACTCAGCTATACATATACATATATCCCCATATCTCCTCCCTCCTGCATCTCCCTCCCACCCTCCCTATCCCACCCCTCTAGGTGGTCACAAAACACTGAGCTGATCTCCCTGTGCTATGTGGCTACTTCCCACTAGCTGTCTATTTTACATTTGGAAGTGTATATATGTCCATGCCACTCTCTCTTTGTCCCAGCTTACCCTTCCCCCTCCGCGTGTCCTCAAGTCCATAGAGAATGTTTATGCAGTTTTTATTACACTAAAATTTTCCCTTAAACACTGACTTTATTTTGCATATTAAACATATAAACACCAAGCCAACTTTTGTTACAGGCTTGTTGACTACTTACTTGACCCCTTCATAGTATAGTTTAAACACATTTTTAAAAATGAAATAAAATGATTATTTTCTTTTTTAGAAATATTTTTTCTTAAAAATATCTAATATATGCTTACTGTAGAAAACTTGGGAGATACAGAAAAATTTAAAGAACAACAAAACTCATAATCTCGCAATCTAGGCAACACATAATGAGGCCTGCATTTTTCATGTTTAGTTACAGTCTTTTTTTTTTAGGTATTTATTAAAGCTCTTCTTTCCTAACAGAACCAAAAAGCTGTTTATAAGTCCAAAATCATTTTTTAAAAATTAATTAATTAATTAATTTTTGGCTTCGTTGGGTCTTCATTGCTGCGTGTGGGCTTTCTCCAGTTGTGGCGAGCAGGAGCTACTCTTCGTTGCGGGCTTCTCATTGTGGTGGCTTCTCGTTGCAGAGCATGGGCTCTAGGCGCACGGGCTTCAGTAGTTGTGGCACGTGGGCTCAGTAGTTGTGGCACACAGGCTTAGTTGCTCTGTGGCATGTGGGATCTTCCCGGACCAGGGCTTGAACCCGTGTTGCCTGCATTGGCAGGTGGATTCTTAACCACTGTGCCACCAGGGAAATCCCCAAAATCATTTTTAAATTAACTGTTTGTGGTGGAGTTAACTTTATATTCCTATTTTGGCACTTAGGTACTTCCATAAACTATAGTATTTGTATACCTATTTTTATTTCCTACCTCCCTAGGTTAGATTAATAACTAGGCTATCTGTTATTCATATTTGTGTTTTAGACTAACCAAGTGTCTTACATATAGTAAGTACTCAGAATATATTTGAGATGAATTGTTAAGTTCTCTAATTAGAAACTTTCCTATTTAAATAGTTCTGTCCAATTTCTCATCAGCAGACTGGATCTTCCTTAATGTTGAGAAAAGCTTGATTTTAGGCTCTGTGTGTGTGTGTGTGTGTGTGTGTTTAATATGAAGTTACTGAACTAGGAAAGGGGTGCTTTTTCCGGTTAGCTTTCGTTATGTAGCAAGCCACTCTGAAATTTAGTGATGTATCAATAAAACAGCATTTTATTATGCTATGGATTCTGCCAGAGTTCAGACAGAGCAGTGTGGAGATGGCTTGAACCTTAGCTAGAAAGGCTTGAAAGCTGGTGGTAATTTTGTGGCTGGAAACTAGAATCTGGAGCCTTCTCCACTCATGTGCCTCATGATTGAAGTTGACTGTCCCCTGGAACACCTACATATGGTCTTTCCACATAGACTAATTGGGCTTCTTCACAGCATGGTGGCTGTGAAATTTTTGACATTGAGTTGTACGAGTTCTTCATATATCTTAGATATTAACTCCTTATCGAACACATCATTTGCCAATATCTTCTCCCATTCAGTAGGTTGCCTTTTCATTTTGCTGATGCTTTGCAAAAGCTTTGCAAAAGCTTTTGAGTTTGTTGTAGTCCCATTTGTTTATTTTTGGTTTTGTTGTCCTTGCCCAAGGAAACAGATCCAAAAAAATATTGCTAAGACTGATGTCAGAGAGCATGCTGCCTGTGTTTTCTTCTAGCAGTTTTATGGTTTCAGGTCTTACATTTAAGACTTTAATCCATTTCGAGTTTATTTTTGTATTTGGTGTAACAAAGAGGTCAAGTTATATTCTTTTGCATGTGGGTGTCCAGTTTTCCCAACATCGTTTATTAAAGAGACTGTATTTTCCCCACTGTGTATTCTTGCCTCCAATGTCATAGACTAATTGACCATATAAGTGTGGGTTTATTTCTGGGCTCTCTATTTTGTTACATAGTCCGGTCAATCTTTGCAATTCTTCCCATTCTACTAGATGAACTGTATGTTGAGGAATGCAAAACATAGCAGTATCTATTTGAGGTTATTAGGGCTTCATGGAAGAGGAGGATCTTGAAGGAAGTGATAGAATGACAAATTGACTTGAGAGGACAGAAGAAAATTGCACATAGGGTGATGAGACGTTAGAAGCCAAAAAGTACAATATATGTGAACAGAATGAGACAAAAAGGATATTTTAAAAATATTGCACAAATGGAAGGTTTGATTTTACTGATGATGATTAGTAGTAAAGAGATGTGATTTGTCAGGTTTACATGTCTGTGGGGGTAATGAAGAATTAATGGGAAGCTTTGAAGGCTAGGCTGAAGAACTTAGATTTGATCCTATAGATGATGGTATTTTTGTTGAAAGTCAATTGATGAAAACAGTATTTGAGAAAGGTTGTCCTGGTAACTTTGTGGGATAACCTCAAGCAGGGAGTGGCTGTAGGGTATCTCAATAGGACAATCATGGAATAATATGGAAATAGAAAACATGATAGCTCTTGTGAAGGAAGAGCAATAAGAATGGGGTTAGAAAAGCTGAAAGAGTCGGAACACCTAAAAGTTTTGAGCCTGACAAATCCAGTGTATTGTGGTGTCTTCCGTTGCAGAGCACAGGCTCCGGACGCGCAGTCTCAGCAGCCATGGGTCACGGGCCCAGCCGCTTCGCAGCATGTGGGATCCTTCCGGACTGGGGCACGAACCCGTGTCCCATGGCATCGGCAGGCGGACTCCCAACCACCATGCCACCAGGGAAGCCCCAAAATTACCAGTAGATAAAGATGTTATGGACATAAAGTCATTTTTTTTTTTTTTGCGTTATGCGGGCCTCTCACTGTTGTGGCCTCTCCTATTGTGGAGCACAGGCTCCGGATGCGCAGGCTCAGCGGCCATGGCCCATGGGCCTAGCCGCTCCGCGGCATGTGGGATCTTCCCAGACCGGGGCACGGACTCGTGTTCCCTGCATCGGCAGGCGGACTCTCAACCACTGAGCCACCAGGGAAGCCCCAGGTGTCTTTTTTTTTAAGATCTATTTTGATGTGGACCATTTTTAAAGTCTTTATTGAATTCGTTACAGTACTGCTTCTGTTTTTTAATGTTTGGTTTTTTGGCCTTGAGGCATGCGGGATCCTAGCTCCCTGACCAGGGATTGAACGTGCACCCCCTGCATTGGAAGGCGAAGTCCCAACCACTGGACCACCAGGGAAGTCCCTATTGTGGTGTCTTGATAATGACATTATCTGAGAAAGGATCTCATATAGGTCTAGGGAGAAAGATAATGAGTTCAACTGCTAATACAAGTTTTAGGTATTGGATAATTTGAGTGGTAGTTGAAAAACTCCGGTGCTTTAAAAATAAAGAACTTGATAATATAAATGAATGCTGTCCCTTTGAAAGTAATCCATTTTTAAGACCATGCATTTATTCTAGCAAATAAATATTCTTTGGAATTTGTCTTTTGGAACTGCTTTCAGAACCAATAGAACCATGTAAGAAAACCAGTCTCATTACGTTATGGTCATGTCTTTTGTGCCCAAGAGTATTATCTTGCTTGATTACTCATCTTATTTACCATTTTTATTTCTAAGTGATATTTGACAGTTCCTGAAAGGTAATCTGCAGAGAATGAAATTTATTACCATGGTGGATATTTAAATAACTATCATCGTTGCTGAGGACAACCTTAAAAAGCTGTGACAGCATCCTTAGAAAAGGTGCTAGTGCATGCTGGTTAAGAGGGTGGGTTCTGGAAGCCTAGATTTGAATGATCTCTTTAGTACGTTAGTTCTGTGTATTGAGTAAGTTACTTAACTTGTCTGGGTCTCAAGTTTCCTCATTTTTAAAATGAGGATGGTGATAATATGCCCTACTTCATAGGATTATTGTGAGGGTTAGCTCTTAGAACAATGCCTGGCAAATATTAAAAGCTCAGTAAATATTAGCTGTTTATTACCATCACAACAACTACCACTACTGCTACCACCACCACTTTGGCTGTTTATCTTTTTTGTTTTAAAAATCACTTGTGTTCCTATTTAATTATGTCTTGTACAAATGGAATGATAGACAGCTGGAGATAAAAGTAGAGCTCAAATAAATGATCAGAGACATATAGTGATGAGGTTTTATAGAATGTTTGACCTAGAACTTAGTGGGAGGAGAGCAGAAAAGACCAAGGATGGAATATTGGGGAATATTCATAGTAAGGGAGTGGGAGGCAGAAAACGAGCCAGCAGAAGGGCAGTGGAAGATTGTTTAGAGAACAAAAGAAAACAAGGAGTGTACATTAGTATAGAGGTTATATTAATTAGGATTAGATTTATTTGCAACCAAATAACAGAGACTTAAGCATGATAGATTTCATTTCTCTCGATGTCATGAATTCCAGAAGTAGTCTAGGACTGTTGTGGTTTATCATGGTGTCATGTTGTTGCTCCACTGTGCATGGATTCACTTGATGGTCTAAGATGGCTATTGGAGTTCCAGCCTTTTCATCCACATTCGAACCAACAGAAGGGAGGAAGAGAAGAACATATCTCCCTCCCTTTAAGGATACTTTCTAAAAGTTATATGTACCACTTTTGCTCATATTCCATCGGTCACATAGCGACATCTTCCTGCAGGAGAGATTGGGAAATGTAAACTATTTTGAATGGTCAGTGCCTGGGAAGAAAAAACAGGAACAATAAGGATAACCCAAGGGTAGCTAGATGAGGACTGTCAGGTAGATAACAGAGTTAATTGTCTTTAGGATAGTTTAATTCATTATTGGTAGTCCTTGATAAGAGTTTCAGTACTTGGCGAGACTATGAGTATGAAACTACTCTTATCAAATTGCATCAACTGTACTTTATTTTTAGGGTGTAATCCCTTCATGAATCCCTACTTAATTAGGATTATCAGTCTCTTATAACGAAAAAGATTATGGGTATGTATATATATGTATGCATGTGTGACATATACATATATATTATATATATAATGTATATATCTTCTCACTTAACGTTAGTGTTTGCCAGAATTTCTTCATATGGCAGCAGCATGCAGTAAAATTGATGATAATTAAGCCTCTGATATCTTTCTTTGGTTGTTTTCAGCTTCTAATTTACCTAGCCTTCTATCCAATCTCCAATTTGGTTGTTTTGGGCCACTGTTTTTATTCTGTTTCTGTCCTTTTATATTACCACTCTCTCTCACTGCTGTTAATACTTCCCAAAATAGATAAATGAGCATATTTAATTAAATGTGTTATTTGCACTGTCCTGATCATTAATCAATTTGTAAGTAAGGTCAGACCTACAATCTTCCTAGTATTAACATGACTGAATTCTCTCTATCCACTAAATTGGTAATTATTTGCTTTAGAGTTTTTTTTTTTATTTTTAAAGCTTCCACATTTTGTATGTTTATGTTCTTTTAGTGTTGGAAATATGAAGGTCTTCTAACAAAAAGGGGACTATGTTTTCCCTAGGATTTTTGTCCCTTTCAATTGAAAATGTTTTATTTATATATTTTTGAATGATGAACAATATATTTAAGATAAGAAATTCATATGTTGCTATTTATATTTTGTCAACAGACATATAGTTTAAAATAGATGTAGTTTAGGGCTTCCCTGGTGGCGCAGTGCTTGAGAGTCCGCCTGCCGATGCAGGAGACGGGGGTTCATGCCCCGTTTCGGGAAGATCCCACATGCCGCGGAGCGGCTGGGCCCGTGAGCCATGGCCACTGAGCCTGCGCGTCCGGAGCCTGTGCTCCGCAAATGGGAGAGGCCACAACAGTGAGAGGCCCGCATAACGCAAGAGCCTGCGCGTCCGGAGCCTGTGCTCCGCAAATGGGAGAGGCCACAACAGTGAGAGGCCCGCATGATGCAAGGAAAAAAAAAAAAAAAATAGATGTAGTTTAAAAAGGGTTTATAACAAAATATAGTGAATAGTTACTGTGTCATTCCTGCCCACTCTCTCTAGTCCTCTCCCTAAAGGTAACCACTTTCAATTCCTTAAGCTGTTCCTTCTGGCATTTACAAATCTCCGTATTTTAAAATAATATGTGTGTAATGTTGTCTTTTGATTCACCAATTTGTTCATTATATGTTGTGTTTCTGTTATGGTAAAGTTTTATTGTTCTTATAAATTTATTTATTTATGGCTGCATTGGGTCTTCGTTGCTGCGTGTGGGCTTTCTTTAGTTGCAGCGAGCAGGGGGTTACTCTTCGTTGCGGTGCAGTGACTTCTCTTGTTGCGGAGCACGGGCTCTAGGCGCGCGGGCTTCAGTAGTTGTGGCATGCAGGCTCAGTAGTTGTGGCTCACGGGCTCTAGAGCGCAGATACAGTAGTTGTGACGCACGGGCTTAGTTGCTCCGTGACATGTGGGTTCTTCCCAGACCAGGGCTCGAGCCCGTGTCCCCTGCCTTGGCAGGTGGATTCTTAATCACTGTGCCACCAGGGAAGCCCAGTTTTATTGTTCTTAAACCACAATCACCACTGCTACTCCTCCCCTGGCCTCCCAGTTTCTGTTACAATATTTGGTTAAATCAAATAGTTAATGTTGTGTTTACATTATTATGTCTGTGCAAATTTTATTTGCTTATAGTGTCTTAAATAGTGGCCTCTAAGTGCAGTTTTCCACAAGGTCAGTGACAGTAATCTGTCATTTCAAATTTTCTTTCTTTTTTAAAAAAATTCTTGGAAATTTCTCTTCTGGAGACTTTCTTTGTCCTCCTGTCTGAGCCTACTGTTTGGGCCTGCTACACAGCTCTTTTCCTGGGATGATTTTCCTTTGTTGTCATCCTTAGACTTTTCTCTGTTTTGGGTATGATTCCCAATATTGTTGGAACTCTTTATCTTCTTCATTCTTCATTTACCCTCTTGCTTGAGTGGAGCACATCCTCTAGTAGTTGTGTTGTATTAAAAAGGTGGTACTCTGGCGGAGAGCCTGGGGATGACTGCCTACAGCATGCCTGTCTCTGTCACAAAGCTTTAATCAGAAATGGTTGCATTCTACTTCTAGTTCACAGTTAGCATCCTGGAATTCCCATTCACCGGTATTCCTTCACTTCTCTCTTGTGTTGGATATCCTGTTTTCCATATCCCGTGTCTTTCTTTGTTTTGATTTATGTATTTGATTGATGTGCCAGGTACTGTGCTAACATCTTTTTTCTGTTCAATTTATGTTGACATTATTTCACACTACAGAAAATTACAAGAATGAACAAAAAATTTACCCAGATACCCCAAATGTTGCCACTTTACTGTATTTCCTTTCTCTGTCTCTTCCCCTCAACCTGCAATACTTGTTTCTTGAACTGTTTGAGAGTAAGGTACAGACCTATTTCCCTGTATACTTAAATACTTCAGAGTGCATTTTCTAAAAACAAGGACATTCTTGTATGAATGCACAGTACAGTTGTCAAAATCAGGAAATTAACATTGATTTAATATTATTATGTAGTCCACAGACTTTTTCACATTTCACTCATTGTCCCAATAATGTACTGTTTTATAGCAGAAGGAAATTTTGGCTCATGAAGTGTATTCAGTTGTCATGTCTCTTTAGTTTCCTTTAATCTGGAACATTTCCTCAGTCTTTGTTTTTGCATGAGATTGACTTTTTTTTTTTTTTTTTTTTTTTTTGCGTTATGCGGGCCTCTCACTGTTGTGGCCTCTCCCATTTGCGGAGCACAGGCTCCGGACGCGCAGGCTCAGTGGCCATGGCTCACGGGCCCAGCCGCTCCGCGGCATGTGGGATCCTCCCGAAACGGGGCACGAACCCGCGTCTCCTGCATCGGCAGGCGGACTCTCAAGCACTGCGCCACCAGGGAAGCCCAGAGATTGACATTTTTGAAGAGTACAGGCCAGTTAATTTGTAAAATGCTTGTAATTTGGGTATATCTGCTGTTTTCTCATGACTGGATTCAGGTTATCCATTTCTGGCACGAGTACCACAGGAGTAATGTTATGCTTCTCAGGGCATCATGTCAGGAGGCACAGGATGTTGAAATATTAGTAATGTGATCTTGGATCACTTCGTTAAGGTAGTATCTGCCAGATTTTCCACTATTTTTCCTTTTATAATTTTTCTTGGTGGTAAAATATACATAAAATTTTATCACTTTAACCATTTTTTAAAATTTATTATTTTTTTAACATCTTTATTGGAGTATAATTGCTTTACAGTGGTGTGTTAGTTTCTGCTTTATAACAAAGTGAATCAGCTATACATACACACATGTTCCCACATCTCTTCCCTCGTGCGTCTCCCTCCCTCCCACCCTCCCTATCCCACCCCTCTAGGTGGTCACAAAGCACCGAGCTGATCTCCCTGTGCTATGCGGCTGCTTCCCACTAGCTAGCTATTCTACGTTTGGTAGTGTATATATGTTCATGCCACTCTCTCACTTTGTCACAGCCTACCCTTCCCCCTCCCCACATCCTCAAGTCCATTCTCTAGTAGGTCTGCGTCTCCATTCCCGTCTTACCCCTAGGTTCTTCATGACCTTTTTTTTTTTTCCTTAGATCCCATATATATGTGTTAGCGTACAGTATTTGTTTTTCTCTTTCTGACTTATTTCACTCTGTATGACAGACTTTAGGTCCATCCACCTCTCTACAAATAACTCAGTTTCGTTTCTTTTTATGGCCGAGTAATATTCCATTGTATATATGTGCCACATCTTCTTTATCCATTCATCCGATGATGGGCACTTAGGTTGCTTCCATCTCCTGGCTATTGTAAATAGAGCTGCAGTGAACATTTTGGTACATGACTCTTTTTGAATTATGGTTTTCTCAGGGTATATGCCCAGTAGTGGGATTGCTGGGTCGTATGGTAGTTCTGTTTGTAGTTTTTTAAGGACCCTCCATACTGTTCTCCATAGTGGCTGTATCAATTTACATTCTCACCAACAGTGCAAGAGTGTTCCATTTTCTCCACACCCTCTCCAGCATTTATTGTTTCTAGATTTTTTGATGGTGGCCATTCTGACCGGTGTGAGATGATATCTCATTGTAGTTTTGATTTGCATTTCTCTAATGATTAATGATGCTGAGCATTCTTTCATGCGTTTGTTGGCAGTCTGTATGTCTTCTTTGGAGAAATGTCTATTTAGGTCTTCAGCCCATTTTTGGATTGGGTTGTTTGTTTTTTTGATATTGAGCTGCATGAGCTGCTTGTAAATTTTGGAGATTAATCCTTTGTCAGTTGCTTCATTTGCAAATATTTTCTCCCATTCTGAGGGTTGTCTTTTGGTCTTGTTTATGGTTCCCTTTGCCGTGCAAAAAAGTTTCATTAGGTCCCATTTGTTTATTTTTGTTTTTATTTCCCTTTCTCTAGGAGGTGGGTCAAAAAGGATCTTGCTGTGATTTATGTCATAGAGTGTTCTGCCTATGTTTTCCTCTCAGCGTTTGGTACTGGCACAAAAACAGAAATATAGATCAATGGAACAGGATAGAAAGCCCAGAGATAAACCCACGCACATATGGTCACCTTATCTTTGATAAAGGAGGCAAGAATATACAGTGGAGAAAAGACAGCCTCCTCAGTAAGTGGTGCTGGGAAAACTGGACAGGTACCTGTAAAAGTATGAGATTAGAACACTCCCTAACACCATACACAAAAATAAGCTCAAAATGGATTAAAGACCTAAATGTAAGGCCAGAAACTATCACTTTAACCAGTTTTAAGTGTACAGTTCAGTGGGATTAAGTGCATTGACATTTTGTTTGTAATTTTGAGGCATCTTTGCAAAAATACTTTGAGATTTTATAAATATCCTGTTACTCCTTGAACTTTTACTCACTAACTTTAGTATCCATTGGTGATTTCTGCCTGAATCATTTTCATGATGGTTCCTAAATGGTGATTTTCTATTTCCATCATGTCTAGTACACTTATTTATAATACTTTATTTCATTATTTATTTTGACGCTGATTTGGCCAGTGGGAGCCCCATTCCTGATTTGGCCAGTGGGAGCCCCATTCAAGCTGATTCCTGTCTCCTTTTGCCTTGCCCTTGTCATTCTTGGAGCACTTCCTCACTTTTTACCACAAGATGTTCTAGGCTTATCTTGCACTCTCCCAGCCTGAGTCCTGCAATAAGTTATTTCCTCAAAGAGCTCTGGTTTGTTTTAGTAGAGAATGGCTCTGTAAGCCAGGATCCGGACTCTAGGTGTCCATTGACAGTGCTGCTGGGTGTCATTATCATTGCTTTTAGGTCCTTTCAGTAGGCATCTAGGAAATAGAAATATGTGATATGTGTGTGTGTCCACACACGCTCATATACATCTTTATCTGTCTACTGAAAGCAGTGAGTTTATATTGATACCTCTGATTCCAGTCCAACACTACAGGGTTTATTCATTCTGTATTTATAGCTCCCTGTTCCAAAAGTGAGAAACCTGCCCCCATTATTCATGTTTTTACTTATTGGCCTAATCCTGGAATACCAGAAAATAGTTTAGGAATTGCTAACTCATACCACTACTTAAAAGACACCCAGTAAGTAGAGTTCAATATTTGTTTATAGTTTTTTCCTGTAGCCTATGGGCATATAGTCTAAATCTCCACTGGCCAATAAAGTAGCCACTAACCACATGAATTGAGATGTGTTGTGAGTGTGAACTGTACACAGGTTGTAAACTTAGTATGAAATAAGAAATGTGAAATACCTCATTAATATTTAAATAATACAGTGGTTATATGTTGAAATATTTTAGATATGTTAGGTAAAATAAATTTATAAAATTAATTTTACCTATTTTTATTTTAATATGGATACTAGAAAATATTAAATTTCATATGTGGTATCCATTGTCTTTCTATTGGACATCACTGAGCAAGAAACCATGTTCAAAAGTTACTTGGATTAGTTTTCTCTCCCCAGCATTCTTCCTATAACGTGGTTATGTTAGTTATTTGAAATACAGTTCATTTCTATTGTATTCTAAGTTTTTCTCCCCATCCTAATTGATCTTATTTATTTTTGAGCATGTGAAACATTAATATGGTTCCAAAAGTCAGAATTGTATTAAAATATATATATATATATACTCAAAGCATTGTCACCCATTTCTTCTTCCTTTTCACCCTGTTTCCACCCATCCTCTATAGGTAACCAATCTTATCATTCTCTGAATTATCCTTCTTGTGTGTTTTTCCCCCAGGAATGAGGAGATACACGTTTATTTTCTTATTTCTTATCTTTTTACACAAAACTTAGCATACTATAGATAGTCTTGTACTTTGCTTTTTTAATTTAACATTTCACTTAAATATATTTTGGTATCCATTCCATATCAATTTGTAGAGCTCGCCCTCCCTCTGTCTTTTCCTCCCTCTTAGGGTTGCATAGTACTCTATTGTAAAGGATGTTAACCATTTTCTATGGCCATTTCCAGTATTTTGAATTTATAAACATTGCTGCAGTACTGACCTTGTTTATATATATTTTTGTACGTTGGAAATGTATGTTTGGGTAAATCCCTAAAATAGGAGAGTTGGGTCAAAAGTTTAAAAGCAAATATGGTTTTCTTAAGTATTGCTAAATCCCTTTCTGTGGGGGTTGTACGAATTTGAATTCCCACCAGCAGTGCATGAGTTTTCCCACAGCCTCATCGTCAGAGTATGTTGGTATGCTTTTAAATTTTTGCTAACCTGTTTATAGTTTGAAAGATAGTATCTTGATACAGTTTTAATATTCACTTAGTAGTAGTTAATGATCTTTTCATAGAATATATAAAGGCCATTTTAATATCTTTTTGTGTGAATTGTCTTGTATTTTTAAATTCATTTTTCTATCAGGTTTTTGATGTTTTCTCCCTCAATTTTTAAGTGTCTTTAAATATATATATATAAATAAATATATATATATTAGGTATATTAGCTGTTTATAGTGATATATGTTGCACATATTTTCTCCCAGTTGTCAGTTGTGTGTGTGTGTGTGTGTGTGTGTGTGTGTGTGTGTGTGTCTGCGCGTCTGTGCATCTGTTTGAGCTTTTATATGGTCCAATTTTTCAGTCTTTTGTTGCATCTGAATTTTGGGTTATAATTAGAAAACCTTTCCCTTTACCCAGGGAAAAGAGGAATTCACACACGTTTTCTTCTAGTACTTGTATGGTTTTAGTTGTTACATTTGGATCCCTGATTCATTTGGAATTATTTTAATGCATAATGTATGAGTTACTAATCTTTTTCTAGATGCTAATTAGTTGTTTCAACATATTTTCTTTAAAAAGTACAATCTTGCCCAATATCTTGAAATGCCACCTTTATCCTATATTAAGTTTCCATTGAGTTTATTTCTGGACTTCTGTTCTTTTATACCAGTTTGTTTATTCCTGCATCATTATCACACTTTTAATTATAGAGGCTTGATAGTATATCAAGGGCTAGCTTTAAAATTTTTTATGTTTTATTGGCTATTCTTACAAGTTTATTTTTCTGTTGAATTTTAGTATCAGCTGTCTGTCTCTGTAAAAAAGCTTGCTCATATTGAGATTTTTATTGGGATTACATTAAATTTATAAATTAATTTAGGAAGAACTGACATCTTTATGATGTTGAGTTTTCCATCCAAGAATGAGGAATATCTTTCCATTTGTTCAAATCTACTTTTTGTCTTTCAGGAATGTTTTAAAGTTTTCTTTATATTGTTTTTGAACACTTCTTGTTAAATTCTCCATTTCTTAAAAACTTCTTAATATGGTTTGTAGATTTTTATGCCAATATTTGTAGAACTACATTATTTTTTTAAAATAAATTTATTTTACTTATTTTATTTTTGGCTGTGTTGGGTCTTTGTTGCTGCATGCAGGCTTTTCTCTGCTTGCGGCGAGTGGGGGCTACTCTTCGTTGTGGTGTGCAGGCTTCTCATTGTGGTGGCTTCTCTTGTTGGGAGCACAGGCTCTAGGCGCGCAGGTTTCAATAGTTGTGGCACACGGGCTTTAGTTGTTCAGCGGCATGTGAGATCTTCCCGGACCAGGGCTTGAACCCGTGTCTCCTGCATTGGCAGGCGGATTCTTAACCACTGTGCCACCAGGGAAGCCCCACATTATTCTTTTTAATGTCTGTATTGTTTTCCATGGTATAAATGTACCATAATTTAACCTGGCCCATATAGATGGACATTAAAGTTATTTATAATTTTTCACTATTATAAATAGCTCTGGAATAAGTATCCTGTAGAAATCCAGTTATTTCCTTATGACAAATTCTTTGAAGGAGAATTGCCTTGTCCAAAGGTCCTTTGATATATAAAAGATTTTGAAATATTGTTAAAATGCTTTCTACATTAATAAAATGTGTACCTCCATGAACAGTGTGGAGTCCTATTTAGTCTGTACTTACCAAAACAGGCCCTTATTGCTCTTTTTTTCATCTTTACCAGTTTGATGGGTAAAAAAATATATTTATTTTGGATTTCTTTGCTAACTGATGTGATTTATTTTTTCTTTGCTAACTGATAAGGTTTATTTTTCATTCATCCATCCAGCCATCCACTCAAAATATTCTTTTTTTTTTTTTTTTTTGTGGTATGCGGGCCTCTCACTGTTGTGGCCTCTCCTGTTGCGGAGCACAGGCTCAGCGGCCATGGCTCACGGGCCCAGCCACTCCGCGGCATGTGGGATCTTCCCGGACCGGGGCACAAACCCGTGTCCCCTGCATCGGCAGGCGGACTCTCAACCATTGCGCCACCAGCATATTCTTATTGAACATCCACCATGTGCCATCCTAAAAGTTAGAACTATAGTAATGACTAGAAGTTGAACATCTTTTTGTGTTTTGATCATTTGTATTATTTTCTTATCTCTCTCTCTCTCTTTTTTTGATGGCAGTTAGTAGATGTTTTGTCCCCCTCAGACTAGTTCTCAGAGGACTGAGAATGAGAGAAGATGACATTTCCTTATTCTGTTTTGTTGTTGAGCTTCTAAAGTGTGTGTTTATTTTCAATGCACTTTCTATGGTAAATCATTGTGTTAAACTGTTAGTATTCATGAAATGAGATCATGAAAGTTAAGTGCACAGACAGGTGTCAAAGAAGTGATAACTACATATTTTTATAAAAATAACTTTTATTACTGTTATTTTCCAGGTGAGGCTGCTATCTGTCAGAAGGGAACTTTTTGTACCATTTGCCTCAGACACGGTCTATCTGCACGTTCTAGAGTTTTATTATTCAAAAAATAAATGTCACTTATTTGGTAAGTCAGTTAACTATACTTATGCATATTTTAGAAATATTGTTTATTTACTCTGTTTGTTTGCTTATATTTTGTTTTTTAAGTGTCATTTTATTTTGTAACTCGCATGTAAAACAAGTTTGAAAGTGGCAATATCCTGAAAGGTGTTCAGGGTCTTTTGAAGATTTTCTTGCTTCTATTTACTGTCTTTCTTAAATTTTGGTTTTGTTGTAGAGAGAACAGGGGCTGGTTAAATATTGGAATTAGTTCTCAAAGTTGAATTACTATCTTTGCTCTTTTCAGTCTCTTTCTATTGTAAGAACTGAGAATTAGCATCCTTCCTGTCCAGCTCTAGCTTCCCTGTAGTTCAGTTAGGGAGCAGCAAAGATGCAGTTTTATTGTAGAGGTTTGATGAACTGATTCGGGAAGGCTAGATGGGCAATTAAATCCTCAGTAAAGCATAATAAAGCAGAATGAGTAATGCTATCAAAGAACTTAGAAATGAAAACTAATTAGATAACTAGTGAAACTGATTTTAATTTTTAAAATATTACTCTGTAGGTGTTTATTTTTAATTAATTCTTTTTTCTAAGAAGACTTAAGTTGATATGACCTGCTGTTTTGTGAGAGGTTTTTCTTCCCCACATCCTCTGATGATCTTTTCAGTCTGTTCCAGCTTCTGACTCTCATGTGTAGCTAGTGGCAACCGGGAAGCTGATACATAGGATGAAGGATTTTTCAGAGGGTCAGGCACAGCACCTGTCAGAAGATGACTGTACTTGTGTGCTGCTGAAGCACATGGCAAAGAATTGGATGGAAACTATAATGAAACGATACTGGTGGTTTCCAGAATTTCCTTTTAATGTTGATATTGAGAGCTGAGCTTAAAACAAAGTACTGTCAAATAAAATTTAAGGATGAGGAGCCATAGGCACAGAAAAAAGGGGAAGGAAGATTCTCCTTTGATATGTTTTTTGGTAGCCTCTTTGTTTCTGTTAGCATTGGAAAGCTGACTTCAGATGTTCCTAGATGATGTGCAAGGCTCGTGTGAGTAGAGGCATGGGATTTTATTGTACCTGACTCTGAAACGGCCCAGATCTCAGAGCAAACCAAGTGAGTTTTAATCTTGGTTATTTAAAATCTCCTTGTACCTGTCTTATTGAGAGTATTATTTTTTTTAAGAAGAAACTAATTTGCAACTGGCTATAAAGAGCGACATTGTGTCCGGGCAAATGCTGTCCTAACACACTGCGCTGTCCCACAGGGGTAATTCTCAAGTCCCCAAACACAGTGCTGACAATCTGTGGCAGCCTGTGAATTGTTGGGCAGCAGTTGAGGAGGATGGACAGCAGAGTGAGGTGGTCGTGTGCAAGTTACAGAGGAGATGGGAAGGGGGAGAAATGAGAGAAGAGCAGAGCATCTCAGGTTCTGTGGGCAATTAGAATGGTAGCTATTCTCCTTGTTAGCTCTGCTGATACAATTGTGAAGCGAACAGCTGGAGTTGGTTTTGGGGGGGTAGAAGTAGTGTGTTTTACTTTTCCTTTCAAGCTGTTACTGTTTCATTCTGTCTTCAAAACTGTAAGGTTAGATGTTCTATTGATGAGAGTAGGGATTGGATAGATTGAAAAGTTTTGAAGAGACTAGAAATATCACTTCATGCTGGAAAATGAAACTATAAAAATCAGTGTAATGGGGATGGGTCTTATCTTTTCTAGGAACTGTTGCAATGGTAGTAAGGCCAGTTACCATATCTAGATCCAAAATGACTGGGCTTTTATCTCAGACAAATGTATATCCTGTTACTTATTTGTTATTAGATTTTATACACATATACATATATCGCCAGCTGTTTGTTTCAGAAACACTTGGCCAACTATAGGAGTCTTCATCAGGTATCAAGGCATGAGTTTCTGGGTGTTATTTGGATTGTGGAGTAGAATATAATGTGGGGCAGGCTTTGGTTCAATTCTTGCTCTGGTTCTGAGAATGGTTATACAAAATAAGTGTATTTGATTGCTCCCCTAGATGTAATGTTTGTTACTGAGTATGGGATTAGACTTGGGGCACATTGTTTTGGAGCCCATCCCTCCTGTTGATCCTGTTTCTGGGTTTTGGTTAAATGTTACACTTGCTCATTGATACCATAGGGTTAAGCAAGCATAAGAGAGATGTCAGTGTTAACATTGTGTGCTGTCTCATTACCTTTACCTGATGGCACCTATTAAAAAAGATGACAGGGTAAATGAATGGGCAGATGGTGTAAGGGAAGGTATGGAGAACTAGAGACACAGTAGTATCACTTCTCAGGAATTGTCTGTATGGTCTAGACTTGACTCTCCATTGCTTGGGGTACTGAATGTCTAAACCTAGTGTTGAAGGCCCTCCAGGCTGAAAACAATCTTTCTGGCAGAATGTTCCACACTTTCCTATATTGAACCTTTGGCTCTAGTAGTTTCTATAGCTGTCTCCAAAATAATGCTTTTTTAAAAAAATTTATTTATTTAATTTATTTATGTTTGGCTGCGTTGGGTCTTCATTGCTGCACGTAGGCTTTCTCTAGTTGCCGCGAGCGGGGGCTACTCTTTGTTGCGGTGTGCGGGCTTCTCATTGCAGTGGCTTCTCTTGTTGTGGAGCACGGGCTCTAGGCGCATGGGCTTCATTAGTTGTGGCACACAGGCTCAGTAGTTGTGGCACACGGGCTTAGTTGCTCGGCGGCATGTGGGATCTTCCCAGACCAGGGCTCGAACCCGTGTGCCCTGCATTGGTAGGTGGATCCTTAACCGCTGGGCCACCAGGGAAGTCCCAAAATAATGCTTTTTGCTTACTGCCTCTTCAAATTGTTCAGGCTATTCCTTTTACTTGGAATATCTTCAATTCTCAGTCTACATACCAGCTTCCAGTTCCTCCTACCTTACGACATCTTCTTCAGCTATTCCAGGCCCTAAGTGATAGCTCTGTTTTTATCATTTACAACTTTTCTCTTTGTTTGGCAATTATATACTACCTTAAAACAACTTTTTTTGTTTTTTTAAAATTTCTTATCTTCCCAATTAAGTAGAGATAACTTAAAGAGGAGGCTACATTATTCATGTGGTTCAAACCATGTTCTTACCCGTGGCCCAACTTTACAGATTCCACTGTCCCAGCATAGGTCTCAGTACAATATGTGCACTTAATAAATATTTGTTTGCTGCAAGAAAATACCATCACCTATTGTTAGCTTTTTACCTTTAACATTTATCTTGCTTTTTGTATCATAAAAATAATAGATTAGAATACGATTTAGTACCTGAGCCACGTTTGTTCAGTAGATTATTCTACTTTGAAAACCTTTTGTAGCACTCTGTACAGTCTTCCTGATCCTTAAAGGGGCAGTTCTCTGAAGATATCACTGTATTCTAAGATAATTGTTTGTTGTTCTTGAAACTCTAATCAGTAAACTTTCAATCTGTGTATAAGAGAAGCTTTTATTAATTATCTGATGTTTTCTTTGCCTGCTTTAAAATGAAGCTTGCTTCTTTTGGTGTCTCAGTTTCTTAGCCACATTTGGCTTTCACACTTGGTACTGTAGCTACAAAGAGGAAGGAGACATAGAGTTGTTGTAACTATATCTCTAACATAAGTACTCCATCTCCTTTACAATTATTCTCTTTTGTTATTATTGCACTTTGGTTATTTATGTTTTTTAAAACTATGCTATGCTTTGTTTTACCCCATTTTTTAGAAAGCATGTATTCTAGTCTACTGTAGTAGTTAAGTGCAGGGACTTCGAAATCCTAACCCACACTTAGAAGCTGTGTGATCTTAAGTAAGTTTCAGATTTCTCACCTGTAAAATTGAGAAAATAATAGCTACCTCTTAGTATGTACTTGGGGTCAAATGAGATAACATATATAAGACACTTAGCACAGATTAAACCTAGTAGTCTCTACTTTCAAAATTTACTTAATGGTTTATTAGCTTTAGTTTGTGAATCCTAAAGGGGAAAAAAATCAAGCTTAATGTATGTCAGGTTTGAGGCACAGCCCTGAAAGCCTTACTCATTTCAGCTCTTTTATTGTCTAGTATAGGATATCAATGCAACCCAGGATAGACCCAGGAGAGGAAGTAATTTCAAATAAGTCTTGAAGGACAGACCAACCTCCAGATGTATAGTGAGGGAAAGAAATTTTAGGAGGGAGTTTTCCTCTCTCCTCCCTACCACCAGGTATATATACAGAGCAGGTAGCAGACTTTTCTCTCTACATTTCTGTTACATATTATATTGCTGTTGTTCAGTTATATTAAAGCTTTGATCTGACTACCTTTTGAGGTGGTCAACAGTAGGTGCAAACATTAAATTTGGAACAGTTAAGTTGGTGAGCCATGGGGTTACCACATCAGTGGAGTGTGAAAGAGACTAAGCTGCGGACTGTTTCCCAGCCTGTAAAGCATGAAATCAGTTGGTGCCGATGCATGGCGACTGTGGCCAGTGGAGTGTAAAATAAGTTGGGAGCCTGAATTGTGTTATGTTGTAAGAAAAACCTTTTCATGCCATAGTTTATTTACATATTTTGGGGCCCTCAAGATCCCGTTGGAATCATCTATCCAGACAATCATCTTTCATTGTCTTGATACTCAGATTTTTTGTGAAATGTTTCTTCCAGTTATGCAAGCTATATTCTTTGTTCAACTGCATGCACAGAGGCGAAGGCTGTAAATGTCTGAAGCAGACTAATATTAAAATACTGTAACTGTTATATTCTGTTTAAGATGACATCTGAAAATACCTTCTGCAGCAGGTATTTTATGTACAAGTTTCTTTTCTTTTTAGATTCAGATTTGAAAGTGCACTCTGTATTCTGCTTTGAAGGCTCCTGCAGTCTAGGAACTGTGTTATCAGTTTCACTGGTCATTGTTCCCATGTTCCCATGTCCCTCTGGAGAAAGGGAAGTATGTAGAGAAGGGTAATGTTTTCAAATGGTCAGGGGAGTTGGCAGGAAGAAGTATAGAGATTATTTTTACGGGGAATAGAAGAGAGGGAGTTCCTCTCCTGACACCTGGTGAGGTTCTTCACCATATGGCTTTGAGGATGAGGCAAGGTGAATGAGGAAGTTTCAGAGATAGTAGTAGATTATTATTGTCAGCACTTTTAAGTCTGGAAGGTTATTGGGAGTAGTCATGCCATGAAAGCATTAATCTTTCATTCTTATCCTAGTTGATTTTCCTGTTTTACTGCAGCAGTCTTTGAGCTCTCTTTGGTTGCTATGCATTTATACAGCTTCTAAGCAAATTGTTGATATTTATGAAATTAATAAATGATTGTAAGAGATCATCTTGCTGAATATCAGGCAGTCTAGTGTAGTAGTTAAAAGCAGGGACTTTGAAATCCTAACCAACACTTAGAAGCTGTGTGATCTTGAGTTATTTAAGCTTCAGATTTCTCATTTGTAAAATTGAGGTAATAATATTTACCTCATAGTATTATAGTTGGAATCAAATGAGAAAGTAGATATATGAAATACGTAGCACGGTCCCTGTCACATGTAAGTCCTCATTGAATGGTAGGCAGCTGTTTAAATTTTCTTCCTCCTCCTCTGCTACTACTGTTGGTACTACTTTGCCACTACTTCGCTTTCGCTTGTAGAGCCTAAACCTTAATGGAACAGAAAACGTAATTAGATGTGATTCACAGCAGCAGATTTTGAAAAATATGTCACTGTTCTCTTGCTTAATCAGTTGCTTAATAGATCTTTCTTAACCAAATAGAAACTCTATAAAAAGACTTTTTAGTGAAAGGAAAGGATCTTGTGTTGGCTTGAGATAGCCTTGTAAAAAAATTGATTAGTCTAAAGTGTATTTGGTTAATGCAAATAAAACAGCTTTTCTGTGAACTTAGGGAGTATATAGAAATAAAATAAGAGTTTAAAGAATTGTCATTCCTTATTATTCACCTAGCACCAGTTATTTTTTCTGAGGAGGTGCCTTTTTTTGAATTCCTAGGAGAAATGTTTTGTCTGGTCCTAAGAATAGTTGTAGTAGAGTTCTTGTCCAGTGTTCGAGGACGTTTTTGTGGGAATGGGAGGGAAGAGTCATCCTGAACATTTACTAATGAAGATGTGCATTAGTGTGAATAATATATTTGGTTTTGATGTGTATTATGTGATTATTTTTTTGTATTTTGATATGTATTATGTGATTATTTTTGCAGCACTATTGACTTCCTGATTAAACTTTGCTCAGCTAGTATATCCTGAGTATATATACTAGGTGGAAAACCGGTTAAGGCAGCTATGATGGTGATAAAACTACTTAGTTTAGTTGATGGAAGATCTGGGTTCTGGTCTCACTTACCACTCAAACAGCTACAAGTCTTAAGTAAATTCCTCAAACAGTTTCCTCATCTTTAAAATGAGGAGGTTATAGGACATGATTTTCCAAGGTCTTTTTCAGCTAGCTGTAAGGTATAAAGATCTGTATGGAGTAACTTGACAATCAGGAAATGCAGCAGTGACACATTTTCACCAACAGAGGGTGAAGTCCAATCAGTCAGCTTGTGCTCTGTATTTGACCAGTATGTGACAGCCTTGGAAATGAAGAGGACACATTGCTCCTCTATCCATTTAATTTAAGTTGTGGAGCTTCTTGCTGTTACTATTCTACTTGAATTAGACATCTTTCTGCTCTTTTTCTTTTCAACCTTCTAGATAAAGAAGGGAGAAGAGAAAGGTAGCGGTTTCTAGTTGTCGGGGATTCATCTAATTTTGTTCTCTAAGGTAGAGAGTGACTCTCAGATGACCCACTGGCAACTTTGATGGGAAGCACAATAGTATGAGTGGCTAAATTTAAATTACTTGTGGACACCTTCCTCCCCACAAACACACAGGCACACATACAAATGACATTCAGTCCTTAGTACCCTCACTCCCTCTGAAATCCCAAGGATGAAAGTGGGATGTCTGAGAAATATAATAAAATAAGCACAATACTTTTAATTGAAATCTGGGTTCCAGTTTTGCTTTGCTACTTAGTATCTATCTAACCATGCACATTACAAGCTCAGATCCTCAATTTCTTTATTTGAATTCTGACCTATACAGTCTTTTTCAATAATGTAATTTAAGATTCTGTAAAAATTCTTTAATGTTTATGTGAAGGACACTGCTATTCTTGATAAGACATTATAATTAAGCAATATCTTATAAAAATAGCACATGATTTTTTTTCTTTTTCTTTTTGCTAGGAATAGAATATAGGTGTTGTTAAGGCACAAATATTAAAGTATTAAAGTAAACTACCATTATGGCAAGAAGAACGACAATTGCCACTCCACTGAGACATTTTTCTAACCCCCAAAACAAATACAAACAAATTCTCTGAACATTGGCTCAGAGTGGCAGCGACTCAGTCAAGAAGGGCAGGACTAGGAGCCAAGCCAAGCTGATTTGGGGTATAGTTGATAGTGAAGCATTTAGAGAAGTCGTCTGGGGATGCGTGAGCTTAGAAAGAGAGGGCATGTGGCGTCTAGGAATCTATGTCACAAAGCTGGATTCAGAGTCCATTTCTTTAACCACATGAATGGAAGTAACTTTGATATAGAGTCCAGTTGTATGAGTCTGAGGGCACAGGATAACATGGAAGGAACAAAGAGGGCATGTAGTCCAAATAAACAAGCTGAGATAAGTGTCTAGAAGGTGACAGACAAGTGGATGTAAAAGTGTGCTTGTGAAAACAGGCAAGGATTAGTACTTATGATTTGATATGTACACAAGAGAGTAGAAGCCAGCCAGGCAAGCTAGATAGAAACAGCATTTTAGGATTATGTGCAAAAGACAAAATTTTAATCTATCCTGGTTTTAATCACCCTCCTTGATGTTGGTAGTCATGCCTACTTGGTATATCCAGGGCACCACACGTTTGAGGCTAGTGATTATATATCACTGACAAACTCTGCATGGTTTGTATGCTTCTAATAGCTTCACACTCCGCTGGATATGCATAGTCACAGATCTGCTCACTACAACTGCAGAATTCATTTCACAGAACTGGCTAGTAAAAAATTTGGCAGGCAAGTTAGCTTTTCAAGTGCTCCTAGGAATGGAGCCCAGCTGTTGGGCTTTGAGCTGTTTGAATTCATTGGGTTAGCAGCTAGAAAGAATGGACTGTAACATTTTCAGCCTAGTTCCTGACAGCAAAGCAGAGGTGTTAGAATTTCTGTTCTAAAGGTTTACACTGCAAGTAACTTAACCTTTTTTACACTGCAAGTAACTTAACCTGATTGCGTGTCTTAATATTACTGGGCTTCTGACCGTTGAAATATGGCTTGGATCGATGGTGGTTTGGAGAAAGTAGAAAGAGGGCTATCCATCATTCAGAGGCTTCATAGAAGCTGCCTGATAATGCTGCTTTCACCAAGCAGCCATCTGTCCATCCATCCATCAGTGGGATGAAATGAGATTTAGCAGAACAGGCAGCCGTAACTCTGAGACACTTTCCAACCAACGCTTGCAGCCCTGGCCTTAGTCTGACCACAGAGCACCGTGCTGGGGTCTGGCGGGATGTGACAGCAAGTACAGTCACATTCCCGCCACTGCCAGCCTAGAGTGTGTTCAGTACGAGGCTAAAGCACAGCCGAATCTCCCATACAAATTTGACTAAACTTTGGGTGACGAGCAAACAGTAATTCTCTTTCAGGTCCATTCTGTTTTACAAGTTGAGCAGACTCTTTTGATGGAGAATGTTTTGTTTGACTTGGAGAAGAAATAGAATTAAGAGCTGACTTAATTTCTCTGGAATCCTACCACACAGTTTAGCCTTTAACCCATGTCGTATATTGGCAGGCGGCTTTGTAAATGCTAATGAATCAGGAAGACCACCTTTTTCTCAATTGTAAACACTGTGGGTACTTCTGCTGGCAATTCTCAGTTGGTCATGGTAATGAGGGATGAGGCTAAATTAAATTCAGGGATAATTCAATGATTTTATTTTATACAGATTCTTTTTCCTCTAAAATTGAAATTTTTACCTAGGTTGTTAGAGAACAGAAATTGCTTATTTCTCTCTACTCTGTATTAGTGGTGCCAATATGAAAGAAAGGAAAATGTGGACAGGATAAAGGGTAAAAGATTAGAAGCAAGAAGCTGGATTACCCCTAAAATAGATAATCAGACTCTGAGTATTGAATGTTAACTGTTATCTTCCTGCTTTTCCAGTGCACTGAGACTTCTGAGAGCCTCTTGGTCAGTATAGCTCTGTGCTCATGTTACCTATCCTGGTGACTTCCCTAGCCATGGCCACGTTCCTTGACTGTTTTCTTGCAGTGGTCACTTTAGACCTCAGCTCTTGCCCTTTGTTCTGAAGCCTTGCTTTTCATTTTAGATTGGGGGAGGGGTCGAGGGAGCCTAATGTACCGGAGATGCCTCGGAAATGAGAGCCTTGGATGAATTCCTGGGCCTATTGATCCACCGGCAGTTTATGCATCCTGACATTCATAATCTCAGTAGGCTGCTGATGTTCCTGATTAATGGGCCCAGGGGCTGTCCATCCGTCACTTCACATTAATTACCGAAGAGGTGTTTTTCCAGTGATTTACCTGACAGCGGGCTGTGATAAATACCCCTAGGCAGAGTGGGCAGTAATTTATCACAGGGCCACCCCCCACCCCCCCACCGCCACTTACCCTTCCACCTAACCACAGGCCAGCATTGGGACCTGACCAAAGAGTGCCTCCTCCCCATAAGCTATCTATCTCCATAATTGCTTGTGGATGCATATTTATTGGGGCATGGGACCTGACAGATAGCATTCTAGAATTTGTGCTAAAGATGATGAAAAATAAATCTTCCTAGTAGGAAGAGTAGTAACTGGTATGTTTTTTCATGGGGCAGAGAAGTATATATAAGCTGCCTTTCTGTTACTTTTAAGAAATCTGATGGAAATATTGCCTGCCCTACTGTGCATGTCCTGTAATAATTGCTCTGTGAGCTTTAAAGAGGGGAGAAAGTGCAGTTTTGTCTTTTTGATGTTTGTAGTCTGTTCAGAGAGAATCTGAAGAAATATGAGAAATTAGAGAACATTTCAAGGCACTAATATAATCTTGGGGGGATTGGGATAGAACTCCAGGGTTCCATTTCCTACTTTGTGGCCTTAGAAAGTGAAATTTAGTTAAATATTTAAATATTTGAGCGTTTTTCATGTGTCAGACATTGTATTCAACTCTGGAAATATGAAGATGAATGTGATATAGCAGCAGACCTCAGGGAGCAAAGTCTAGTGCCCCTAGCTTTAGTTTCTCAAGCTATAAAGTAAGCTTTTCCAGAACGTTGTGTAAGTATTTTAAATTAATTTAAAATTAATCTGAAATGAAAGGGATTTAAAATTAATTTAAAATTAACTTCCACATTAATTTTTTTCCCTAAATATTTGTTGAATACCTTTTGTGTTCCTGAGGATACAAGAAGCATTTGAGAAAGAGTATCTGCCCTCAAGAAACTATTATAGAGTATGAGAATGACATTCATAAGTAAAACAGGAATATAAGGTTGTTTATAGTGACAAATGAATACCATAGGTAATGAATGTACATGAATTCACAGAAGGGTGAAATCAGTGTGTCTTCAAATAAAGATGTAAGTCTTTTGAATGAATAGTAACTTGGAGTGTTTAAGCTGAGATAGTTCATGGAGGATATTTCAGAATTTGGAATGGACAGATCATGAGGCCATTTGGTACAGAATGGAGGATTTGTGTCTGAGAGTGGTAGAAATATGATTGGAACAGCAGATTGACACCAAATCATGGAGAACCTTGAATGCCGGCTAAGTTTAGTGACTCTAGTGAATCACTAAGGTTTTTGAGCAAGGAATTATGAAAAAAGGTGTTTTAGAAAAAATTATTATATATTCATGTGCCAGTGTCATTTGGAATTGCCAGAGTATCTTAGAATACACCCACCCTTCTTTTCTAAGGTTGTTCAGAATCAGAATATCCGGATTTATATATCTCCCTGAATGCAATGCAAAGAATTGTGTTTTGGTTACATATGGAGTAAATAATAGAGTTGACAGTCAAAGGAGACCAAGTTTTACAGTTTTTACTCATGCAAAGTTGAGAAGACAATGGAAGTTTTAAGTAATGACTGCACAATTAAATTAGGAAAGACCATAGCCTGAAATCCTGAGCAAAATTGATCTTTAGTCATGTTAATATAACATCATTGAGGCTGCACTGCTTACTCACTGTATAAAATAGGTATATTTTAAAGGCAAGAATCAGAAATTAAAGTCAGTGGGGTCAGCTATGTTTTGGTAGGAATTTCTAGAGAATGTGATTATTTTTCATTTAAAAAATTAAGATATAATTTATATGAAGTTAACTTTTCTTAGAGTACATTCTGTGAATTTTGACAAAAGCATAGTCATATAACTCCCACACAGTTAATATACAGAACAGTTCATCGATCAAGAAAATTCCTTTGTGCCCCTTTGTAGTCAACCCCTTACTTGAACCTGAGCTTCTGGCAACTACAGATACATTTTCTGTCCTTAAAGTTTTGCCTTTTCCAGAAGTCATGTAAATGGAATTGTATTTCCCTACTGATATATGATGTTGAGCATTTTTTGGTCTTTATATCTTCTTTGGTGAAGTATTGTTCAAACTGTTGTTTGTGGGCTTCCCTGGTGGTGCAGTGGTTGAGAGTCCGCCTGCCGATGCAGGGGACACGGGTTTGTGCCCCAGTCCGGGAAGATGCCACATGCCGCGGAGCGGCTGGGCCCGTGAGCCATGGCCGCTGAGCCTGTGCGTCCGGAGCCTGTGCTCCGCAACGGGAGAGGCCACAGCAGTGAGAGGCCCACGTACCGCAA
>NW_006783561.1:2203073-2233917 GCF_000442215.2 Lipotes vexillifer
AAAAAAAAAAAAAAAAAAAAAAAAAAAAAAAAAAAAAATTTAACAAATTGTTGTTTGTTTTTGGATATTAGGTTTTAAGAGTTCAGTATGTATTCTGGATAAAAGTTCTTTATTGTTTATGCAGTTTGCAAATATTTTCTCTCCGTTTGTGGTTTGTCTTTTCATTCTCTTAACAGTGTCTTTGAAGAGCAGAAGGTCTTAATTTTGCTGAAGTCCATTTTATTGATTAATTTTTTTAAATGTTATGAATTATGCTTGTTGTGTTGTATTTAAGAAATCTTTGCTGAACCCAGAGTCACAGAGATGTTTTCTCCTATATTTTCTTCTACTAGTGTTATAGTTTTAGGTTTTTATTTTGTTTTGTTCATTTGTTTTTTTGTTTTTTTGTTTTTTTTTGCCGTATGCGGGCGTCTCACTGTTGTGGCCTCTCCCGTTGCGGAGCACAGGCTTCGGACGCGCAGGCTCAGCAGCCGTGGCTCACGGGCCCAGCCACTCCACGGCATGTGGGATCTTCCCGGACTGGGGCACGAACCCGTGTCCCCTGCATCGGCAGGCGGACTTTCAACCACTGTGCCACCAGGGAAGCCCTAGTTTTAGGTTTTATATTTAGGTCTATAATTCATTTTGAGCTAGTTATTGTATATGGTGTGCCGTATGGATAAAATTTATCCTTTTGTTTTTGCTGCATATGAATTTGTAATTAACCTCAGCACCATTTATTGGAAAGACTATCCTTTTTCCATTGAATTGCCTCTGTACCTTTGTTGAAAATCAATTGATCATATATGTTTGCGTCTATTTCTGGACTCTTCTCCTGCCCCCACCCATTCTGTTTACCTATGTTTCTCCCCTTTCTCTGGTACTATGTTGGCTTGATTACTGTACTTCACAGCAGGTTTGAAACCAGGTAGTATGAATTTTCTAGCCTTGTTCTTTTTTTCAAAATTGTTTTGGATATTCTAATTCCTTTGCCTCTCTATATCCATTTTAGAATCAGCTTGTTAATTTATCTGATGAGTTCAGAAAAATGTGCGATTTTGCACATTGTCCACGTTTTTTGTTTGTTTTAAGGGTGGGAAAGACACTCTCCAGCTTTCTACATCCTAGGCAGAATCCAGAAGTCCCACTTACTTACTTGAAGATGTGATTTTGATGATTTTGATATGGTATTTTTGTTGATAAGAATACCATTTAAATTTGTCCCTTTCAGTTTCTATCCCCCAATTTTTTTTGTTCACGTGTTCATTCATTCATTCAGAAAAAAATGAGTCTATGCTATGTGCCCAGTGTTGGGTTACAATGATAAGCATGAAGATACAATCCATCCTCTAATGAGCATATAGTTCAGTGGGGGAAGACCAGATAATTAAAGAATTATAATAAAATATAAGAGCTGAAATAGAAGAAGTATATAGCAGAGGCACCTACTCTAATCTAGAATGATTAGGTAACACTCTCAAAGAAAGGGCTATGATGGAGACTTACAGGTTATATTGAAATTAGTTAGGTGAAGGTGATTAGGAGGCTGTAAGGGAGTAGACTAGGCAGAGGAAAGAGACTCTGTAGGATCTAAGATGGAAAAAAAAATCCACAAAGCAAACAACATGGAGAATTCAAGAATCTGTGAGAAGTTTGCTGTGATCTTATAGCATATAAGGACAAAAGTGACAAAAGATAAGAGAAATTGATTGGAGCTAGGTTAGAAAGAGTCTTGTAAGCCATGTTTAAAAAGTTGATTTTCTCATAAGAATGATGGGAAGGTAGTAAAAGGTTTTAGAGAGGGGGATGTCTGAGTGGCTAATTGTTCTAAAAGAGTCATTCTAGATGCAAGGTGAGGAATGAGCGGACAGGAAGCTAGACAGAGAGACCAGTTTTAATACTATCTAGGCGGGCTTCCCTGGTGGCGCAGTGGTTGAGAGTCCACCTGCCGACGCAGGGGATACGGGTTCGTGCCCCGGTCCGGGAAGATCCCACATGTCGCGGAGCGGCTGGGCCCATGAGCCGTGGCCGCTGAGCCTGTGCGTCCGGAGTCTGTGCTCCGCAACGGGAGAGGCCGCAACAGTGAGAGGCCCGCATACTGGGAAAAAAAAAATACTATATAGGCATTTGTGTGTGTTGGTTTACCCTGGGGTAGCGTTAGGATAGGGAAAACTAGACAGATTAAAGAGATAATCAGGTATGAAGATCAGTGGAATTTGTCGATTGAATGTAGAGGGTGAGGGCAAGGGAAGACTTGAAGTGTATCCATAGGTCTTGATATGTTTCTGCAGAACCTCCAAATCTTCTTCCTCTTTTGAGAGGGAGAGTAGAAGAAAAGATCCTTGGTTTGCTTTAATAAATACCACCATTCATGGCCCATGCATGATTCCACATTCATTGAGATTTTGGGTGAAAGTAAGTCAGAAAAGGGGAAAAGGAAAATCATATCTAAGTCATGACAAATAAAATTCTCTTCCCTGGTCGTTTTTTGAGTGTTGAGAAAAAGAGAAGCAGTTTGATACCTTCAATTTTGATGTTTAGCCTGTTGGCATATAAACAAATAAAATCTGCAGACTGGCTTTCTTGTTCTTTTGGAGCAAAAATAGCGTACAGTTGATCTTCTCAAAGAGCTGGTCCATGCAGAGAGAAACTTACTGTATTTAATCACATAATTTCCTTGTTTTTCCCAGGCGTTTTTACTCAGCATTTATTGTGGTGGATATTTTAGAAACTGTGTTAGAGAGTTCAAGTCTTCTAAGACTCCAGAGTTATCTAAGGTAGTGACCAGCACCACTAATAGCTGTGGCAAGTTTTATACAGAACAGTGTGGTGGGTGCCAACAGTGTTTTCCTGGTATAGGAGGGACAAAGTCTCATTTTCAGAGAAGGGAAAGTTAATGATAAACAGCCCCCCTGTGATTCAAGATTTCAGTGGTTAAGGTGGGACGGTATGTGTGGATCTCATAAAGGTAAACAATTTTACTTTTCAAAGCGAGGAAGTGAACAATAACCATGGTATGTTAGCACAGTGTTAAAGTTAGGCATCTATGATTCAGAAAATTCAGAGTTGTTTTGTTGAGGATATACTATGGGAGGCATAGTTGGAAGCAGTCAGAGCTTGGTTTCACTTATGGCTCCTACACTTATTAGCTAGTTGTGTGACCTACAGGTTTAGTTACCTTATCTGTGAAATGGTAATAATAACTATACATACCTCAAGGAGTTGTTATGATGGTTAAATGAGATAATATATGAGCACTTAGCACAGTGCTTCCACTCATTGACTTCTTTAGTGCAGGACAAATACTCTATAGTTTTTAAGATCCAATACACTATAAGATTTTTTTTATAATCTCAGAAATATTCATAGTCTTAGTGCTTTCCAGTATTTCTTGTGATGGGGATATGTCTCTGTATCTACCTGTAAAAATGGGTAATACTTCAAAATGTAGAGCATCTTTTCTTTAATGGTGGCAGGACATTGTGGTTTTCAAGAGTGAACCAGGTACAGGCCACAGGCCTTTAATCTGGCTATAGTTTGATTTTGCTCTCACCATTAGTTTGCACATAAGGCCTCTTTCTGTAAATATATTTATATCATGTGTCACATATACAAGTTAAGAAGGGTCTATATTAGTAGGAAAATAGCTAATGAGTTGAATTTACAAAAAAAACACAACGGTAAAGAATTCTTAACTTTGATCAAGAATACACATACCTTTCATCTATTCACAGTCTCAAGTTAAGGAGAAATATCTGAGTTGATATTACTTTGTGTTAGGAACATTGTTTTTATCCTCATTTTTTACCAAACATTTATTGAATGCCATCCATGTGCCAGGAGTGTTGTTGTGCATTGAGGATTTAAAAATGATAAGGCATTTCTTACTTTCAAGGAGTTCAAGGTATAATTGGAGTCAGACAAGCTAACAGTTTGGTATGGCAGTAGGGAGTTGAAAATACCTAACCTATATTTTCTCAAAGAATATTTATTGAAATCTACAGCATGCAGCAGGCATTCAGAGATCATTTAGGGCTGTATCTCAAAAGGAACAGTCCAAAACCATCCTAGGCAAGTAGGTCTTCAAATGGCAATGGGCAGTATTGGGTTTGGATTCACTATAGGACAGGCACAGTGTAATCCTAGACAACGTTAGACCCCTGAAAACTTCCTGATCAGTTTTGTTGACCCACTGCTGTTCCTCTGGCTTTTCACTTCCATGGCTCCATTATGTCTTTTGGAGCAGCTTTTGAAGAGAAAGGAGGGTGGTTAAGATTTCTCATTTCCCAGACATCAACTAATTGATACAGTTATTCCAAATATTTTTCTTTCCCAGAGCACTGTAAGATATTAAAGTGGAGGGCATTAAACACTGTTGTATTCATATTGCCATAAGGCAGTTATGAGCACAAACGCTGGAGTTTTATTATCTAGATTAGAATCAGGCACTTTCTAGGTCCTTGGCCTTTGACGTATTATTTAACATCCCATGCCTCATTTTCTCATCTGTAGAATTGGACTGGTAATAATCTCACTTTGTAGGGTTGTTGGGAGGCTTCAGTGAGGGTGTTAACTATTTTGAATGTCATCAAGTAAGCTGCATAAGATTTGGTAAGTGGCCAAAATAGGTATCATAAAGTTCATATATTAAAGTTCATAAACTTTGGTCAAATAAGAAGCATCTCAGATCCTTACTGAGAAGGCTTTTTATTCTTATTTTGTATATAATTTGAACACGCTGGAATTTACAGTACCCATTAGATTCAAAAAAATAAAAATGCTTAGAGTGGCAAGAAGTGACAGGTGGTGAAGAGACAGAGACAATAAAAATCCTGTACTCTGCTAAAAAATAGTAAACTGAGGTTGTAATATAGTTGTGTTGTCTGTGAGGTGAGAACACATTCTTTCACAATGAATAAGGCCTTGATGTGTCACTCAACAAGTGGCCAGTTTAGCAGTTTGAATAGGGCTGTTTGACTCCTCATTTGCTTCCCGTTAGTGAATCTGTTTACCTTTGAGTAAGGGCCTCTAAATGAATGTTCACCTGGTTTAAAACCTTTTTTCTCTTCAGTCCAGGTATGTTAAAGAGAAGGCCTAGATTCACTAATGTCACACATTATTGTCTTTATTCTGTTAATTTAAATCACAGCATATATTTTGTAAACCTGGTTTGAATGGAAGAATAAACTTCCAAGTGGATGTGGAAATTATTTTGTGTTTTCAAGTGTGAAATATGTCATTGTATTAACTAGTGCAAGTGCATTTATGGGAGGATGCATTAAGAAAACTACAGCAGAATCAATTGTGGTTCATTAACAGATTTTATAGTTTTAAAAATATGAAACCATTTCTTTGCTGTCCAAGTATAATTTATCATGTTATTATATCACACACAAGTGTCTCTTTGTTGTGTTTGGATCAGGTTTTGTTTTTTGATTTTTAAGTGAAGTCCTTTTGCAAAGGGAGGACATTTCTTGGTTTCTTGTTTGTAGAAATGTGCTTGACACTGGGAGTGCAGGAACTTGAAAATGTGGAAAGATTGGGTATATCCCTCATTTTATTATTTTACTAAAGACTTCTGGTCAGGTGATATAATCTGCTAATTTTTTACTCATATTTTACTTTTTCTTTTATCTTGCTCCACAACCAAAATTGCAAATCAGTTGAAAGAGAGCATGTTTTCTATCCCTGCTGTGAAAATTTCTGACATTGAATATGCTGTTTTAGCATAGTTTTTCAATCAAGTGAAACAACTTAGTGAATAAATTGATTTTAAGTTATAAGAATCTAAATATTTTTTTAATTAGAAAAGTGAAATGGAATATATTTTAAAAAATAAGAGCAGTGCGGAACAGTCATCGACAGGAAGACACTGGAGCTCACCAAAAAAGATACCCCACATGCAAAGACAAAGGAGAAGCTGCAATGAGACGGTAGGAGGGGCGCTATCACAATAAAATCAAATCCCATAACTGCTGGGTGGGTGACTCACAAACTGGAGAACATTTATACCACAGAAGTCCACCCACTGGAGTGAAGGTTCAGAGCCACACGTCAGGCATCTCAACCTGGGGGTCTGGCAATGGGAGGAGGAATTCCTAGAGAATCAGACTTTGAAGGCTAGCGGGATTTCATTGCAGGACTTTGGCAGGACTGGGGGAAACAGAGACTCCACTCTTGGAGGACACACACAAAGTAGTGGTCTCCTATCAGGACCCAGGGGAAGGAGCAGTGACCCCATAGGACACTGAACCAGGCCTACTTGCTAGTGTTGGAGGGCCTTTTGCAGAGGTGGGGGGCAGCTGTGGCTCACCAAGGGACAAGGACGCTGGCAGCAGAAGTTCTGGGAAGTACTCCTTGGCATGAGCCCTCCCAGGGTCTGCCATTAGCTCCCCAAAGAGCCCCGGTAGGCTCCAGTGTTGGGTCGCCTAAGGCCAAACGACCAACAGGGAGGGAGCCCAGCCCACCCATCAGCAGAGAAGCAGATTAAAGTTTTACTGAGCTCTGCCCACCAGAGCAACAGCCAGCTCTACCTACCGCCAGTCCCTGCCATCAGGAAACTTGCACAAGCCTCTTAGATAGCCTCATCCACCAGAGGCCAGACAGCAGAAGCAAGAAGAACTACAATCCTAGAGCCTGTGGAACAGAAAACACATTTACAAGAAGACAAGATGAAAAGGCAGAGGGCTATGTACCAGATGAAGGAACAAGACAAAACCCCAGAAAAACAGCTAAATGTAATGGAGATAGGTAATCTTCCAGAAAAAGAATTCAGAATGATGATAGTGAAGATGATCCAGGGCCTCAGAAAAAGAATGGAGGCAAAGATCAAGAAGATGCAAGAAATGTTTAACAAAGACCTAGAAGAATTAAAGAACAAATAAATAGAGATGAACAATACAATAACTGAAATGAAAACTACACTAGAAGGAATCAATAGCAGAATAACTGAGGCAGAAGAACGGATAAGTGACCTGGAAGACAGAATGGTGGAATTCACTGCTGTGGAACAGACTAAAGAAAAAAGAATGAAAAGAAATGAAGACAGCCTAAGAGACCCCTGGGACAACATTAAGCGCAACAACATTCGCATTATAGGGGTCCCAGGAGGAGAAGAGAGGGAGAAAGGACCCAAGAGAATATTCGAAGAGATTATAGTTGAAAATTTCCCTAACATGGGAAAGGGAATAGCCATCCAAGTCCAGGAAGTGCAGAGAGTCCCATACAGGATAAACCCAAGGAGAAACATACCGAGACACATAGTAATCAAACTGACAAAAATTAAGGACAAAGAAAAATTATTGAAAGCAGCAAGGGAAAAATGACAAATAACATACAAGGGAACTCCCATAAGGTTAACAGCTGATTTCTCAGCAGAAACTCTACAAGCCAGAAGGGAGTGGCATGATATACTTAAAAGTGATGAAAGGGAAGAACCTACAACCAAGATTACTCTACCCAGCAAGGATCTTATTCAGATTCGATGGAGAAATCAAAAGCTTTACAGCCAAGGGAAAGCTAAGAGAATTCAGCTCTACAACAAATGCTTAAGGAACTTCTCTAACTGGGAAACACAAGAGAAGAAAAGGACCTACAAAAACAAACGCAAAACAATTAAGAAAATGGTCATAGGAACATATGTATCGATAATTACCTTAAACGTGAATGGATAAATGCTCCAACCAAAAGACACAGGCTCGCTGAATGGATACAGAAAGAAGACACATATATATGCTGTCTACAAGAGACCCACTTCAGACCTAGGCACATGTACAGACTGAAAGTGAGGGGATGGAAAAAGATATTCCGTGCAAATGGAAATCTAAAGAAAGCTGGAGTATCAATACTCATATCAGATAAAATCGACTTTAAAATAAAGAATGCTACAAGAGACAAGGAAGGACTCTACGTAATGATCAAGGGATCAATCCAAGAAGAAGATATAGCAATTATAAATATATATACACCCAACATAGGAGCACCTCAATACATAAGGCAACTGCTAACAGCTCTAAAAGAGGAAATCGACAGTAACACAGTAATAGTGGGGGACTTTAACACCTCACTTACACCAATGGACAGATCATCCAGACAGAAGATTAATAAGGAAACACAAGCTTTAAATGACACAATAGACCAGATAGATTTAACTGATATTTATAGGACATTCCATCCAAAAACAGCAGATTACACTTTCTTCTCAAATGCGCACGGAACATTCTCCAGGATGGATCACATCTTGGGTCACAAATCAAGCCTCAGTAAATTTAAGAAAATTGAAATCATATCAAGCATCTTTTCTGACCACAACGCTATGAGATTAGAAATGAATTACATGGAAAAAAACGTACAAAACACAAACACACAGACGCTAAACAATACATTACTAAATAAGCAAGAGATCACTGAAGAAATCAAAGAGGAAATCAAAAAATACTTAGAGACAAATGACAATGAAAGCGCAATGATCCAAAACCTATGGGATGCAGCAAAAGCAGTTCTAAGAGGGAAGTTTATAGCTCTACAAGCCTATCTCAAGAAACAAGAAAAATCTCAAATGAGCAATCTATCCTTATACCTAAAGGAACTAGAGAAAGAAGAACAAACAACCGAAAGTTAGCAGAAGGAAAGAAATCATAACGATCAGAGCAGAAAAATGAAATAGAAACAAATAAAACAGTAGCAAAGATCAATAAAACTAAAAGCTGGTTCTTTGAGAAGGTAAACAAAATTGATAAACCATTAGCCAGATTCATCAAGAAAAAGAGGGAGAGGACTCATCAATAAAATTAGAAATGAAAAAGGAGAAGTTACAACAGACACCGCAGAAATACAAAGCATCCTAAGAGGCTACTACAGGCGACTCTATGCCAATAAAATGGACAACCTGGAGGAAACGGACAAATTCTTGGAAAGGTATAACCTTCCAAGACTGAACCAGGAAGAAATAGAAAATATGAACAGACCAATCACAAGTAATGAAATTGAAACTGTGATTAAAAATCTTCCAGCAAACAAAAGCCCAGGACCAGATGGCTTCACAGGTGAATTCTATCAAACATTTAGAGAAGAGCTAACACCCATCCTTCTCAAACTCTTCCAAAAAATTGCAGTAAGGAACACTCCCAAACTCATTCTATGAGGCCACCATCACCCTGATACCAAAACCAGACAAAGATACTCCAAAAAAAGAAAATTACAGACCAATATCACTGATGAATATAGATGCAAAAATCCTCAACAGAATACTAGCAAACAGAATCCAACAACACATTAAAAGGATCATACACCATGATCAAGTGGGATTTACCCCAGGGATGCAAGGATTCTTCAGTATTTGCAAATCAATCAATGTGATACACCATATTAACAAACTGAAGAATAAAAACCATATGATCATCTCAGTAGATGTAGAAAAAGCTCTTGACAAAATTCAACACCCATTTATGATAAAAACTCTCCAGAAAGTGGTCACAGAGGGAACCTACCTCAACATAATAAAGGCCATATACGACAAACCCACAGCAAACATCATTTTCAATGGTGAAAAAATGAAAGCATTTCCTCTGAGATCAGGAACAAGACAAGGATGTCCAGTCTCACCACTGTTATTCAACATAGTTTTGGAAGTCCTAGCCCTGGCAATCAGGGAAGAAAAAGAAATAAAAGGAATACAAATTGGAAAAGAAGTAAAACTGTCACTGTTTGCAGATGACATGATATATTATACATAGAGAATCCTAAAGATGCCACCAGAAAACTACTAGAGCTAATCAGTGAATTTGGTAAACTTGCAGAATACAAAATTAATGCACAGAAATCTCTTGCATTCTTATACACTAATGGTCAAAAATCTGTAAGAGAAATTAAGAAAACACTCCCATTTACCATTGCAACAAAAAGAATACAATACCTAGGAATAAACCTACCTAGGGAGACAAAAGACCTGTATGCAGAAAACTATAAGACACTTACGAAAGAAATTAAAGATGATACCAACAGATGGAGAGATATACCATGTTCTTGGATTGGAAGAATCAATATTATGAAAGGACTATACTACCCCAAACAATCTAATGAATCAGTGCAACCCCTATCAAGTTACCAATGGCCTTATTTTTTACAGAACTAGAACAAAGAAATCTTAAAATTTGTATGGAGACACAAAAGACCCCGAATAGCCAAAGCAGTCTTGAGGGAAAAAAATGGAGCTGGAGGAATCAGACTCCCTGGCTTCATACTATACTACAAAGCTACAGTCATCAAGACAATATGGTACTGGCATAAAAACAGAAATGTAGATCAATGGAACAGGATAGAAAGCCCAGAGATAAACCCACGCACCTATGGTCAACTAATCTATGACAAAGGAGGCAAGGATATACAATGGAGAAAAGGCAGTCTCTTCAATAAGTGGTGCTGGGAAAACTGGACAGCTACATGTAAAAGAATGAAATTGGAGCACTCCCTAACACCATATACAAAAATAAACTCAAAATGGATTAGAGACCTAAATGTAAGACGGGGCAGTATAAAACTCTTAGAGGAAAACATAGGAAGAACACTCTGACATAAATCACAGCAAGATCTTTTTTGATCCATCTCCTAGAGTAATGGAAATAAAAACAAAAATAAACAAATGAGAACTAATGAAACTTAAAAGCTTTTGCACAGCAAAGGAAACCATAAACAAGATGAAAAGGCAGCCCTTAGAATGGGAGAAAATATTTGCAAATGAATCATTGGACAAAGGATTAATTGCCAAAATATATAAACAGCTCATACAGCTCAATATTAAAAAAACAAACAACCCAATCCAAAAATGGGCAGAAGACCTAAATAGACATTTCTCCAAAGAAGACGTTTCTCCAAAGAAGACATCCAGATGGCCAAGAAGTACATGAAAAGCTGCTCAACATCACTAATTATTAGAGAAATGCAAATCAAAACTACCGTAAGGTATCACCTCACACCAGTTAGAATGGGCATCATCAGAAAATCTACAAACAACAAATGCTGGAGAGGGTGTGGAGAAAAGGGAACCCTCTTGCACTGTTGGTGGGAATGTAAATTGATACAGCCACTATGGAGAACAGTATGGATGTTCCTTAAAGAACTAAAAATAGAATTACCATATGACCCAGCAATCCCACTACTGGGCATATACCCAGAGAAAACAGTAATTCAAAAAGACACATGCACCCCAATGTTCATTGCAGCACTGTTTACAATAGCCAGGTCATGGGTCAACCTAAACGTCCATCGACAGGCGAATGGCTAAAGAAGATGTGGTACATATATACAATGGAATATTACTCAGTCATAAAAAGGAACGAAATTGGATCATTTGTAGAGACGTGGATGCATCTAGATACTATCATACAGAGTGAAGTTAAGTCAGAAGGAGAAAAACAGATATCGTATATTAATGCATATATGTGGAACCTAGACAATGGTATGGATGAACCGGTTTGCAGAGCAGAAATTGAGACACAGATGTAGAGAACAAACGTATGGACACCAAGGGGGGAAAGCGGCCGGGGATAGGGGTTGTGGTGTGATGAATTGGGACATTGGGATTGACATGTATACACTGATGTGTATAAAATGGATGACTAATAACAAAATAAATAAGTAAATAAATAAACATTAAAAAAAATAAGAGCAGTGCGAACAGTAAGGGTAAATATGTATTTTATGAAACTTTTTTCAGTCACTCATAAGTATGTGAATCTGTGTGTACTGTGTCATGATGTGAAATGTTTTTAACTGGAGTGCAGAAAAAAGTTTTAAAAAACTGGCTCAGAAAGTCTTTCTATACAGGAATCTGTGCTCATAGCTGATCAGTTTCATTCACAAAGCTTTTTAAAAAATATAAAAAGATCCAGAAGCATATATAGTAAGATGTTTATAGTGGTTATCTCTGTAAAGTGAGAACACAGATTTTTTAAAATTTATTTTTAGGTTTATTGCATGATGCTTTTGTATTAAGGGGGAAAAAATCACTTTTTTTGGTTAGCTTTACACTTCATTAAATTTTTTCTTGAAACTAGATTTCCCCTCTTTTATAGACCTTTGAGCCATCTATTATCCTTTAAGAAAGGGTTGCCTGTTTGAGGAAATCCCCTTTTTTCCTACCTGGAGTCTTCAGGCCATAGTGACCAAGTAAAAGAACTTTGTAATCTAGTTTTGTCAGCAGAACACTGAACACTCTCTAAAAGAAGTTTGTAAATGAATATTTACTGCTACATTCATAAGATTACCCATACTCCAAAAATGTATGTATGTGTATAGTGGCCATTGCTAAAGAAGCAGAATTCATTTGTTTGTGTTTCTTAGACTGAATTCAAATGACTGAAGGACTGATTTTCAATAGGCTTTAATAAATCCTGAAATTTGCTAAGGCAAAAATAACTTTAAAGGGCTTCCCTGGTGGCGCAGTGGTTGAGAGTCCACCTGCCGATGCAGGGGACACGGGATCGTGCCCCGGTCCGGGAGGATCCCACATGCCGTGGAGCGGCTGGGCCCGTGGGCCATGGCCGCTGAGCCTGCGCGCTCCGCAACAGGAGAGGCCACGACAGTGAGAGGCCCGTGGACCACAAAAAAAAAAAAAAAAAAAAAAAAAAAAAACTTGAAAGAAAGATGTTGAGTATGTAAGCTTAATTTATATATGAAATACTGAGGCTCAAGGTACCTTAACTGTCCTGAGGTGAATATTTGAGCAATTCAGAGTATCATATTCTATTTAATACTCCCCCTGTGTTTCCAATAATATGACAAAGCTGGTATTGATACAATTTCTAATCTTATAATTGCTAACTTTTTGTTACAGGATTTAAAAACTATTGTAAATATGCCTTTATTACAGTTAAACTCCCCATCTCCTATTTTCATCATCAGTTTCTCCCTTCCTATTGGGTCATTCTTCCTCACCTCATTCCAGTGAGGTATTTATCTCCCCAACTCCACTGAAACTATTCCAATGTCACCAGCAACCTCTATCCTGTCAAATCCAGTAGAAAATTCTCAGTTCTTACTACTTGACTTTTCAACATTTAATGCAAATGATTACTCTTGCCTTTTAAAGAAATTTCCTTCATTTGGTTTCTGGGATACTACATGCTTCTGTTTTCTTCCTGTTTTCTTCCTCCATCTCCTGTGCTTGGCTGCATCTCCTCTTCCTGACCTCTAGAGTTGTAGTTCCCCCATGACTCAATTCCCCCAGCCTTTTCTCTCTCTGTCACTCCCTGGGTAGTTTTATTTCTGTTCTTGGCTTGAATCTTTATGGTGATGACTTCCAAATTTTTATCTCCAATTCTTACACCTCCCCTGAGCTTCAGACTTATATTTCCAGTTGCTTCCTTAACAACTGTACAATGTCCAACAGGCATTCAAATTTCAAGTGTCCAAGTCACAACTCTTGATTCCTCTTTTCTTATTTCCTTCCCCAGTCTTCCCTATCTTAGTAAATTTAACTGTCATCACCCAGGTTGATCAGACCGAAACTCTCAAAGTGACTCCTCTCTTCCCGTTACATCCCATAGAACCATACCACCAAGTTTTTGTTAGCTTTGCCTTCAGAATATATGATTAATCCAACCTTTTCTTGTGACCTCCTTTGTTACTACTCTAGACTTGCTGCATGTCTATTGTTAGACTTCCAGATTTTCCTCCTCATTTCTTATCCGTTATTGTCAATTCCTCACATTTTTGCTAGAATGATCTTTAGCAAAGGTTAAGTGAGATCTTGTCATTCTCTTGCTGAAACCTTCCAGTGATTTCCCCACACATTCAAAATAAAATCCAAAGCCCTTGACTTGGCCTGCAGGTCCCTGTTTGTTCTGGCCCTTAGCTGTCTTACCAACTTCGGTGCCCCTTTTTACTCTGTTACCGTACTTGTTTCCTGTTATTCCTGGAACATTTCAAGCTTGGCCTGCCTCATAGCTTTTGTACTTGCTCTTCTTTTTTTCCTGGAATTCTCTTTTCCAGATAATTTCTGTGACTCACTGATTCAACCCAAGTATAAACTCAGGTATTAAATCCTCAGAGTGGTCTTCCCCACTTTTCCATATGGTCTTCCCTTCTGAAATAGCCACACACCCCATCACTCTGTATTCCTGTCCCTCCTTCATTTTACTCCATCACATTTACCACTGTCAAACATTATAATATATATTTAAATGTTTATTTTTTATCTCCACCATTACAGTGTAAGCTCCATGAGGCCAGACTTTGTTTTGTTCATTGCTGTGTTCCCAGTGTCTAAGAGGGGACTTAGCACATACTAGGTATTCAATAAATGTTTGTGGAGTGAATGGGACCCCAAATCTCAACTGGGGGTTGGGAGAGCATCACCTATTGAGAAGTCTTACTTGCCATGTTTTAACAGATAGTATTTATTTAGTGCCAAATGCAGTGCTATGAGACAAAAAGACACTAACCCTACACTGAAGGAACTTACCGTTTAGAAGAGAGCCAGACATGCAAACACATACCTGTAAAGCAATATGATAATTGTTTTAATGAAGGTATTTGTAACGATATGTAGTGGGAACTTATGGGCAGGACCGTAGTATATCAGGGAGTCAGTGATGAAATTATAGAGGAGGTAACCTTTAAGGTGAGATTTGAAGGGCAGGCATGAGAGTATCAGGCAGACATCAGACTGAGAAAATAATGTGTCTTAAATCACAGAGGTGTGAGAAGGCAGCTGGGCATGTTTCTAGTACTATCAGGAGTTGGAATCAATGGACTCTAAAGTCTGATATTAGGAGCGGCTGGAGTTGAGACTGGGCAGCTAGGCAGTTTTAGGGTGGCAATGGAGCTAGATCATGAAGGGCCAAATCTGCTATGCAAGATACTTTATGTATGTGATAAAGAGCCACTGAAGAGTTTTGAACAAGGAAATGACCAAATCTGACTTGTAATTTAGAAAATCACGGGAAGCAGTATAGAAGTAGAATGAACAGGGCTTGTTAATTGATTGAAATGTCATAGATAATGACTTCCAGGTTTCTGGCTTGAACTGCTGGGTTGATAGTGATACCATTCACCAGACTGTGAAATTAGGGAGGGAAGGACAGTGAATCTTCTGAGGGGATGCCTAGAAGTTAAAAGTGTATAATTATATTTTAGTGCTCAGAAGTCTATTGGTTTACGTGTGTCACACTTAATATATTTTTTATATTACATTTAATTATAAACGTACTAAATCTGCTTTTAGGATACTTTTATTCCTTTACAGATGCACATATATGCTACCGAATGAAGGATGTCGGCGTTTCTTAGTTTTGCCCGCTTCTAAGTAGACCAGTGAGAATGTGAATGCTCTTGATAGTCCAGTAAAACAAAGGCAGTTGTTAAATGATTCTAAATCTAAGGCCCTGCACAGTTTTAAACATATATGAAAAAATGCTCCTAAATTTGTTGAGGGTAGATTTCACCACATGGGAATGTCCAATCAGTCTTATTTTCTGATTTATGAAATATAAGTAGACTTTACTTCTTTTGATGCTTTATTTTTTTTTATCATTATGAAATTTGGGAAAATTAAATTGTTTGTGCCGAGATAAGCTTATCTATACATTCATGTTTTAGTTGATTCCTTGGTTTGGTACATTCCCTTTTTGCTGAAAGTGAAAAAAACTGAAACAGGGAAGACACAAGAGGAAAAGTCAGACTGTGTTCTTGTGGCATTAAGGACATGGCAAGATCTTAGACTAGTGCAACTGTTCCATTAGAAATATAACACAGACCAAAAATATGAGCCACGTATGTAATTTTAAATTCTCTAGTAGCCATATTAAAAAATACAAAAATAAACAGATGGAATTACTTTCAATGTGTTTTATTTAATCCATTATATACAAAATAGTATTATTAAACATATAATCAATTTAAGAATATTAATGAGGCATTTTACTTTTTATTTTCTATACCAAATCGTTGAAATCCAGAGATATTTTACAAGCACAGCACATCTTAATTTAGACTGGCCACTTTTCAAGTGTTCAGTAACTGCATGTGGATAGTGGATAGTGTATTGGACAATGTAGTTCTAGATTATTCTTAGACCAAAAAGTAGAGGTTGCTCAGCTTTCTGCAACATTTGTGAGATTATCTTTTCAACGTCAAGTAATTTCTGTGCTGTTTGTTTTATTATCCTATGAAATATATTAAAGAGTTGCCCTTTTCTCCATTCATCATTTTCCTACTTATAGTAATATTGTCCAATAAAGATCTGTTTGTCAGTTTTCATTGCCTTTGCTTTCTCCTACACCAAATTTATGGTAATGGCCTCTTATACTAAAGCAATAGCATATCTTTAAATTTTAGTGATTTTGTTTTTAATTACAAAAATAACTACATTTATTGTAACAAATTCAAACAAACGGAGGTAAATGTATAAAAAGATAGTAATTCTCGATTCTTTTCCCTCTCTCATTTTCTGCTCTCCCAGATGTAACCACTGTTAACAGTTTAGATGATAGCCTTTCTCCCCTTAGGAATATATATTTATGAGAAAACTTTGTTAAATGAGAAAATTGGTACTTCGAAAATATGTCTTAAAGCGGACATATTTAAAATGGAGACTAAGGTTTCATAGTTATTAATGAAAAAAACCTGTTAGATTTTTTTTTTCTGACATGAAAATGTTTATTTTACCACATTTAATAAAATTTAGGTTGTAATTACAGTTGTGCTAATTCTTAGAATTAACAAAGAATGATATAAGTACTCTCTTTGTATAATTTTTTTTCGCTAAAATTGTGTGATCGTCTGATAGCATCCTTTACTTTGATTTTCTTAGTATTTATCATACAGATTAGACAAGAGCTTGTTTTACCAAAACTGTTGAGAGCTTTAACAGTTTCTCAAGAGATTTTTCTTTAGCCCTTGACATTTCCTTTCTTGATTCCTGTCCTGTCATCATCCTTGTTAGATTTTCCCTTCTTCAGTTGTTCACTGGTTTGATTCTGCCAGAACTTCATTCCCCAAGGGTTTTGCTCTGAGATGAGTACTTCCTTCAATATGTTTATAGACTTCATGAAATCCTGCATTCTTTTCAATATTTGTATTTTCACTTTACAATTGAATTGCATTGTGTTTACTTTGTATTATTGGATGCTTACAACATTAGACTATTAGTGAGAGATTGATGGGCAAAGCCAGGATACATAGTTGAAGTAGATGTTAGTGTCAAGTAGAAATGGATTTCAAGGCACATTTTGAATATTATTGTATTATAAGGACTTTTGATTCCATGTGTAAACTTGTAACTTAAGGAACTCAACTGCCTATTTAAATAATAGCTAACTTTTATTGAGACTTTTAACATGACTGGCAAGTTTCTATATGTGCATCATTTAATTAATCTGTTCCATGTGTCTATGAAATAGGTCTGTTGTTATCCTCATTTTATACTTTGAGTAAACTAAGCCTATAAAATTAAGTAATTTGTCTGATATGAGGGCTAGTCAAACATTGGGCTGGGAACCATAGCCTATACTTGATGGTACACTTTAGTGCAAAAAAAACCAAACAAACAAAAATGAATTGGATTGTAATTTTCTTGTTTCAGTTAGTATTATGTTTTGGATATCAACCCATTATGTGGATGGGCTGTAATTTTAAGAAAGTTCCCCTATTTCGATTTTCTTTACAGTTTTTATTTATTTTTTTATTTTACTAATGTTGACGTTCTTGGTAACTAAGAGGCTTGGATTTTAATAGCCATGTAGGAAATAAGAGTGGAGGCATTGGGCCTGAGAGAGATGAGTTGGAACTGAGTTCACCACTTAAAGCCTTAAATCTCAAAGTGTTATACCCTCATTCAAAGAGTAGGCTAGGGGAAAAAAATTATTCAGAGTTACAGAAAGAAAATAAGGACGCTTGTCTGTTTTCACCTGGGTTCTGAGTGAGGGGGGAATGTTTCCTGAGATTGTATAGCTACTGTTTTACTCATCTGGGTTTGTGTTTCATATTTATATTTACTGCATCATTCAGAAAACTTCAAACACAAAAATTCACATTAATGAAGAATCACTGTATAGAGGAATACTTATAGTCTGGCTGTATGGAATTCCCACTGATAAAGGCACACTGATGCTGAACTCACTACCCAAAGTTACAGCACCGCCACCACCAACAAAAGAAGATGGTGCTTTAAGTAAAAGTCAGAGACACAAGAGACAGCAGAGTTAAATCCTCAGGAACTTCACAAAGTAGAACTATTGAATAATAAATATTTAATATTAAATAATTAAGACCAATTAAAAATTAATTTAAAAGTAAATGCCACAGTTATAATAATGAACATTAAATAATAAAATAGAAATGTTAAAAATGATCAAAGATAAAAGAAGAAAACAAATAGAAGAAGAATGACAAAAACTATCAAAAACATAAGGCCAGGGAGATCAGAGGCAGGGTGGAGGATAAATAGGACTTCTATAATAAAACTTTAGTCATTAAAATTTTAAAAAAAACTGATTGGTTAGGATAGAATGCAAAATAGACAAATGTGAAGAGAAAACTAGTGGTTTAGAAGATGGATCTGAAGATACTGCCCTGAATAAATAGAACTGGTAAAATTCAAAAGCATAGTGTTATCCCAGTAGAAAAATAATACAAAACACAAACTAAAACACATAGTACACACTTGAGAACACCATACACATAATAGAATATCTTGAGAATCATCAGAGAGGAAAGAGAGACCACTTACAAATCAGTGACAAACTGACAACAGATTTCTTAACAGTAACAGTAGAAGTCAAAATCCATTAAAGAATGGGAGCAATGTAAAGATATTTTCAGACAAAAACTAAGAGTATAATGAAGGGATTGTAAAATAAAACCATTGTACAGTTGTCTAGGAGACAGATACAAATAATGATCAACTTGAGATATTTAGACAAGTACTCATGTTATTGATAAAATGATAAAGAACAGACTAGGAATATGGTATAGAGCTTTCTGAGCAGTAGAAGAAGAACTCCATCAACCTGAAAGAAAGCAGGAAAAGAAGAAAACTACAAAAAGTAGGATAAATGGAAAGGAAGCGCAAAATATAAAGGTAGAAATACTTCCAGATGTGTCTATTATCACAATAATGTTAATTGACTAAATTTGACAGTTTGACATTGACAGAATGTCAAATTTGATTGACAATTTGACAGACATTAAATAATTCATAATTTGATTGTATACTGTTTGCAAGAGACACCTGAAACGTGATGACACAAAGTCTGAAAGTAAAAGGATAAGAAGAGATACCTAACTAAGTAATATAGTTGCTATAGCTATATTACTTTCAGACAAAATAGACTTTTGGGTCGTCCCCCCACAACCCCGCCAATAGAAGGGATCCCCTTTAGGGTCACCAGTAGAAGGGATCACTTCATAATGGCAAAAGTAACAATTTACCAGGAAGACAGAACAATCCTAAATGTAAGTATCTGATAACATTACTTTGACAAATTAAATAAAAATTAATATACAAACGTAGAGAAATCAATAAATCCACAAACACAGTGGGTATTTTATCCATACTTCGCAGTGATTAAGCACAGACAGTAAATAGTATGATTTGAACAATAATTTAATAAACTTGATTTTGTGAATACACATACGCAGAACCCCAAAATTTAGCTGTTATACATTATTTTTAGGCACAGGTGAGACAGTTACCAAAATTGACCATTTACTAGACCATGAAACAAAATCAGCACATTTTGAAGACTTGATCTCATTTATACCACAGTGTAATTAAGTTGGAAATCAATTTAAAAGTAATTAAAAATATATATATACATTTGGCAGGCACTTCTAAATAACTTATGAGATGAAAAAAGCATGGAAATATGTATTTTCATTATCATGTCATTGCAAAAATCAATGTGAGATTGACTATGAGATCTGAAAAGGCTTAGACACAGTGACTAACCAAGTAGCAGTGAATTCCTGTAGTGCCCATGTTAAAATACTATTTTTCACTAAAGGGAACTAGGGCTTCTTGAAAAAAGTGGCTGATTCCAGCTCTGGTCTAGTATGACAAGCTGTCACACTACAAAGCAAGGAACTATCAAGGATAACTTGGGCTTCTGTAGAAAGGACCTTGAAGGGGCTGCCATTGGCCAAAGATGGTTTGAGCTTCAAGAGGAATAATTATTGTACTGGATTGAAACAAAATAAGTGAAAATCTGTGAGGTTTTTTTGTTTTGTTAAAATCAACAACAACAACAACATGTTGGTCATGGACCCAATTCATTCAGAAACTGGTAAATAAATAATCAAATATTCTGTCTTATCTATATAAACTGTACCTCAGAATCACAAAATAGTTGATGAGGGAAAGTTTACTGTAAAAGAATTCCAGCTAACAAATGCACAGTGAATGTCAGAATTAGAATGTCATCATTTTGCAAACCCTGATGAAATAGTGTATCTTGGCAGTATTCCTCTAAAGCTACTAAAACCACTGGGTAAAAGACTGAGAGGGAACTTTATAGTGGATGGTTCAGGCTGATGGACCTGAACCCACTGATCAATGTGTATTATTACAAAAAGGAAGTAATCAGACATTATTGCTATCTGATGTGATGCAGTAGGAAGTTCATAGCACCATATGTGAGATACTCTTGCTATAAAAAAATTAAACCCCAATTTTATCAAGACTCTAGATCAACCACTACTTTTTAGGAAGCACAGAGATTATATATAAAAACTTATTAATGCTAAAGAGTACAATGAGCAAACTCGAGAATGTGGGAAATTCTAAAGGACATATAACCCAGTTTCTTTAACAAATGAATGGCAAGATAGGAAAACAAAAACAAAGCCAGTGCGACAGGCACCTATGAAAGACTAATGCAGTGTGTAGATCTTTTTGGATACTGATTTTAACAAAACAGCCAGTGGTGGTGTATTGGAGCAGCTTCTACTGGTGTAAGAGCTAACTGTCGAGGAATTTTTCAAACTGATTATTAAACCTATCCATTATTAAAAATTAAATTATAGCTCATTATTAAATAAGTGACATTTATAAAAAGTTAATAAATATTTAAAATTCATCACTTCCTAATTATTTCATTTTACTATGATCTGTGCTCTTGAAGTTATTTATGTATAGTGTACCTTTATGGTTGAAATACTGTGTCGTGGTGGGCTACTGTGTGTCCTTTTCCCAACTCCAGGTTCGTTGATAACACCACATTGGTAGCTTGAAATTAGCCACGGTAGGAATATTTACATCACAGAGATCAGCAAATGCCATAAATCACGGTTTGATTTATTGCTTATTGATTGTCTAGACTTAAAGTGATGGAGAAATGGTAATAATGCTGACTTACAAAAGTGCTATGTTTTTAGCTATTTATTATATTGTGCATAGCTCAAAAAATTGAGAATATATTCTTTCATTCAAAAATGATTATCCACTTCCATAAAGAAGTCACATCACTCACACTGGTGACATCATTGATGTAAATGAAAATAATACTCCAAACTACACTTGGAAAGCCAGTTGCTAAACATTTACCAGCACGGTGCTGGATGGGCATAATTGAATTCAGTGCTTTGGTAAGAAATAGATAATAATATAAATTTATTATACTGTTATTCAGCTTTTGAAATAACCATGATGACATGTAGACATTAACTAAGAAAAAAAGAAGGTTGAGTTTTAAAAGCCATTTGCTGTAGCACAAAATAATTTTAAATTTGAAGCCTTTGATATATGTCTGTTTTGCATGACAAATAGAATCATAATTTAGAGTTTGAAGAACACTTAAAATTAATCCAGACCAATCTGCCTTAACAGATAGAAATTCTTTCTCTAGTATTAGTCCATCGTCTAGGTTGTATTTAAATTATTCTAGAGACAGAATACCTGATAATGGCGTTGGAGAACTCTAAAAGTAGAGTTCTTTTTTATATTGGGGTAAACTTTGTTTTCTTTTAATTTCTACCAGTTGGTTCTGGTAACTGACTTCTGAAGAAATATGGAACCAACCAATCCTGTAGAGCAACCAATCTTCACGTATAAAGGTAGCTGGGATGTTTCCATTTAGACCTTTTTGGGTAAGGAGTATACCTTTAGTTCCTTTAACCCATACCTTGTGTTGTATATTTTCTAGACTTTGTAATCTAAGACTGTTGCCTTTCTAAACATCCACATCACTGTCTTTTGGCTTTTATTGACTTGGTAGATGAAGTAAAAGCCTTCAGATCTTTTTTTTTTTTTCTGTGCAACTTATACATTTTATTCTGTGTTGCTTGATTCTTTTTTTTTTCTGTTAACCCAAAGCAGATCTTTGTGTTTATTCATTCCTAGTCTTCATATTGCTTTCAGCACAGCATTCCAGATTATAGAAATGATATTAACTTGTAATTTCATCATTTTTGTTATTTATTAATCCTGTCGATTTTGTGTCGGTTCACATTTGATAAATACTGTGTTCATTGTTTGCATCCAAATTATTGTTTAAAATGTTGAATTTTAAAGGGCAGTGGGGACATAGTTCTCCGTTACATAACCCTCTCTAAATTTGCTTCTACCCATTATCATTACTTTTTATTGTGAGTCCACCTACCAGTTCTTAGTAGCCCATATTTTACCATCTTACAGTTCATCATGATATATTTTGTCAGGTGTTTTGCTACCTGAGATCAAGATACATTGTGTCTATGGCATCCCCTCCAATGAAATATACTTTAGTACTTCTATTTTGAAAAATAGACGTTTTAAAAAGATTTGGCATGGCTAAATGTTGAAGTCATATTCTTCCACAAATGGAAAGATAGAAAATCCATGCAGAATGATGAGCTAGATAATAATGAAGACATCAAAAGAGAAAAGGGACAGGTGGATCACTGGAGACACTTGATGATCAGGGCCATGGTATATCCCTGGGCTGAAAAGAAAATTGCCTGGCCATGAAAGTGGAACTTCCTCGCTGAGGAAGTATTCTGATCAGGTGAAATTTTAGGAAAATCTGTAATAGAGTGGGCAGGGTTTGTTAGCCTTTCCCTCTCACTGTCTTTTTCCTTTGAAAGGTATGTGGTGAAATATTAACAGTGGGTGCTTCTGAGTGTATATGGGTGTTTCTTTGCTATGTGTAGGACTTTCTTATTCTCTTTGCTCTGGGCAAACTAGTATGTACTTCACAGTATTATTTTGAAGATGAAAAGAATAACTCAGTATGAGATTGTCTAGTACATTTCCTCATATTTTGTAGATAGTAAATAAAGTTTTATTTAACCTTTGTTAAATTTTTTCTCCTTGTTAAATTCCATCGACCAACCATGGTAGAGGTTGTCAGGGAGTTACCAGTGAGTTGTCCCATCACATTCCTTGGCCTCCACCCTCCTTTATCCTACCCAGACCCATTTTACTGCTACTAGAAGGAAGAAAAATTTATAGTAGGTCACTTGATTAAATAGTGTTAATAGAATGATGACTTTCTCTTTCCCACTACCTGTTTCTTTCCTAAAAATCATAGTTCACAAGCAGCATCTTCTAGAAGGCAGTCCATGATTAGTTGTCTCATTTTCTAGCCCACATTCAAGTTACTCTCATTCATATGTTACTCTTAAAATCATATTTATGTATATATATTTATGTTGAACAAATGTGCTTTTAAGGGTTCTCCTTGATTGTATTCTTCAGTGTAAATTTTGAGCTCCTAAGATGGTTGTGTTTTATGAGTACCTGATAGCCTGTAATCACTTTTCTCATCTGTTTTAATTCAGCTGAAGACAAGGCTACTTGTTAAAAAGTAGAGAGAACTTGGAAGGTAGAGGAAAGAGGATATATGGATAAAATTCATGGGCTCATGAGTTATTTTGGAATCTACTCTCCTTAGTTGCTTACCTGATTGCATTAATTATTTTATGGCAGGTTTTACTTTTTTTTTAACTTGAGGGTTTCTATAGGATGGATTAGTAGGCCCTCTACCTAGTCTTTAAAAATCTCTTGGCTCAATACATTGTAATTCGTTTTTGGTAATTGAATCTTTCTCTCTTTTTTCTTGCAGATTGAGGTGGTGCCATGCAGCAAGAAGCAGAGAGATGCAGAGTTCGAGTCAGGAGGCCTGACATGGCACTTTATGTACCCAAAGCTCGAAGGGGTATAGTAGTGCACAAATCAGGTGATGAGGGAAAAAGCTGTGGTCCACCTAACTCCATGGTGAAAGAAGAACAAAAGGAAGATTCTTTCTCTCAAAAGGGGATCATTAGAGACAAGCGTGAGGCTCAAAGACTAAGTATTAATCCAGATAAAAAGGAGCACAATCGTAGGGAAGGAAAGAAAGCTTCAACAAAATTTAATAAAGATGCGTGGCTTCAAGAAAGAAATAAAGATAGTGTTTGTACTAAGAGGGCAACCACAGAGTCCAAAAAAGTATTATCCCAAGGACATCAGCAAAGAGTCCCAAATCCTGGGATTATACCTATCATACCTTTACAAAGACATTTTAAACCAAAGAAGGTAGAGTGTTTGGAGGTTGAAACCAGAGATGTGACAGAACAGGATGGGTTGCTTCAATCTCAGTCTTGTTCAGAAATCAGTAAGGCTCAGGTTCCAAACAAACCATTCCAAAATGTGGAATTCTGTGATTTCAATAGGCGTGAACTAAATGGGGAAACATTTGAAGATAGAAATTTGAAAAGCAGAATGGAAACTGATGCCAGGGTTGCAGAGATACTATCCCAATTTCCTGGAGATTTTAGTTCTGTGGTGAAACCTGAGAGTATGACTGCACCAGTAAAACCAAGCTCTGATTCTGGAATTGTACAACAAGGCATGCAGACATCGGGTGGAATGCTGAAGCGCAGCAACGGAGGCATCACCACTGATTCTGTTCCTGGAAGTCCAGTTGGTATCATTGATCAGACTTGCATAGACTTGGATGCTGAGAATGTTGGTGATACAGCCAACAGTACAGATTTCATCTTGGGTCAGAAAGGTATAGATTCCATTCCTGAGACTGTGGGTCACATCTCTCATCAGATGACTATAGTCAGCAAATTAGAGAGCACAAATGACATTTTTGATCCAGCAATGATTAGAGAGTGTGAGGAGAATGACAGCACTGCTGATGAGTTATGTGTAAAGTGTGAATCTTCTGATACAGCTGTCCTTGCTCATGAAACATATACAAATAATGGGTCTAAGAGTGTAGGTGACATTACCAATAAGACATGTATGATGGACATTACAGATATCATATCTGATCAGATAACTGTAGTTGCTGTTAGAGTAGCTCATGAGGCCTGTAGCAACATAAGTAGTTTCTCAGACTATTTAGAAATAAGTGCAGATACATCCCCTCTTCATGTAGCTAAAAGGGGGAATGACACTGAACATTTCAGCAACCTGACTGCTTGCTCAGATATTTATGCTGAGAGTATTTCATCTAGTTTCACAGAGTCAACAGGAAAGTTGATAGAGAGCTTGTCAGATTGTGCTTCCTCCTTACCTGTAAAGAAGATTGCTGGTAGTAATTGTAACACTTTTTTGGACTCTGAACTCAGTATGTTAAATGGGACAAAAGTATTTTCAGACAGTGCTTTGGGCAGTGATCAAGATTGCACTGGTGATATAACAGAGGCATTGCATGAACTTAAAACTGCTGAAGAGTTCAAAACAAAAGAAGAAGATGGCTCAGAGACTACAGAATTTGGTGTAACCTTTCCTGATATAGAATCAGTATCTGTGGAAACATCCATGGAATCGAAAGCAACTGATATGTCTCACACAGAAGCAAGTGCTGCTACTGAGGAGAGCTGGGAGTCTATGTTTAATGATGATGGTGACTGCCTGGACCCACGTCTTCTACAAGAGGTATGTTTTAGTGGAAACTGGTTGGCTCTTAGGTAGTTCATCAATTCATAGGACCTAGGATTTTGGGGGTAATTTTGATAGACATATTTGTACATTCACACACATTACATCCAATGTCACGGTTTTGCAACAAACTGTTAGGTTGGCCAAAAAGTTCGTTCGGGTCTTTCCATAATATCTTACGGAAAAACCTGAACGAACTTTTTGGCCAACCCAGTAATAGGATTGTAGATTGAGAAAAGAATATCTGATAGATCTTTAAGAAACAAAGCATACAGTGTTGAACTATATCTATTATAGCCAAATCCTGAGAGATCTTACTGAATAGGTTAAAGATGAATTTAATGGATTCTGGCTATAACTGTTGAGAAAATACAGAGGGAAACTTCTTCCAAAGGCTTTTCTGTGTTGACAAGATGTATTTCACACTGGCCTATTTGAGGGGAGAAGAATAATTTATTATTCATATTTATTTTATTTTTCCAGCAGATGTTGGAATGATGTTAGACACTATAGAGGGAAGGGAAGGGTGTAATAAAGGACGGTATGATTGTTTTTTTAAGGAGTTTGTGCTGAGTTGAAGAGTAAATGATTGTTGAATATGCTGGCTAGTTAGAGTTCATAAATACAAAATGTTGGATTTGAAGGCATCTTAGAAATTATTTAGTTCAATTTTTTTCATTTTCTTAGTTTAGACATTCCCTCTTCCAGCATTTAAATTCCTTACCATAAATAGGAATCATTGGTTTTGAATAGTAGAATCATTCCCCCTTTTATTCCTTATACCTTTGCCCAGAAGGGGAAAAAATGATTTTCCCTATAAAATCTCCAGTTTTGTAAATGGGGAAATTGAAGGTTAATGGTTGTATCTTTAAGACAAGCAGTATTTCAATATACTTCTGTCTTAATCCAGTATTTATGTTCTTTCTACCAGACCACTTCCTCCCCTATAAAATAGTTTTGTTTGAGTGACTCCATAGAGCCTTTTAAATACTAAGTGATGAGTCTTTTGATTCTAAGAGTTGAACCAGAAGTACAGAAAAATGTTCACAAGCATGTATAAAAGAGACACGTGAGACTGAAGAGGGCAGCCCATTGGACAGAATTGACTTTCCAGTACCAAGCACTTCCTCCTTATTCTTAGGAGGTGTTTGCATGCACATTTGTACCACAGTTAGTACTTCTTATGGGCAAGTCAGGAAACAGCAGGTCTTAAACATTTCTTAAAAGAATATACAGCAGAAGGCACCTACAAATTAACACTCATGAATCCTTTGAAATTGCATGCAAACCTTTATATGTAAGTGCAGTCTTTCATAACTTTTATCGGATTCTCAAAGGTGATAGTTCCCCTAAGTATGGTACCTGGACCAGCAGCATAAGCAGCACCTGGGAACTTGTTAGAAATGCAGACTCTTCAGCCAGGCTGTCTTTATGTTTACGAGACTTTCAAGTGATTCTGATGCACTTAAAGTGAGAATCACTGCTCAAAGACAACATACAAACTTAAATTATATCAAGATGTGAGTGTGGTAACCAGAAGTGGCTGTCAGCCCATAATTAGAAAGCAAAACACTGTTCAGCAGAGGTTTTAGACCCAAATCAGGCTAAGATATACTAATAATATGGTAAGTTAGGTGAATATAGAGAAGTTATTAAGGATCCAAGCATTGGGAGAAGGCCTTAGTCTGGGGAAGGAAGCAGTGTTCTTAGGAGTTGGCAAAGGGACTGCTTAAGGGGGTTGGAGAGCACAGGTGTACATGGGAGAGAAGAAACAGCTTCCTACAAAAGAAGGGCATGGGACACAGAGCCTTTTGTACATGGTAGACCTAGTAAATATTTACTGAATGGATGTAGGCAGTAGGGCAGAGTTGCTTTCTGCCTTTTTAGGTTAGCTTCCAGGAGTTTTCAAAACATCATTGCTGCCAGAACTTGGATTCTGTGTGGTAGCTTAGGGATATGGCTTCTGTATTGGCGGGAGGGAGGTTTAGGTGTGCAACTCTGTTGTTCAGCTCTTGACACTGTTTAGGTGCAAAAGAATTTAGGCAACTGAGTCTTTTGAGGAGCATAGTAATATAGCCAGAGGACACTAGCCTGACCTAAAGCTGGGAATGGCAGGAAAACGGAGCAGGTAGTGTTTTAAGCTGAAGACAGCCAGTGCCTGGGTATTGCGTTTGTATATCTTCTGAGGTGTTTGGTAGAGATTGGAGTCTGTGTGGAGGCATGAGGACAGATGAGAGCAAGAAAGAAGTTGGATTGAGAATGCAAGTAATGGGTCCAACTCCAAGCTGTTGCCTCCTGTGCTCTGGGTTTTAGAAGATGTAATAATAATAATGTTATTAAAAGATGTCACAAATCCAAGAACATTAATAGCTTTGGTGACTATTACTCCTAATTTATTATTTATACTGTTCCAAATGTACGTTATTAAAGGCTAAACCAGAGTGTCTGCCTACCTTGAAAACTTGCCAACCAAAGATTTTTGGCTCTTTTCCCAGCTGGCCTATTTCTTTGTTGACAATGGCTGGCCATACAGGTATGCCTAGTACTTCTAATAGGCAGGGAAGTATGCTCTAGAGCAGGGTGTGGTAGCCATTGGCATGTGAAGCAGGTTCCTGTGACATTTGAACTTCTGAAACTGCCTGAAGGGGTTAGGTCACTGTTGAGCTCCCAGAACTGCAACTGTCGATGAGTCTCCAAAGATTACACATCTCCTAAAACCGTGGTATGGGATGCCCAGAAATTGAAGTAGATAATTGATAAAGAAAAGGATGTTGGCATGACTTCTTTTAACCCTTTGAGATCTTGGTACCAGCACACAGGGATTATTGTTGTCTAGATAAAGCTTCCTCTGCTGCCTCCTGTACTGATCAGCAAACCTATTGGTAGGAGGGTTAGTAAGATACCAGCAGCATAACATTGACGTTGATAGACACTGACATCTGGTCCCTTCACTGGCCATTTCTGGTCCTGATGTGTGTTTTTAGATAGCAGTAAATATTTAGGTAGGAGTTTCCTTTTGTTATAGAAGGTTGCTAACAAGGTATGACCATGGAAAAGAGAAAAGGAACACCATTCATTCCCAAACCATCTTCCTTCTGTGTGTGCCTACTCATGTTCATACTTCATCAGTGGTATCTTTCCATCTGGTCTTCCCAATCATGCTGGGAAGACGAGGAAATCCAGATATGTCTCCCCGGCTTTCTCAGTCTTCCTCTTGACTAAAATTTAATCTGCCACAGTGTTTTCACTGTTCAGTCTGGATAGCATCTTCCCAAGAACGCCAGCATCAGTTTGCCATATTAACCTTTCTGTAGTGTCTAAATAGGAGCCAAGTCCAAGTTGGTTCAGGATATTCACTTGGTCCCTGCCCATATATTCGTGTACCATACGTTACTATTTATTAGAGGAAACTAGAGCTCTCAAATTTGTCCTCTGGCACTGGGGTCAGTAAGTGATCATCCGACATGCTTCATTATTGTAGCTTTCTTTTTTCTTACTTCCTTTGGTTCTCCTTTTCTGCATTCTTATTCACTTTTGCCCTTTCTTCTCTTTTACTGTGCCTTAATCCAAAGCTATGGCCATGGATTTCTTTCACTGATAATAATCAGTGATATTGAGATGTTGCTGATACCTATTCTAGAGAGATATTTTTTTTAAGATTTATTTATTATTTATTTATTTTATTTATTTTTGGCTGCGTCAGGTCTTAGTTGCAGCACGTGGGATATTCATTGAGGCATGCAGGATCTTTCCTTGTGGTGCGTGGGCTCTTCGTTGCGGGCTGTGAGCTTCTCTCTAGTTGTGGCGTGTGGGTTTTCTCTTCTCTAGTTGTGACACGCAGGCTCCGGGGTGCATGTGCTCTGTAGTTTGTGGCACGCAGATTCCAGAGCGAGTGGGCTCTGAACTTTGCGGCATGTGGACTCTAGTTGTGGCACGCGGGCTTAGTAGTTGTGGCACGCGGGCTTAGTTGCCCAGCGGCATGTGGGATCTTAGTTCCCTGACCAGGGATTGAACCCACATTGAACCTGCATTATAAGGCAGATTCTTTACCACTGGACCACCAGGGAAGTCCCTAGAGAAATCTTTAGATGGCACCTTGAATGGCATTCTACTCATTCTGTGTTAATAAATTTTATGAAGTCAGAGTTTGCATTTCTGGCCTTGGTTTCTTGATAAGGTCAGTGGAGGCATAGCCTAGATATATTAGATAATTTTATTTGCAGATAGGGAACACCACTGAAGACATTATCTACTCTTATATTTAATGTATAAAATGTTACGTAAAGCAACTATACTCTAATAAAAATTAATTTTATAAAAAGTTAAAGTTTAAAAGTCTGAATTTATCCTTCTGCTGTTGTAAAGGATTTATGCCCGAAGCAGTATAGGAAAGGGATGAAAGCCATAACTTATGCTGTATATTATACACTGTAGTTTTATTATCTTTTAAGGGAACTCTTTTTGGATGTGTTGGAACTTAGGTCATGAAAAATTTGACAAGGCTTGAAATACTTTTAAAAGAATAGTGTTATTTCCCTATTTGCCAAAGATAGGAAGTTAAATGGGTGAAACATTTTAATTCTAGCTTTTGATTTATTCACATTACCGTGGACAAACATGAAAAATTTATTTTCTTCAGTTTCTACTGAAGAGTAGAAACTGAGTTAGTAAGCAGTTAAGTAGCTACAGGGTAATAGTGGAAGAGAAAATAGAAACAAAAGGTTTGAATAACCTAACCTACATAATTGAGAATTAGCTATATGGGTTAATTCTGTAAGTAATTATGTAAATAGACATGGTGATATTTGAAGCAACCGCAGGAATGTTATACCATTAACTCCTGGTCAAGTCTCTGTTGTTCATGTCCCTGTAACCTCCTGATATCCCTAATATTTAAATTTGTTATAGCCACAACTATAGTTTAAAATGGTGTATTACGTTTAATTAAAAGTACCTGGGGGGCTTCCCTGGTGGCGCAGTGCTTGAGAGTCCGCCTGCCGATGCAGGAGACGCGGG
>NW_006783561.1:2234050-2246504 GCF_000442215.2 Lipotes vexillifer
CCCTGGTGGCGCAGTGGTTGAGAGTCCGCCTGCCGATGCAGGGGACGCGGGTTCGTGCCCCGTTTCGGGAAGATCCCACATGCCGCAGGGCGGCTGGACCCGTGAGCCATGGCTGCTGAGCCTGCGCATCCGGAGCCTGTGCTCTGCAACAGGAGAGGCCACCCGCGTACCGCAAAAAAAAAAAAAAAAAAAAAGTACCTACAGAAAAGTGTTCTTTCCTACCTTCCAAGATCAGAGGCAGGATTATAACATAGGCCTTGAACAATAAGGACTAGGACCTGGAACATTAACCTGTCTAAGAAAACTGTACGTCTTTTTTAAAAAAAGTGGAATGTTAGCATTGAAAGGGACCTGTAACGTAATGTTTTATGTTTACCTCTTGCTTTATAGATAAGGCAAGTAAGGTCCAGAAAGGTTGTTACTGACCTAGCTAAGGTTAGTGCCAGAGTTGGCACTAGAATCCCAGTCTCCTGGTTTCTAACCCTGGGCTTTTTCCATGACAGTAAGCCTTTGCCTCTACCTAAAGCTCTCAGCCAATCAACAGACATTGTACAGCTATACTGTGCCCAGCTCTAATATTGGTGATATGAGGGATAAAAGAGAAGGATAAGAATGTTTAAGGAGTTTATAGTCTTGTGGAGCTGATGAAACTTATTCTCAGAAATGTCTCGAAAAAAAATAAAGAAGTATTCTATCTCATTGAATTGAAAATGCTGTTGATTGTGAAATATATCATTATTTTATGTATCACTAAGAAAGAAATTAAACTTTTACACAATGCTTATTACCCTTTAGAATTTTTATTTTATACATACTGAAAGAGCTCTTAATTAGACATAAATTTTTTATCACGTGTCATCTCTTACATAAAGAAAATGTAGGTGAAATCAATTGGTTCTTGTTTCCTAAAACTTTGTGTTTATAGTCCAACTCTTTCTAATGATTTCTTTTTTTTTTTTTTGAATTAGAACCCAAGTGTTCCTTTTTCTTCCTTTTTTTTAAATTTAATTTTACTTATTTGCTTTTTTGGCTGCGTCGGGTGTTAGTTGCAGCACGTGAGATCTCCATTTGAGGCATGCAGGATCTTTCGTTGTGGAGCACGGGCTTCTCTTTAGTTGTGATGTGCAGGTTTTCTCTTCTGTACTTGTGGTGCGCAGGTTCCAGGGCACGTGGGCTCTGTAGTTTGTGGCACCTGGGCTCTCTAGTTGAGGCACGTGAGCTCAGTAGTTGTGGCATGCAGGCTTAGCTGCACGTGGGAGGTGGGAACCTAGTTCCCCGACCAGGGATCGAGCCCATGTCCCCTGCATTGGAAGGTGGATTCTTTACCACTGGAACACCAGGGAAGTCCTAATAATTTTTTGACTCAGTCATTGATACTGATGTCTTTCCATCCTGTTACCATCTTCTGTGCCATCAACAACTTTGATGATACAGCATTTCTTAAAAGAATACATAAAAGAAGCAAAAATCATTGTTGCTGGATTCTTAAGCCAGCTTTGCACTTATATAGGGCTATTCTTACATTCAGATTTTCTTCCACCCTGCTGACCACCCTTTCTGCAAATTTTGGTACTGGTGCTTTTGGTGCTCATTCATATTCAGACAAGCAGTGACAATATGCATGATTAAGATGCATACTGATGTTGGAGATGTTAAAATGTGCATCTTAGAACTGATGAAATACGGTATATATCCAACTGCCAAGGGTTATGATACGGTAGTATAGGGAATGGAGAAACCATCAAAATAGAGTCAATAGGGAGCGCTTCAAGAGGAGATAAAGATTGAAGCTGGGTCTTAAGAGAGAAGGATCAGGAGCAGACAAGGCATTCCAGGCTGTGAGAGCTTGTAAAAAATATGGAACGTTCCCAGGCTTAGGTCCTGAATTTGTCACTATCAGAAGTTTAGATGATCTGTTTTGAAATTTTGTTTTTGTTGTTGTTTTCCTTTTATAATTTATTAAATTGGATTTTCTGCATGATTTATATAGCCAGAACAATTAAAGTTTATTGGCAAAGGGAAATAAAAAAGTCATTTTTCCCCCAAAATTTCAGAATGCCATCCAGAATCATTTAAAATATATATATTGCATAAATCAAATTCTTATTGATGGGGGCTCTATGTAGAATCAGTCTTGATAAGCATGCATTTGGACAAAGTAATTAACTTGGGCCATGTGCATTTTATTCATTCCACAAGTATTTTTTGAACGCCTAGTTTGTGCAAGGTAATGTGTGCAGGGGGGGAATATAGGGATAAATATGACACGCCCCTTGTAGTTGAATTATAGAATCAGGATATTGATGAGGAGACTGAAACTCCAGCCTTCCTTTCCAGCCTTACTCCCTGTATTAGTTTGCTAAGGCTGCCGGAGCATAGTACCCTAGACTGACTATGGCAAAGTACCGCATAAATTTGTTTTCTCACAATTCTGGAGGCTAGAAGTCCAAGATCAAGGTGGCAGCAAGGGTTAGATTCTTCTGAGACCTCTCTCCTTGGTTTGTAGATGGCCATCTTCTCCCTGTGTCTTTACATGGTCTTCCCTCTGTGTCTGTGTCCAAATTTCCTCTTTTTATAAAGATACCACTCAGATTAGGGTCTACCCTATTTTAACTTAATACCTGTTTAAAGGCATTATCTCTAAATACAGTCATATTCTAAGGTACTGGGGTTTATGGCTTTAACTCATGAATTTTGAGAGGACACAGTTAAGCCCATAGCACTCCCCCAAGCCCTCACATTATTTAGTGTAACCGCACTGAACTGTTTAATGAATACCACACTCCTTGCATGCCTTTGCACACTTCTGCCTATGGTACTTTTCTCTGTATAATTTCTTTACTTGGGCAAGTGAACAAAACAAAGTTCATTCCCCTCTATCCACTGGTAATACCTTCTTCATTCTTATGACTATTACATATTAAAATTCTTTGTTCAAGTTCTTTCTCTAATGTTATGTTCAGTGTACATTAAATGTTGGTTAGGTGGTCAGGTTGAGGTTGGAGGAAGAGACAGGTCTTATTAATATAGGGTGTTATACAGTGAGTACTGTAAAAGTAGTGCAGATGAGGTAAATGCTGTAGAAGTCTAGAGGAAGAGTCACATTATACATGTGACCAAAAATAATGTGATCAAAGCAATAGGCAGGAAGAAGCAAGGTGTGTTTAGGCATAGTATTACTCTTTGGTTGGAATGTAGCATATTTTAAGGGATGACATGACATAAAGCTAGAAATGTAGTATATATTTTAGTACACTATTAATGAGGTAATAAATTACCACAAACTACTGTCTTAAAACAACACAAATTTGTCTTTTACAGTTCTGTAGGTCAGAAGTCCAAAATGGGTCTCACTGGACTAAAATTAGGGTATTGGCAGGATTGTGATCCTTTCTGAAGACTCTAGGGGAGAACCCATTTTCTTACCTTTTTCAGCTTCTCCTGCACGCTGCCCACATTCCTTGGCTCATGGCCCCCTTCCGTTTTCAAAGCCAGCAGTGGCCAGGCAAGTCTTTCTCATATTACCTCACTCTGACACACTGACTCTTCTGAAACAATTTGCTTTTAAGGACCCTTGTGATTATATTGGGCCCACCTAGATAATCCAGCATTATCTCTCTATTTTAAAGTCATCTGATTAGCATCTTTAATTCCACCTGCTACCTTAATTCTCCTTTGCCATGTATCATGTTCATAAGTTGAGGGAATTAGGACATGGACATCTTTGAGAGGCTGTCATTCTGCCAACCACAGGTCGGTTGGGTCCAGGTTATGAGCTTTAAATACAGCCATTGAAGATTTTTAATTAAAGGAATGACATGATCAAAGCAGTATTTTGGGAAGTTTAATCTATAAGCTATATGGTGTCTCGAATATAGGACTGGAAAGAAATCAGCACCCCTGAGTTCTTTTCAGCTTTGCCATTGATCCTCCCTCCCTCCCTCCTTTCCTCCCAGAACTGCTTGTATCCATAAATCCTTAATCAGAGGGAATTAGTTGTCCTGAACATTGATATAGCCACCGTTTCTGATTCTGTTCACTGTAAGGCCATTTCATCATGTTATGGAAGGAATATTAGACTAGCGGCCAGGAGACGTGAGTTATGATTCAAACCTTATTAGTAATTTGATTTGTAACTTTGGGAATGTCCTTTAGTCTCTCTGTGATGTAATTTTGCATCCTTATAATTGGGATAACAATAGCAGCTGATCTAACATGCCCATCTGACAGATATAAATATAACTTTATCCCAAAATAATGTAGCATATATTTATTTTTTGTTTGTAGAGAGTAACTTGTGACTTCAGAACTTTTTGTTTTTCCTTTTGTATCTTGAAGAACCTAGTATCAAACAAAAAATAAAAAGCTCAGTGATCCATGTCTAGTTGACCTTCTGCTCTCTGCACCCTTTTTGTCCCCTTCTACAAATAGGAATCAGTCAATTATGTCATAGCAAGTCAGGTACTATTTTTTTTTTTAACATGTTTTTTGGAGTGTAATTGCTTTATAATGGTGTGTTAGTTTCTGCTGTTATCACAAAGTGAATCAGCTATATATATACATATATCCCCATATCCCCTCCCTCTTGCATCTCCCTCCCACCCCCCCATCCCACCCCCTAGGTGGACACAAAGCACCAAGCTGATCTCCCTGTGCTATGCGCCTGCTTCGCACTAGCTAGCTATTTTACATTTGGTAGTATTTATAAGTCCATGCCACTCTCTCACTTCATCCCAGCTTCCCCTTCCCCTTCCCCTTGTCCTCAAGTCCATTCTCTAGGTCTGCATCTTTATTCCTGTCCTGCCTCTAGGTTCATCAGAACCATTTGTTTTTTGGTTTGTTTTTTTTAAGATTCCATATGTATGTGTTAGCATACGGTATTTGTTTTTCTCTTTCTGACTTACTTCACTCTGTATGACAGACTCTAGGTCCATCCACCTCAGTACAAATGACTCAATTTTGTTTCTTTTTATGGCTGAGTAATATTCCATTGTATATATGTGCCACATCTTCTCTATCCATTCATCTGTCGGTGGACACTTAGGTTGCTTCCATGTCCTGGCTATTGTAAATAGTGCTGCAATGAACATTGTGGTACATGTATCTTTTTGAATTATGGTTTTCTCAGGGTATATATGCCCAGTAGTGGGATTACTGGGTCATATGGTAGTTCTATTTTTAGCTTAAGGAACCTCCATACTGTTCTCCATAGTGGTTGTATCAATTTACATTCCCACCAACAGTGCAGGAGGATTCCCTTTTCTCCACACCCTCTCCAGCATTTATTGTTTGTAGATTTTTTGACGCTGGCCATTCTGACTGGTGTGAGGTGATACCTCATTGTGGTTTTGATGTACATTTCTCTGATTCCTCCTGTGTGTCTTTGGAGAAATGTCTATTTAGATCTTCTGCCCATTTTTTGATTGGGTTTGTTTTTTTTGATATTGAGCTGCATGAGCTGCTTGTATATTTTGGAGATTAATCCTTTGTCAGTTGCTTCGTTTGCATATATTTTCTCCCATTCTTTTTTTTTTTGATAAATTTATTTATTTTATTTATTTTATTTATTGCTGCATTGGGTCTTCGTTGCTGCACGTGGGCTTTCTCTAGTTGCGGCGAGCTGGGGCTACTCTTCGTTGACGTGTGCAGGCTTCTCATTGTGGTGGCTTCTCTTGTTGAGAGCACTGGCTCTAGGCACGCAGGCTGCAGTAGTTGTGGTGCAGGAGCTTAGTTGCTCTGCAGCATGTGGGATCTTCCCAGACCAGGGCTCGAACCCATGTCCCCTGCATTGGCAGGCGGATTCTTAACCACCGCGCTACAGTCTTTTCGTCTTGTTTTTGGTTTCCTTTGCTGTGCAGAAGCTTTTAGGTTTAATTAAGTCCCATTTGTGTATTTTTGTTTTATTTCTGTTTCTCTAGGAGGTGGGTCAAAAAGGATCTTGCTGTGATTTATGTCAAAGAGTGTTCTGCCTGTGTTTTCCTCTAAGAGTTTTATAGTGTCTGGCCTTACGTTTAGGTCTTTGATCCATTTTGAGTTTATTTTTGTGTATTGCTTTAGGGAGTGTACTAATTTCATTCTTTTATGTGTAGCTGTCCAGTTTTCCCAGCACCACTTATTGAAGAGGCTGTCTTTTCTCCATTGTATATTCTTGCCTCCTCTATCAAAAATAAGGTGACCGTATGTGCGTGGGTTTATCTCTGGACTTTCTATCCTATTCCATTGATCTATATTTCTGTTTTTGTGCCAGTACCATACTGTCTTGATTACTGTAGCTTTGTCGTATAGTCTGAAGTCAGGGAGCCTGATTCTTCCAGCTCTGTTTTTCTTTCTCAAGATTGCTTTGGCTATTCAGGGTCTTTTGTGTTTCCATACAAATTGTGAAATTTTTTGTTCTAGTTCTGTGAAAAACGCCATTGGTAGTTTGATAGGGATTGCATTGAATCTGTAGATTGCTTTGGATAGTAGAGTCATTTTCACAGTGTTGATTCTTCCAATCCAAGGACATGGTATATCTCTCCGTCTGTCGGTATCATCTTTAATTTCTTTCATCAGTGTCTTATAGTTTTCTGCATACAGGTCTTTTGTCTCCTTAGGTAGGTTTATTCCTAGGTATTTTATTCTTTTTGCCACAATGGTAAATGGGAGTGTTTCAGATTTTTCATCTATTCCTATTCATTAGTGTATAGGAATGCAAGAGATTTCTGTGCATTAATTTTGTATCCTGCTACTTTACCAAATTCATTGAGTAGCTCTAGTAGTTTTCTGGTGGCATCTATAGTATCTTGTCATCTGAAAACAGTGACAGTTTTACTTCTTCTTTTCCAGTTTGGATTCCTTTTATTTCTTTTTCTTCTCTGATTGCTATGGCTAAAACTTCCAAAACTATGTTGAATAATAGTGGTGAGAGTGCGCAACCTTGCCTTGTCCCCGATCTTACTGGAAATGGTTTCAGTTTTTCACCATTGAGAACAGTGTTGGCTGTGGGTTTGTCATATGTGGCCTTTATTATGTTGAGGTAAGTTCCCTCTATGCCTACTTTCTGGAGGGGTTTTATCATAAATGGGTGTTGAATTTTGTTGAAAGCTTTTTCTGCATCTATTGAGATGATCATATGGTTTTTCTCCTTCAGTTTGTTAATATGGTGTATCATATTGATTGATTTGCATATATTGAAGAATCCTTGCATTCCTGGAATAAACCCCACTTGATCATGGTGTATGATCCTTTTAATGTGCTGCTGGATTCTGTTTGCTAGTATTTTGTTAAGGATTTTTTGCATCTATGTTCATCAGTGATATTGGCCTGTAGTCTTTTTTTGTGACATCTTTGTCTGCTTTTGGTATCAGGGTGGTGGTGGCCTCACAGACTGAGTTTGGGAGTGTTCCTCCCTCTGCTATATTTTGGAAGAGTTTGAGAAGGATAGGTGTTAGCTCTTCTCTAAATGTTTGATAGAATTTGCCTGTGAAGCCATCTGGTCCTGGGCTTTTGTTTGTTGGAAGATGTTTAATCACAGTTTCAATTTCAGTGCTTGTGATTGGTCTGTTCATTTTTTCTATTGCTTCCTGGTTCAGTCTCGAAAGGTTGTGCTTTTCTAAGAATTTGTCCGTTTCTTCCAGGTTGTCCATTTTATTGGCATATAGTTGCTTGTAGTAATCTCTCATGACCCTTTGTATCTCTGCAGTGTCAGTTGTGACTTCTCCTTTTTCATTCTAATTCTGTTAATTTGAATCTTCTCCCTTTTTTTCTTGATGAGTCTGGCTAATGGTTTATCAGTTTTGTTTATCTTCTCAAAGAACCAGCTTTTAGTTTTATTCATCTTTGCTGTCGTTTCCTTCATTTCTTTTTCATTTATTTCTGATCTGATCTTTATGATTTCTTTCCTTCTGCTAACTTTGGGGTTTTTTTTGTTCTTCTTTCTCTAATTGTTTTAGGTATAAGGTTAGGTTATTTGAGATTTTTCTTCTTTCTTGAGGTAGGATCGTATTGCTGTAAACTTCCCTCTTAGAACTGCTTTTGCTGCATCCCATAGGTTTTGGGTCATCGTGTTTTCATTGTCATTTGTTTCTAGGTATTTTTTGGTTTCTTCTTTGATTTCTTCAGTGATCTCTTGGTTATTTAGTAGCATATTGTTTAGCCTCCATGTGTTTGTACTTTTTACAGATTTTTTTCTGTAATTGATATCTAGTCTTATAGCGTTGTGGTCTGAAAAGATACTTGATACAATTTCAATTTTCTTAAATTTACCAAGGCTTGATTTGTGACCCAAGATATGATCTATCCTGAAGAATGTTCCATGAGCACTTGAGAAGAAAGTGTATTCTGTTGTTTTTGGATGGAATGTCCTATAAATATCAGTTATGTCCATCTTGTTTAATGTGTCATTTAAAGCTTGTGTTTCCTTTTTTATTTTCATTTTGGATGATCTGTTCACTGGTGAAAGTGGGGTGTTAAAGTCCCCTACTATGATTGCGTTACTGTCGATTTCCCCTTTTATGGCTATTAGCATTTGCCTTATGTATTGAGGTGCTCCTATGTTGGGTGCATAAATATTTACAATTGTTACATCTTCTTGAATCGATCCCTTGATCATTAGGTAGTGTCCTTCTTTGTCTCCTGTAATAGTCTTTATTTTAAAGTCTATTTTGTCTGATATGAGAATTGCTACTCCAGGTTTCTTTTGATTTCCATTTGCATGGAATATCTTTTTCCATCCCCTCATTTTCAGTCTGTATGTGTCCCTAGCTCTGAAGCGGTACTATTTTTTAGACTTGTTTTCAAGAGCAGGTTACTAGGCTTATAAGAGTCTTAAAACCCTCACTTTGGGAAGATAATTTAATTTAGTTGATTTTGTGGAAGCTGGTTCTACATATGAAGGAATACTCAGATTTCACTTATGCTTTATAAACAGCAAGCAGGCCCCTGGTAAAAATCATAAAATATTTGTGATTCATAACTCAAAATTATTTGCTGGGTTGTTTGCAAACTTTCCTTTCCTGTGGACTTTAATAGATTAGAATGAATCAAATTGTAAACCTTTCCCCTCTATTGTTGCTCTATCAAACATTTATTAGCCATATGAAAGAAAAATATATGAAGGTTGGTCATAAAATATGAAGGTTTCACATTGACAGTTGTGACAAGTATTGTCTCAATACATGTGACTCTTAACAGTAAATGTTTCAGTTGTCTACAGTAGAAATATGATGCAAACTACAAATGTGAGCCATGTATGTAATTTAAAATTTCTATGAGCCACATTTAAAAAGGTAAAAATAAACAGGTAAAGTCAAGAACGTATTTTTAATATATCCAAAATATCATTTCAACATGTAATCAATATAAGAAATTATTAGTGAGGTCTTTTATTTTTTGTATTAAGTCTTTGAAATTTGATGTGTATTTTATATATTTTATATATAAAACACATCTCAATTCAGACTTGCCATGTTTCTAGTACTCAGTAACCACATGTGGCTGGCAGCTACTGTGTTGGACAGTACAGGTCTACTGCAAAAAAAGTCATTGCATCAAATGTTAGGGCCTTTCCTGAAATACGTCTGTATTACTGTGTCTAACCCCTGTCTGATAGTGGTCTCTACCCGACTCGCCTCTCACAATCATGCTCTGATCCTCACTTTATACCATATTGTCTTCTCTTAGACATTTCCCCCTTCTGTGCCACATATTCCTTTCTCCTTTACCCTGTCAAGGCCCCCTTGAATGTTTTGTTGAAATTCTCAGGAGAAAACACCATTAATAGTATGGCCTGCTACCTCTCAGCCTACCTCCCCCAAAAATGTGTTGCCAGTAGACATGTAAGCTGATTCCAACAATATCAGTACCATGGGAGTATGAAACAAAGTTCTTCTCCTCTTAGGAAAAGTTAGGAGTCCCTGATAATAGTGGAGTCTTGAGTGTTATAGGAGAAACTAGTCAGGAGTATGTTACTTGTAGGCTTTATATCTATTTTCCCATGAAATGTAGAGTAGGAATTGTGTGTTTTGCTATTATTTACACTTTGCATTTAATCAGTACCAGAAGCTGAAGTGTTTAATAATTACCTCAAAAATGGGATGTAAGTATACAAGTTCAAATTTGCTGACCAGATTAGAGCAAAGGGCCATAATCAAATTTCCTTGCTAGACTATCCTGCCTCTCTTTTTTCTTCCTCTTTATAATCAGTTCTTATAGTTCCAAGGTATTTGTAGTTAGGCATTGTTTACCTCTCACAATGCATTATTTAGCCCCAATTTATAAATGCATGGACATGCAGTGGTTTGTTTGGTTTGGTTTTTGCAAAGTAACTCAAAAAGTCCATGCCAGAAATTCAAAAATGAAATGAAGCAAATAGTTCCAATGACAGTAGCATTAAAAAGTTAGAAATAAATTTAACAAAAGAAGTGTAAAACTTGTACCCTGAAACTACAACACATTTTTGGAAGAAATTAAAGAAGACCTAAATAAACATCCCATGTTTATCTTCTTTAATATTGTTAAGATACTACCCAAAGTGATTAATACATCCAGCTCAATCCAGCTGTCCTGTATTTTTTGCAGAAATTGACAAAATGATCCTCTAATTCATTTGGAAATGCAAGGGACTCAGAATAGCCAAAATGATTTTGAAAAAGAAGAACAAAGTAGGAAGACTCAAACTTCCTGATTTCAAAACTTATAAAACAACAGTAATCAAGACAGTGTGGCACTGGCATAAGGATGGACTTGCAAGTAATTGCAGATTACCCTCCTTTCTGGGACTCTGAGTTATTCTAAACTGATACACCAGTCCACTCTAGGCTTTTAAGAATTTGTTAAACATTTAGCTGATATCTTCTTGCCCACTCATGTGGTGGCCACTTCTTGCCATGATCTGCCAGAGGCAAAACAGTTTATATATTCTGTTTCTCTTTGGAGGGACATGTCATCCTGTGGATTTCAATTTCCTTGTGTACTCTGTGTTGCATACTCAGCTGTATGGTAAACTCAAGAAAAGTTATGATTTTATAGGTCAGTTGGTCTTTTCTCATTGTTACAGTGTGAGGAATATTCTCTTCCTGATTTCTACATCCTAAGCAGGGTAGAAATAACATGGTGCTTGGCCTATAATAGACTTAGCACCTAGTTAAAATATGTTTAAATTGGGTTGAAATTGAATTCTTACTTAGGTGACACGTAGTGTGCTAGCACTTACTGCATCATCTCATTTAATCTGCACACCATAGAATAGTAGAATTTTAAGTATTCTTCATTACTGTTAATTCCTGTATTAACCTGCTTTGTGGAAATTCCTTTAGGCAGCTCTCATGCTAGGGAACTTAAATATAATTACTTGTGCCACTTACATTTGTCATAACAAATTTCTTTGTAAGCTACTGTCAACGAAAGGTAGACTAACAAAGTGCTTTTATTCTTAAAAATTTTGTTTTGTTTTTTTTCACTTTCAGAAACGAAACTATGTGTCTGATCAATAAGCTCAAATAAAACAAATGTTATTAATTCATCTCTTCAGCTATTTTCTGAAATTCATTTTCTAAGATGTGCTGTTTATAACTCACCACGTTAATCAAAGTATTCCACATGTATAATATAAGCTGGGTGATAGAGCCCAGTCATTATTGTGTTCATAAACAGAGACAAATGATAAAGGTTAAGGAATAGGAACATGGAGACAAGAAGGAGGATTGTTTATAAATGGGAGGATATTTTACAATGCTCTGGCTTGATGTAACAGTCACATATATGCTTCCTCCTCTCTAGTTATCAGGGAATATGAAGAATAGAGAAAGCATCCAAGAACCTATATTTGATTATTACAACCATGAAGTTCCTGATATTGACCTCAGTGATTGTGAATTCCCACATGTCATTGAAATTTATGACTTCCCCCAAGAATTTCGTACTGAAGATCTCCTACGGATTTTCTGCACTTATCAGTAAGTACTTGCAAATGATTGGGGATGTTAGGGAAGGTGGAATGAGGTTTTCTTAAAATGTCTTCTGAAAGATCATCTTTTTTGTTTTTCTATTCCTGGAGTTTACTTTAGCATCAAGTTTGTTTATCGTCTTTTCCAAGTCCATTAGAAATCCGTATCAAACCACTCTTCTTCTCAGTTCCTTTAAAAAATGCTAAATAGTCTTTCTAGACCCCATTTTAGCATTTAAGAAGAATGTCATCAATAATGACTTTGGAATCTGTCTTCATGGTACATTTAGTCCATTTATATTTATTGTAATTATTGATATATTTGGATGTATGCCTGCCATCTTTTTTTGTGTGTTTACTTGTCCCATCTTTTTCTCTTTTCTCTTGCCTTCTTTTGGATTGATGAGGTATTTTTTTCTCCTTCCATATTTTTGGGAAATGATCCTGTTTCTGTTGTTTGGTGGTTACTTTAGAAATTATAAAATGCCTGCTTAATTTATCAATGGCTAAAGTTAATATTTTTACACTCTT
>NW_006783561.1:2246541-2249096 GCF_000442215.2 Lipotes vexillifer
ACTCTTTCCAAACATTCTAAGGGTTTTAAACTCCATTCCCCAATTCCATTCCAGTGTCTCCCGAACCTCCAGCTAATATGCTATTGTGATTTAGTATTTTGAATCTTTTTTTCTTTTTAAATTCCATTTGATGTTACATTATTGTTTTATATTATCAGCATTCAGATTCATCCACTTTCTGTATTCTTCATTTATACCTTCTTGCGTCTTATATCTTTCATCTGAAATCTTTTTCCTCCTGCATGAAACATGTTCTTTAGTATTTAATTTAGTAACAGTCTGCTGGTAACACACTCAGTTGGGTTTTGTTGTCATCGTCATCGTTGTTGTTTCTTAATGGCTTTATTTCAACTTCATTCTTGAAAGACATTTTTGCTGGGTAGAGAATCCTAGGTTGGTAGTTGTTTTTCTCAGAAACTTGAAAATTTTATTCTCCTTTCTCCTGGCTTTCTTAGTGTAGGATGAGAAGCCAGCCGAGAGTCTGACTATTGCTTCTGAGAGTAATGTCTTTTCTCTTTGGGTGCTCTTAATGTTTTCTCTTTGTCTTTGGTATTGTGCATTTTCAGTATGATGTGGCTTTGTGTTTCTTTTGTTATTATTATTATTAAGCTAGTATTTTTCATTGGTTTTGGAGAACACTAGACATTCTCTCTTCAAATATTGCCTCTGTACTAGTCTCTTTTATATTCTCTAAGATGCCAGTTAAAAATAGATTAAACCTTCTTACTTAATCCTCATGTTATCTCTTTCATATTTTCCATTTCTTTGTCTCCATTACATGCTCAGTAATTTTTTTAGCTCTAATTTCCACTTTCTGATTTCTTCAGCTGTGTTTAATTTGCTGTTAAATCTGTCCATTGAATTTTAAAATTTCATTTTATGTTTCTCATTTTTCAAAGTTCTCTATTTTTCAAATCTGCATGGTCATTAGTTTCTTTTTTTTCTCCAGATATTTTCAAGAAGTATATTGAACATAGACCTTCTATAGTCTATGTCTGGTAATTTCTTTACCTGAAGTCCTTTTAATTCTCTTTCTGCAAATTCTCACTCATACTGCCTTGCTTCTTTTTTGGAGGTTTAGTTACTTTTTTAAAAAACTGTACAGCTGACCATTTCCTTTGGAATTTTACTTACGAGAATTGAGACTTACAGTAAAAGAAGAGGATATCTCCTGAGAGGATATGTGTTTTCTTCTGCCAGGCACCAAGGGCCCTAACAGTCCCAAAGAGCTGTAAATTAAATTATTGATTTGAGGTTATTCTGACCACTGAGATAGAAATAGTCAAGTAGAGAATGATAAAAAATGATTGTTATATGTCTCAACCAGTTTATTTTAACAGTACATATAAATGTCCATTTACTTGCCAGTCTTTGATATGGTGCCAAGGCCTTTTTTTTTTTTGAAGTAACTAGTCTGTTGATGGCAGACTATCTTCTATTGAGTTCTTATATGTCACCCTGATATCACCTGTGTCTTCCAGCAAGAACTTTAATGTCCCTTCAGAGTCACCTGAGTGCAAATTCCTTATAGGTTAAAATGTTTTCTCTCTTTAAAAAATTTTTTTTGGCTGTGCCGCATGGCTTCCAGGCTCTTAGTTCCCTGACCAGGGATTGAACCCAGGCCACAGCAGTGAAAGTGCCAGGTCCTAACCACTGGACCACCAGGGAATTTCCTCTCTCTCTCCCTCTCTCTCTCTCTCTCTCTCTCTCTCTCTCTCTCTCTCTCTCTCTCTCTCTCTCTTTTTAAGCTCTTTTGCCCAAACATAATTGATAATAGCTGTTTCAGGTTTTTTAGTGACTTTATCTTTTTCACACTCATATTTCATCGTCTTTTTTCTTTTTTCTTTTCTTTTTTTGCGTACGTGGGGCTCTCACTGTTGTGGCCTCTCCCGTTAAGGAGCACAGCTCCGGACGCATAGGCTCAATGGCCATGGCTCACGGGCCCAGCCGCTCCGCGGCATGTGGGATCCTCCCGGACCGGGGCACAAACCTGCATCCCCTGCATCGGCAGGCGGACTCGCAACCACTGCGCCACCAGGGAAGCCCTCATCATTTTAATTTTATTTAATAAATTAAATTATGTAGTGAAAATGTCAATTAAAACTGATATAAGTGGGTTTGAGAATAATTGCACTACCTCTTATATATGTATGTAATTCATACATATGTATGAGAAGGTAAAAGAGTCAGAAGTATACCTCTGTATCTTTAGCTTATAAGAAAAAATAAGCTTCAGGAATAAAGAAATAATCCCGAAAACAAGTTATTAAGAAAAAGATTTTCAGGGTCTGGAAGAAAGTCATTACCAAGAAGGGATTATACTTTAATGCTCCAATCCTGACATTAACAATGAACCAGGGCTTCCCTGGTGGCGCAGTGGTTGAGAGTCCGCCTGCCGATGCAGGGGACACGGGTTCGTGCCCTGGTCCAGGAAGATCCCACATGCCGCGGAGCGGCTGGGCCCGTGAGCCATGGCCTCTGAGCCTGCGCATCCGGAGCCTGTGCTCCGCAACGGGAGAGGCCACAACAGTGAGAGGCCCGCGTACTGCAAAAAA
>NW_006783561.1:2249106-2253383 GCF_000442215.2 Lipotes vexillifer
AAAAAAAAAAAACAATGAACCAGATCTAACAATGAACCAGGTCTATTGTCTGATATACAAATTTAAACTTAAAATTCAATTCATGTACATCTTGAATTAGGTTATAGCTCCCAACTTTTCCTTAAGGGTTAGATAGTAATTATTTTAGGCAACTCTGCCATCGTTGCACAAAAGTAGCCATAGACAATGGGTGTGGCTACAGACAATGGGTGTGGCTCTACTCATTGAAACTTTATGTACAAAAACAAGCACCCTGTTTTTCTGTAAAGCTCTAGAACAGGCAAAACTAGCAGCCAGGTATCTCACTTAAATTTTGTTGGTTGAGGGGACAGGAGTAGCACTTATCAGTTATGTAACTAAAAGAGAGGAGGAGTGACTAGATCATGGAGGACAGTTAACACTCTCTGCCATAGATCTTACACTAAACATATAGTGTAGATCAGTCAGTCTAATTCATTACAATTATGTTAAGACTCGGTATCAGGGTCTGTTCCAGATAAAGTGCATAATAGGTTTTAAAAAGCAGTCAATGAGATTAAATCCAAAATTAGAACTACCTTAGGTTGTCATTAATAATGATGACTTTTAAGACCAAGGATTGATTTTGTTGATGTCTGGAATTTCCTGAAGATTAGTTATTTCTTAAGAATTATTAACTTCCCTTGCTTTGTTTCCTCCTAATCTTACCTGCAGATCATTTTTCTATGAAACAGGAAAACATTCTCAAAAGGGGGAAGCATTTTAAAGGGCTATGAAATTCTGAAGTCTAAAAGGCCCTCCAGAGCCCATCTAAGTTTTTCTCTATCTTTTGTCAACTATCTTATAATATAGACTTCCACTGTTGACTTTCTCATAGTCTTCAACCCCTGTGGTCATTTTACGCCATGGTCAAACTGACCCTTACATTCAGGAAATTGTCTAACTAACCTTCAAAGCCTCTTTATTCCTTTTTCCTTCAAAGGAAATTTTTTGTCTAGTTGTTAAAGAGGGAAGATATTTTAGCAGTTGCCTTTTTTTTTTTTCCTTATAGTGCTTTATTAAAAAAAGAAAAGGTCATGGTGCAAAAGCGTATAATAATAATGCCTGTTGAGTCAAACACCAGAGTCAACTTCATATTTTAATCACATCTTCATCAATATTAATCATTTTCCTGATGAATATTGCTATTAATAATAAAAAATAATGGGCACCATTCATTTATTAGATGTCCACTAAGTGCTCAACACTGTGCCCTTTACCTTGTCATGGATGATCTCACTTCCGTTTTCACAGCAACTCTGTTATGAAGGAACTGTACCCATTTCTACGGATGAGCAGACCTAGCTTACAGAGAGATTAAACCTGCCCATGGTCTGAAGGTGGCAGACCTGAGTTTCCCTTTCTTACTTCACTTCTACAACTGGAAAGAAAGAATAGGTCAGCCTCTCTGATTAAAGTTGTCCCTTTTCTCCCTTATTTGATTGATTGATTGATTGATTTTGCTTTGAATGACCTGTCTCCCTCTTCCTCTCGGTCTCTTGTCTCTGTCCTTCAGCCTACATTTGCATTAAATCCAGGTGACCTTCCCTGCCTACCTCCTCCTCTAATATTCTTCTACCCCTCCTATGCTTCCTCGTTCCACCTCTTCTAGTTCCAGTCCCCTAAAAACATCTCTTGTAAATAGTGTGATAAATACTTTACCTCCCCAAGGAACATGTGAGGATTAATTAGTTGATGTCTGTAAACTGGCTTACAATGTAAAATGCTCCCATGTAGTTCTTTATGATGGTATTGCTTTTAAAGTTCAGTGGCTTCTTCTGTACCCCAAGCCGTTTTGTGTGTCATTATCCCCATTCCACCTGTGTGCTTGTTGAATGTTTCTATCTCATCATGAAATGCTTTATGAGACTCTATTTGAAAGATGTTTTTTAAAAGTAAATTTTATTTTAAGGAATAAAATTCTGTTCTTTTGTTGCAGAAAGAAAGGATTTGATATTAAATGGGTGGATGATACACACGCCCTAGGAGTATTCTCCAGTCCGATTACAGGTATTCACCCAATGGATTTCAGTGTGCTTGTTGTCCGTTTTCTCCTACTTTCTCCTACAAGTAGTCTCCTAAGGACTACTTGTCCTTATTTGCTTTCTGTTCCAGCCACCTGACATTTTATTCAGTCAGTACAGATAATTGGCAGGTAGAGGTTTTTGAGGCATGTTACTTTGGTACCCATTTACTCCCCCTCTCCCTTTTTATCCTAATCCAGTGGTATTTGGAGAGAGAGCTCCTTCCAAGGTTATTTGCTGCAGAGCTGTCAGTTATGATAGTGCATAGACAGATTACAGGTAAAGATTTAAGAAGCCAGTATGACTAAATCTTAAAATATTTTTGATTCTACCCCCCTCCCCGACAAATGAATTTGCAGTAGCCCTTTAACCTGTCCAGTGAGCATTTGTAATACCTACTTTCTGAATATATGATTTGGCCTTTTCACTTATATCGTTGGCCTCATGATAGATCTGATGCAGAGGCATTCAAAGAAATTAGAGATGTTGATTTCTGTCTGAATCACCTAAAATAGGGGTCTGCAAACTTATTCTGTAAAGAGCCAGATAGTAGATATTTTAGGGTATAAGGTTTCTGTCACTACTTAACTCTTGTGTTGTAGCCAGAAAGCATCCCTAGACAGTATGCAAATGAATGAGCATGGCTCTGTTTCAGTAAAACTTTACAGAAACAGGTGGTTGGCTGGATTTGGTCACAAAGCCATAGTTTACTGATCCCTGTTCTAAACTAATCACTGCCATTTTGTTCCTTACGGATTTTCTAGAGCTTACCATTTCTTTTGCTCATGATGAAAAATAAAGCATAACATCTAGGAAATACTTTCTAAGAACTAGCCTTAAATTTTTTTTTTTTGCATCACTCTTCTTCATGTCTTCTACTTCTTTATATTTATTCTCTTAACAGCTCGTGATGCTCTGGGTAGTAAACATACCATGGTGAAGATCCGGCCCTTGTCTCAGGCCACGAGAGCAGCCAAGGCCAAAGCTAGAGCTTATGCTGGTAAGCCTATAATCTCAGGAGCTTTTTCTTGTTGATAGTGGTGATATTGTTTTTTCCAGCACTTGTATAGCATCCAGAGTTCTAAGGACATATCACTTTTATTTTTAGTGTTAAAGGAAATATTATTTTAAGGAGAAAAGGGTGTGTTGGAAATATAGCACTGGAGTAGCCACTTGGAGAGTGGGAGATACTAACTGCAAGCAATGCAGCAACCATTTTCTGATGACATCCTTATCTAGTTTACCTCTGTGTTTAGCTGTTTGATAGAGTCACTGTAAGAAATTGTGTTAATACAGATAATGAAGGCAGGGTTGTTTGTGCTTTGCCATGTTAATTTCCTCTGCTCTTCATCTATCAGGCTTGTATTAATTACTGCTGATGCAGCCCTTGTTAGTCTATTTGGTATGTTAATTACTGAGTTAAATCACTTGGAGCTAGAGTGCTTTCTCTTCCTTACTCCCTCCTGCTCCCTCCCTTTCTCCCATTCAGAGTTTCTCCAGCCAGCAAAGGAGCGTCCTGAGACTTCAGCAGCCCTAGCCAGAAGGTTAGTCATCAGTGCCCTTGGGGTTCGAAGTAAGCAGAGCAAAACCGAACGGGAAGCAGAACTTAAGAAACTGCAAGAAGCCCGCGGTGAGTTGAAGTTGATGGTGTTCTTCTTTAGTCCCTTTAGAGCTCACTATAAGGCATGTGTTAAAAAAAAAAAAAGAATGAAGCCCATTCCATTTTGGCATTTCCATTTCCTAGAAGCCTCCTACATATATTGAAATTGTTTTCATGCCTTATGTTTAGGAGGAAGACATTTTAGAATTTGTCTGCCTGTTCCACACACCAAGGCATCCTAATCCATGTTCCTACTGTTGTTTTCCAAGAGATAGGTTCAGTCCTTTTAGCTTATCCACGGCTATTTCTATAGTTCTTGCTCCCGACTCGCAGAAAAATATTCCTATGAAGACATAATAGTCTCCCAGGCAGAAAACATTATTTGCTGTGGTTTTACTGGGCCATGATTGCCATGATATTATCAAATGGTTTAGATCTTAGATAGAAGACAAATTAAGGAGAAGCCAGCATCTGACATTGATGATAATAACTGTAGAAGGTAATTTTTTCTTTAAAGACAGTCCTGAGTGGCTCCATTAGAGCACATCTAGGTTAGCCTAATCTTCTGATTATTTTCCAGTACTTAAGAGTCCTCAGAATATTTCAACTGATCCACAAGCAGGGTTTTTCTTTCC
>NW_006783561.1:2253393-2274184 GCF_000442215.2 Lipotes vexillifer
TCCCTATAGTTTGTAGTTGAGGTTAAATGTCTCTCTCCCCTTTATAGGCTGTTGACTTGTACGTAAAGGCTTGGGACTCTGGTTAGCACTTAAGTGCTTTTTATCAACCTTCAGGCTTTAGACAGTCTGATTGCCTTAGCCCTCGATCTGTGGAATCTGTGAAGACAGTTTATTCTGAAAATTCCACTTACCGAAAAGTAACTTCATTTTTCCATTAAACGAATGGAAGTTTCAAACTCCTTGTTTATTGCCAGTCTAACAAGGCCATTAATACTTCCTGTCCACTCTGCTTTGGTGATAGCAGGCAGCTTGCAGACTCTCAGCTGCACTGGCCAGATAACCAGTGACAGAGTGTGTCATGGCAGGTCCTAGAGTTTCAGAGTTGAACCCAACTAATTTTTGAAACCTTAATGATTATAATGAGGCAGTTTTGATTTTTTCCATGCATTCTTGACTCAAAGGCTTCCCATAGACTATAGAAACAGGGGAAGATTCCTCTGGTTTTTAATATATGGCACTGTCAGAGCTAGATTAAAGTAGAATGTGCAGTGTCCTTAACCCTTTATTAATTGGTTATCTCTGAGGAAAATGATTTCTCTGTGATAACCACAGTTATCTCAGAAAATCAATAGAGGGTAATAACAATGATATCTATAAAATTCTTTTTGCAATGTTTCCTGCTTCCCTACGTGTGTAACATCACTTGTATTTCTACAGGTACTGCAATAATAGTTTTGTATGGCTATCACCTGAGTATCCCCCTCTGTTTCTCTGTAGGCACATCAGCATACTGTTCCACTTGAATTTGTTTTAAATGCTCAGCTATGCAAAGGACATTTCAGTGATGAAATTAAAAATGAGGCTGTTGGCTAAGTGGGTACCCTGTTACTTACTTTTTTAAAGAAGGCGTTTAGTTGTGAATAGAGACCCACGGTGGTAAGTTTCTCCTATCCATTGGTCCTGAATCTTTACAGGTTAGAGAGGACTCTTCCTTTATTATGTCTCAGAACTCTCCCATTCTTTATATCTGAGAAAATGCGTATGGAAAATTCCTGATACAGCTTTCTGGCTTCTTTATGCATTGAGCATATACTCTTGTAATTGCCTGCATGGAGCCCAAGACTTCTCACTTAAAGATTTTTTTCTGTGGAAATTAAAAGTACTGTTTAGGTATTAAACAGAACAGATACTTCTGTTCCAGTTCTTCTTCCACTGGAGGGAAAGGGGTCAGTACAGCATAGGAAATAACATTATAGACTCTGGAATCAGACTGCCTGGGTCTACATCTAAGCTCTGCCATTTACTGGCTATGTCACCTTAGGCAAATTACTTACTCTCTGGAGGCCTCTGTTTCACGGAAGTCAAGTGAGATAATCCACAAAAGATACTTAGTCATCTTTAAAACCGATAGGAACACTCTCCCTCCTGTTTCTCTAGGCCTATAATAAGTGTGTGATAAATATGAGCTGCTGCTGTTTTTAGTAGTAGTAGCAATATCATTTTATGGTGAGTCCGGCACAGATTCCAGTACATATTTTTTTTCTTGTCATTACTCTTTTTATTTTCAATTGCCTGTGATACATTATCAACTACATTTGGAATTCACTGTGTACCTACCCTGTGCAAGGCATTGTGCTCCCTAATTAGGAAAGTTAGAGAAACGGCAAGATGTTGTTCCTCTCCTTAAGACTTGCAGTCTGGTGGGGATATCTGCCTTGAGTAAGAAAGAAAATGTGAACCTGATATTTTAAGCAGTTGTTTCTCCTCTCTCTTCAGTTCTGAAGATTTTAAGATTAAAAGCCACATAGAGGTTTTTGCAATTAAAAGGATTGGAAGGAAATTCCTGGCAATATAACATGTTATGATAACTCTGGTTGGGGATGGTATTATCTCCAGTTTAGAGCTGGCCCAGAGAGGTGAAGTAGCTGGCCTGAGGTCACCCAGCTGGTAAATTGAAAGGAGACATTTGAACCTAGGCCTCTCTAATTAAAACCCATGTTCCTTTTATAATACTGTAATCCCTTTTGAAGGAGTTTTGGGGTAATTAACATTTTTTTCCAAAAAAAAAAAATTTAAAAAATTTAAGGTCTTCAGAAAATAAAATATGACAGGCTTCTCTTTAGTTATCCTTTCCAATGGTTAGAGCTGTTGTACTGTCAGAAAATTCTTCCATAGGTCTAACTTAAATCTGTACAATAGTTTAAAACAGTTTCCTCTTCTTTTTTATTTAGTGGAAATTCAGGAACATCTGGACACCATTCTGTTCTAACAGCCTTTAACTGTAAAGATCAGGGCAGATCATTTAGGAGTGAGAGGATCTGGGCTATAATAGAGTTTTTGCCATTAACTAGCTATGTGGCCATGGGCAAGTTTCTTATACCTCTCTGTGCCCCAGTTTCCAACAAAGTGAAAGCAATGCCTGACTTACCTAACCATGGAGAATTTTTTGAGCAACGTAAGTTAACATGTATAAAAATGTTTAAAAGGTGCTTTACGTATTTAGAATACTATTATTTATGTGACTTTTGGGAAATTAGTATTCATTATAATAATATAAGCCAGTAATGACAAATGTGTACTATGTACTTTTGCTCCCCATTCAATATCCATGACAGACAGTGCTAATCAGTCATGACACTCTTGGTGAGTTTTGACTTGACCGTAGCTAATAGATCAGAATTAGCATAGAAATAGAAATCTTTGTGCCATCCTGATATAGGTACTTTTATTAATAATACTATAGAATAATTTCCTAGCCTTTCTTTTTCCCACTTCAAGAGTTCTGCTGTCTGGCACAGTGCCTAGTTCATAAAGAGATACTCAGTGTGCATATTCATTGACTGAATACATGAATGACATTTGTTACTCGAATTTTTCTTCATATGTCTTATTTCACTCATGATTCTACTCTGAACCCTTTCAAGTCCTCCATGATTTTCTTTATAAAATCCAGAGTTGAACATTACATATGGAACCCTTCTAATTAATGAATTTGGAATTTGGGATTTTGAAGTATAAATACTTTCCTGATAACTTCCTTTACCCTACTTTGGTCTTCTTACCCTTTTATTGAGAAGTCTTTGTCTTAATCCTTAAAAAGGAGATTAAGAAATTAAAGCTACTCTGGGGAGAATCGAGAAAAAGGAAGTACTGAAATCATTTTAAGCAAATCATATTTTATATATCTGCAAGATAAGAGCTTTAGTCACAAGTCTCTGAGTGTGAGGAACAGATAGATCTTTTAGTCTAGCAGAGCGCATGACAGATTAGAACTATACTAAGAGTGGGAAGTGAAAACATAGATCGTCCTTGAATACTTTGTATTTGACTTAATCACGTTTTAAATCAAGGATTCACACTAAATGATAAAACCACATTTTAAAGACCAGGCTCAGGAATACGTGTAAAATTTTCCCATGTTCCACTTATCAGAACATTTGAGTCCCACCTAAAGTTGGAATCAAAGTTTTCAGAATAAGCTACTCTCATTTTCAAAGCCTGCCATAATTTTATTTCATAACTTTGTTCCATTTTATTCTTGGGGGGTATATGATTAATTGGCTGGTTCTAAAAGGCCATCTTTTGGGTCATAGGTCTGAGAGGCAGAGTTAAGTAAACAATAATTTGATCCCTTAGTTTGATTAATGAAATCACTGAGAACTTAAAAGTAAAATCATCTCTATAGGATACTTAGTCAACTGTAATAAAAATTTAATCACAGTCAGCTGCCTTCTGAAATCCTTTTTAGGAATTCCATTATTCTGCCTTCAAGAACAGTGCTGCGTTGCTGACTCATAATCTAGGTCTTAACGGCATTTTCTTGGTGTCTTTTCTCCCTGGACGTGAAGTTCCCTTCATTTCTAACCACATTTCCTTTCTTTTTAATCTGACCATTTTCTGTGGGATGCAGTATTTATCCATATTTTTGGTGTCACCTGCTGTTTAGTAAACTTACGTCTCTGGCCTATATCAGAGATGAAAATGTTTATGGACTGACTGACCATTTCACCAATTATTGCTAAGTAAATAACACGTGTTATACTTAATACATTGATAATCATTCCACCCTCTAGAGTTAAATGCTCCCTTAACACTTATGTGAGCCAGACTATTTTTTCCCAGTATATTGATGATTAATACATACTTGGTAAGCCTGAAATCTAAAACGAAGAGGTTATTTATGTTACCTCTCCTTGATCTACCAGGTCTGTCAATCCATAAAAGAAGGCAGTTAGATTAGTTTGACCAGACTTGTACTTCAAGTCTCAGGTTGATTATTACTCTGTAGGTGGCTACAAGTGGATTTTGTGATGATTTTTCTTCATTATTTTCTTAGGTGTAGAAGTAAATTTTGAAGGTTTTAATTTCCATCCCTTTTCTTTATTTTTGTAAACACGGCACCAAACTGGCCCCTTTTTCATCTTTAGCACTTTCTGTTCCCTCAGTGAGAAGTCAACTCATTTAATGTAATCATTTCTGCCAATTTATTTCTTATACTGAGAAATAAAAGTCTTCAGGGCCAGCTTATGTTAGTGCCTTAGGTTAGTCATTTCATGCTAACACTATATTCTTCTTTGGTTCCTTGCCCTTATGGCTGCTGTTGGGCTTTCTCTTACTTTTTTTAATTGGTGGAGTTAAAGTTAATAGGAGCTTTTTTAATACAGTCTATCAGCTATTACCTACTTTCTTTTCTCTTTGATAAAGGGGAAACATGTTTATTCTTTATCTTTCGCAAAATACTTTTTTCCCCCACATTTGTTCCTTTTCTGTGTAAATATTTTCAGATCCTCTCTTCAGAGGTCAGGACAGTAGAAAATATGCTGATTTAAGGATTAAGGACCTGGGTTCCAGGTTCAGGTTTTCACTGATTATGTGATCTTAGGCAAGTTACTTAACACCTCCAAGCTTCCATTTTTTTCTTTAAGATGAAGAAGATATTTTTAGGTCTCATCCTAACCTGTATTTCTGTATTCTGTTCATGTCTATACTTATAAATTTAAGCCTCACATTTTCACTATTTCTTTGTGCTTCTCAGTTTGTCTCTCTATTCTTGCTGACTTTATCATATGGTTTGCCACCAGAATTTCCTCTTATATTTACATATATTTGGTAATACAGATCTACAGTCTTTTGTTGGAAAGCATTAGTGTAGGAAATGTTTCAGGATTCTAACCTTTTCCAATTTTAGAAAGATAATATATTAATACATGTTTCATAACACCAAAATCGAACCCATTAGCATTAATATTTCTGTGGCCTTATGTCCTTTCAGGTTATATTTACCACCAAAGGAGCTTTGACCCCAAACTTTTTTAAAAAAAAAAACAACTTTTTTTTCAGTGCTACTTCGATTTTGAAGTCACGGATTATGGACCAGTCATTCGTTTTACTCCTGCTCCTGGATTTCTTTTCCTAAAGCTTCCCATATTGCCTCTCTGGTTTAAGTTTCTGAGTTTATTGAAAAATCTGAGTTCTAATAATTCACTTTTCTAGTTTCTTCACTTTTTCTTGGAACCCAGGACCACTTTTTGATTGTTTTCATCCAAGGTGGCCTTTGCCTTTAGATCCTCTCCTAACTTTTCTGTTTGTAAAATCAGAACCACAGTCAGCCTTCCTAAGAAATCCCAGAATCCTTTAGACAAGCCAGTTATCCTTCATGCTATCTCCCTGGAGAATCTCAACCCAATTTAAGCCTGCCTTAAAGCTGAGTCACATGACACTGAGCCTTCAGTTTGGAATTTACTGACCCCCATTTTTTGCCTCTTGTAACTTTGCTGCTATTTTCAGATAATGCCACAAGATGGTGCCCAAATAGCAGCAAATTTCTCTTTCACATTTCCAAGTGCCAGTTAGCTTCCTTATCAAGTTCTTTGCCCTTAAAGTTGAGTCAAATATAGTATAGGAATTCCGTAAGGGACTCTGCTGATTTGGAAAGACATGTCAGGATAGCAAGAATTAACTCTGAACTCACCTTGATTTCTGTAATCCCCCTGGTTCATGACTTGCAAAATCTTTTAGTGAAAGAATTGCCCTTGGAAGGAAGCACTTAGGCTTAATCATCTACATTTTATGGTGTCAAGATCAATGACTGACTAGCCATGAAATGAGAACTGGTATTGTGGCACCTAGTGAAGTACCTGGGTCACCAAACCGTGTATGGTCTTTATTGTCTCAGGTATTGGTGACAGTGTTAAATGGAAACTAAGCTTCTGTGTTAAAATTTGAAGATGGATTGCCCAGATTTGTGCATTTTTTGTTTTTAGAAACAGTTCTTAGTTTCCCTCCATTATATGTGGTCATTTTTCCATGTTGGAATTGGTGTTCCAGATTTCTGGCTCCTGAAAGTGCTCTGAAAATATTGAAATTTGATTTTCCTGTGAAAGTTTTTTTTTTTTTTTTTTGTAGAATTGTAGTAGAGAGATATGACTAAAGCCCAGTGGCTACTATTTCCATTTGAGCAGGAAAGTAGAAGAAAAATATTGAAACATATTCTTGATGCCTATTGAAATATTTATATAGATCAGTAGACTGGGAATAATGGGCAATTTTACTGAAGCACTAACACAGTTTAGAAAGATAATTAAAATAAATATATTATCAGCAAGACAAAAATCTGGATCCTGCTCGGTTCTGACTTATTCCATATGCTTTTTATTTCTATTGGCCACAGATCTTTCTCTTTTTATTATATAGTAAGAGAAACATTGTTCCCACTTACAAAGCACTTGGAAAGTTAAAAATATTGACTCTTGGAATCAGGTAAGAGAAAACCAGGGAATTTACCTGTCTCATGATTAAAGTTCGCCTTGTAATTCAGATTAAGCGAAAGTCACTGGTTATGTGAAGTTATATTACCATCTTAACGCTGCCCTTATTTACAGAGAGAAAACAATTGGAAGCCAAGCAACGGGAAGACATCTGGGAAGGCAGAGACCAGTCTGCAGTTTGAACATCACTTGATGACAGGGATAATTCCAGGAATTCAGAAAATATTTCCAGTCTTCAGAGGATTCTTCCAGAGCTCTGTGTACATGCAGATGTGCATGTTAAAGAAAGAGATAAGCAATCAAGACAAGGGCTGACGAGGTATAGGAGGAAGATAGACTCCTGTTTGTCTTCACTCCTAAATGCAGTTCTTTGGAACTGCCTTAACTGTGTTGGACATGGAAGGAAGCCATCAGCTAGGAAGAAACTTGGAAGATGTGACTTCCAAGAGTCCTCTGGACAGGGCAAGTCACACTTCCAAGATGTTTTAAGCAAATGCAAAACAGAGGATTCAAACCTGTGATGATGGGAGATTAAGGCACCGCAAAGGCAGGGTGTTCCTTAGTACCTCACAAAGCTGAGAACAGCAGTATTGCAGGGGGGCGGGTGAGGTGGGTGGTCAGAGGGGAGGGAGCTGTTAGTACAAGGAGGTGGAACGGTATGGTATCTGGTGTGCTTGGTATTCACAGAATCTGCACTGCCGGTTCCAGAACCCCAAAGTTGGTGAACTGCAGCAGGTGTAGGTATTTGGACTCCAGAGCTTGTACTAAGCTGAGTGCCTGGGGCTGCTCCAGCTGCATGGCAGCCTGGGGCCTGCCCGCTTCATTCCTTACAGGAAGCCGGTCTTGGGAGCTGTGTGCCAGTTCCAGTTTAAGCAGTACTATCACGTTGTAAGAGAAGGACATTAAAGCCCATTTTATGACATACATCACTCTGCTGTTGGTCAGTTTTGTCATTCCCCTAAAGAAATTAGAGAGCAGTTCTCCCCTTATCTTCATCCCTGTAATGCTGTGCATGGGTTTGGTGGATCTGTTGGTTTTATTGAATCCCACTGAGTAGACTGCTGCTCATCTGTGTGCCCCAGAGTATACTACAGAAATACTCTCCTGGGATTGGTATGTGGTGGCTCCTCTCCCCTTCTTGTCCTCTTTGCACATCCCCACCCCACCCTCTTGCCTTTTGCCATTTTTGTCCAGTCTGACATCCTGCAGGAGGCATCTGGCACACAGCATGTTCTTGGTATGATCTTCTCTGCCTTTGCCAGAGGCATTTGGCAAAGCCACACCAGCTCGTCCATTATAGTGAAGAGCAGCCAGAGTCAAACACACACCTCTGGGCAGTAGGAGATTTCCTAAAAGACATGGACAAGTCAGAGCAGTCAGCTCAGGCTTTATCCTTCTCATATCTGCATTCTGAGTGTTTTTGAAGAAGTCGTAGTGGTAGACCTCCAGATGCTGAGAGAGCAAGAAATGGTGTCTCATTGTGCTTTCAATGAGGGCAGCAGCCTCATTTTTGTATGATTTAGTGCCCATGACAATGATGGATTATTAGCATTGCCTAGAAGATGGTGTAGTGGGGCTCCGTCCAAACGTTCCTCAAATGACACTGGCCGTGGGTCTTGATCCCTGCCGCTGTTCCGGTCTTAGAGTCCTCTGACAGTTCCTCGGCATTGTTTTTCTCATCCTTTGTCTGTTCTGAAACTGTCCCTTGTTCATGTTCAATACCTCCATTCCAAGTTTGGAGGGGTCATTAAGTCCTCTTGACCCTCTGCCCCAGTACTACTTAGGGCAGGGCCCCTCTCTTTGGCACTGGCTGTACAGCTTGTGCTGTCATCATAGAACAGAGGGAAGTCTGTTTGAACAGTATGGCTGCATTTGAAAGGAAATGCAGGAAACTAGCCAGGTTTCATACTGAACAGTATACCTCTGAGGTAGACCTTTGCTGTTTTGATTCTTCAAGGCTGAGAATGGCCTTGGGCGGTAAAAAAAAAAAAAAAAAGTGATTGTTCCTATCACTTGCCTTTGAGGGTGCTTCCCCTTTCTGGCAGCATTTTGGCTTCTAAGTGCATTGTTAATGGTAACACATAGTCCCGTGTTTATTACCCAGTTTTCTTGTAGTACTCATAATTTCAAGAAGTTAACTTTTGTCCTCATTCTAATGCTGTGTACTTGGTGGCTAGTAACTTACACTTTTTTTCGGATAACTGTCAGCCACCTCTAACTTTCAGATTTATCCTTATAAGTAGATCCAGAGAAAGGATTTTTTTAGCCCAAACTGAAAGCTATGGAGTGCTCCTGCTTCGGCCCTTAGTAGAGAATGTGCTTTTTAGTTGTATTTTTCTGGTAGCTGGAATTGATGTATACTGGCTGGAGGTAAGAAAGAGCACCTGCCCTGACCCAGCACGGACTACTTGAGCTTGTCCAGACAGGAGCCAGATCCTTGGTCATATCTACACCATGCCTTCATACACTGAGCTAACTGGAGAGCACCCTGTAGCTACCACTGGCTCCTTTGGTAGATATCTGAGAAGAAAGCTAATGCACTCTGCTGTGTGTTATATGTTGCTTCATGTATGTTGAACTTCTGAATCCCAGTATCACCTGGAATTTACAGTAGACAGATACATTCCATTAGAGTTCCAGTGTACTCCCCACGGAGTGGAAGTCTTCGTGGAATGGGGATAAGTTAGGCGTCTGAATGGTAAGCTGAGCTTCCTAGTACTTAAGTTTCTCTGAGACAAGAATGCCAAGGCGAAAATCATCAGACAGTTTTGGTTCTGTCTGGAATTTGGTGGTTGCTATTCTGTTAACATTCCTCATCTAGTTACAAGTCATGCCAGCCGCATCTTCCCACATCCTTCCCTTTCAAGTCAGAGGTGTAACAGCACAACCCTTGTATAGCTTTTTCCAAGAATTAGAACGGGCTGCACCTATCAAATGTGTGATGTGGGCAGCAAGACTGAGACCAGAGCCGGTGGCTGGCTGCCTGGCCTGCTTTTTCTGGCCTTCTTGGAAACTTGGATCCAGCCAGAAGCTGTGGGTAACCTCCCTGCCTGAATCTAGTCATCAGTCACCACACGCTCCCCCGCCAGCTACACATTCTTTCACAGACCATTGGGTGCATGTGCGAGTATAATGTTGTTACTGTTTGGGAGATGTTTGCTGGATCCAACAGGAAATCAGTCCTTCCCTTGTTTACCTAAACTGCCATGCCAAGGTATAGTGCTCCCTCTGCCCTAATGAAGGACGTGAGGGAGTTGAGAAGAGGAATGGTAGAGGAGAAGGAAAAGCGCACTTCTTTGTATTCACAGAGGATACCCCAGAGCGCGTCCCTTTTTACCGGCTAAGGGCAGTTCTCATGTGAGGACGGGAGGGCTATTGTAATCTTGCCCCATCTACCACCACTCACTCTGGCCTTGCAGCCTTGGTTGTAAAAGTTTACCATCTTTGGACTTTTCCTTCTTTCCTCCTACTTTTCATCCCTTAACCTTTCCAACCCATGTTTCACCACAGAGCCTAGGGAGGGAATGGCGAAGCAGACTGCAGGCTGATGTCGGAGAAGTGCAGTGGGGCCGTTGTGAGTAGTATGTGGGCTCCACACATCTTAGTCACCAGGTCACCAGGAGTGAAAAGGGGTAGAGTTAGGGTGCTGGGAACTGCCAAGAATCACAGCCAGTCTTGTCTTTGTAGCAGTCCATAGTGAGCAACCTTTATTGGCATTAGGGCATCAGACCTGTAAGGATCATCTCTCAAGTGTGTCTTAGTGGAGACAGGATTAAGAATCATGTCCTGGAAGACCATGGGATTTTATACCACCTGAGCAAGGGCCTGTCCACAGCCAGGTCAAGCAGGGATGGTGGCCTTTCCTAGGTTTAGTCCTTAACTAAATTAAATGTTCCCCCTTCTGACCTCTCCGTAGTCTCCTGTCCTCCACTCTACCAGACCTGTCTTCTTTTTCCTGCAGAGATGAGCGGCCTGTTTGACCCACGTTCTTTCCGCTGCAAAATTTCATTCAATGCAAAATTCACTCCAGAAGACTGGGGGACCCGACCTTTAGGCCGGTCCTGAGGTGCACAGTGACCTTGCCTGCTGGGGTTAGGGCAAGTGTTCTTCCCTTGGCAGGGGGCCTGGCAGCAGCTGGGGTCCACAGCACCCCGGGACTCTTTCTGTTCGGCCTCCTCTTGCTGCTCTGCGGGAAGGCCATATCTGGCCACTCCTGTGAATCTTGCCCCGTCTCAAGCACTCAGTAACTGGTGGTTTGGGCCCGTCAGGAGATAAAGGGATGCTTGAGGCCTAAGCTTCCAGGGATATTAGAAACACGCATATGTGCAGTAGGATAAAGGTAAGGGCACTAAAGAACAGACTCTTAGAGAGTAGGGTAGCTGAATTCTAAATGCGGACCTATCAAGCAAGGGACTGAATTCTCCAGCTTCTTTGCCAGTTGTGACTTTGATACAAGTTGTGTTGCACAGAGCTCCTAGCAGAGAGCTGACCTCTCCTCCTGTGTATTTCGGTCCTCCTCCAAGACATTTGCAAAGCACCATTTAGATGGGGGACTGGGCCACAGTCCATTCCTAAGGAACTGATAGCTCCTGAACCAGGAACTCTGGGGCAAGATCCGGGGAAGACTGGGTCTCCTATGGAAGAGGAGCTCAGCTGAACGAAGCCTGAAGGCCATAGTCCAGAGACCAAAGGCCCTCAGGGGATAGACCCAGAGCCATCCTGAGGGAGCAGTGCCGTCCTGGTGTGGTGATCTTGCCATCAAAAGGCTTCCTGAGCAGGTTCTTGGTGCCCCTTGGCACTGGCCCCTTACCCTCTGAGTTAGGGCTCTGTGAAGGGCATCGCTCCAATAAGCTGAGGTATCTGGTGTGTGGGCAGCAGCTGGGGGTGCGCAGGGGTGCCTTCAGATGAGGTTGTTCCTGAGACGCTGCTCCTGTTCCAGGGAGCGCTCTGTGCTAGCTCGGTGTGCGTCCCCTGCGGAACAGAGGAGGGCAGGTAAGTAGTCGACCTGACCGGGGTCTCATCCCCTCCCTGACAACTTCACAAACACCAAGACATCCTGCCCAGCTCAGCCTTTCCATCAGGTTAGTCGTGGGCACAAACGATCCGTTTTATGGAAATAGATGCCAACAGATGCGTACTTGCAGGGACATCGGGAAGATAGGCTGTTGTGTGGAAAGGGTTGTGCTGGTCACTCTCCCTCACCCCCTCCCCAGGTTCATTCTCTACCCTTCTTGTTCTCTCATGCCCTGGAGACCTGAACCCTAGAGACTGCCGACTGATGTAGGTCACTGGGAAGAAACAGCACGAGATTAGAGGATGGAAGGAGAGAGGCCGGGGCATTTCTTCCCCCGTTTGTGCAGTGATATTCTCCTGCCCGCTGCTCCCTCCTCCTCAGTGCTAGTGCTCGCCTGGCTCCAGGACACACTTTTCCCCTTCAAGCCCAAGGTGATAACAACATTCCACTCTTGCTTATCCCTGGACGTCTCAACACTCCTCATCTCCTTAGTCCTACTGACACCTCAGTGTAGTCCTCTCATTAAATAACCTCCTACTCTCACCTGAGTGTGCCCTGTGTTTCCTGAAAGGACCCTGGAGGGGTCAGAGCTGCGTAGTGTTCTTTCCTTCCTTGCTGCCCTGGCCCCCTTGTAGCCTGCCAGCAGCATCACAGAGGCTGTGCCTCCACACCGGCAGCCTTAGGTTCCAACCCCTTCTCTCTCTCACGCTTCTGTCTCACTTAATGGCAGCAGAATCTACTCAGTTTCACGATTTTCAAATCCTTATTTCTCTTCTCACTGTCTTCCATCTGTTGCCAGAGTTACCTTTTGAAAATCTGATCTTCCTGCCTCCTTGGCTGAAATTTGTTAGTGGTTCCCAGAAGCCCACAGGATCAAGTCCATTCTCTCGGCAGGAGCCACCGTAACCCTCCCTGCAAAGAGCTCTAGTGGGTGTGACTGCATAGCCCTATTTTACAAAAGAGAAGACTTCTGAGGAGGAGATTTCCTCACTGTCTTAAAGCCAGAAGGTGGTGGAACTGGATTTGGTGCCCAGTGAAGCCCTCTGAAGCCAAATCCTATGCGCCTTCTCCTCGTCCCCTCTCTGACCTGTGCCTCTCCTTTGCAACCAGCTCAGATGTCCCTTCCTCTGCGAAACCTCGGCTGGCCTCCAGGTGGTTGATCAGAGAGCGCTCTGCTTGCTCAGCAGTAGTTCACAGCGGTCTGGGGTACCCAGTAGGATTGGGGTTACCCATTTGCATGTCTGCTTACCCTACCTGACACTTAGCTCTGCCTTTTACTCCTATTTATGTTCCTAGTGTCTGGCAGTGCTCAACACAGAGGTACTCTGCTCAACACAGAGGTCTTAATAAATGTTTGTTGACTAAATGAACACACCTGCTCCACCCTCTGTGTGCAAAGCGTGGGAGTGACTGCACACACCCCACAGCAAATACAAGCACTTTAAACTCTTAAGGTAGAGGAACTGCTACCTTTCTGTACAGGCAAGTGAGGCAGCCACCTCCTTACTCTGCTCCCCACCGGACTGTTGCTTCTTTGCCTGAGATTACCAATCCTGCAAGTGTCCTGAGCCCTGTTCTCCGTGGTCCGCGTCCTGTAAGCAGTGATCAGGGCTGGCGGTAGCAACACGGATCTGGGGGACTTCTACGTTTGCCTTTGAGGCAGTCAGCCTGGGATGGAGGCAACTAAGAAAGACCCTATGAAAGGAAGGGGAAAAATAACAGACTGGAAAGGGGAAATCCTGACATGGCCTGAAGTAACAGGAAAGATTCCAGGACAGATGGGAGACTGAGATTACAATCCAAACAACCTTAAGGACAAAGAGGGATGTAGGAATAGTTACTGGGTGGGGCTGATGCAGCTTGTTTCAGAAATCTATGAACTTCTGTGAAGTTGTCAAAGGCAATTCATCTCTGTCCCCTCCCCAGCCTTGCACACACACTGCAGTCACACATGGACACAGGGTCTTCCAGCTCCCCGAGCTCGCACGGGGCTGGTCTCACAGTGGCCTGCGGTCACCTGTGTGGCAGTCGTGCAGCCAGACCCGTTGCCCATCATATTTGCAGCGGCACCGCACCACGTTGTTCGAGAAATCGGACTCTGCCACCTCGAGCTTGGGGTTCACGACCACCTGGAGTGAGAGATGGGCCAGCTGAAAACAGGTGACTTGGCTTCTGAGTTGACAGTGGCTGTGACATCCTTTACATTTCATGTAGTCTTGCAAACTGTGCGCCTCTTCTTCATTAAACCTTACAGTCACCCCAGGAAGTAGGCATTAAGGTCCTTATTTTATAGATGGGGACTGAGTTGTGACGTGCCCCTTGTTCACTGAATCAGGACTCAAACCTAGGTCCTGGATTCTGATCCCTTCCCCTGTGGTGCGCCAGACCTGTCAGAGATCCTATTTATGAAGCTCTCTTTCTTCATTTGACCTCAGGGAGCTTTTGGAACATCTGGAAGAAATGGAGCTCCTGTGGGGAATCCCTAAGCCCACTTACCTGGAAGATATAATCCCCAGGGCCCACGTCTGTGATATCCACCCACTGGCAATCAATGTCATGTCGGTAGGTGTCCCAGCAGCCAACGGTCACGCCCTGTTCCCCAAAGTTGGCACATGCGTAGCGCCTCTGCATTCCTGTAATGGAGGGTGTTGACAGTTATTGAGTCCCTGAATAGGTGCTTGACACCAAGCACCTGCTAGATCTTTCACATCCTTTACCATTTAATCCTCAAACCAGCCTTGCCAATTAAATGCAGTCAGACTAGGGGCCTGGGCTTCAGCTAAATATCTTGCCTGTCGGAGCCAGAATTCCGACTAAGCATGAATCCAGCACCATAGCAAAGCCCATCTGTGACAGAGATTATTTCTTTGGATGCACTAGTGGAAATTCCTGTTGGCCTAGGAAATGTGATTAGAAGATTCCAGCCCTACTACGCTAATTCACTTGCCCATACAAGCCTGAGGAGAGCCAGTGTTTTACCATGCCATTTCTAAGGGCTAGGAACTGTGGGTGTGCGAATAGGAATCAGACAATCAATCCATGCTAAGTCCCAAAGGACTCAGAAGTGAAACAGGTCTGCAACTATTATCCAAAAGAGAAAGCGTTAAGCATTTCAAAAGTGGTACACAGTATGCTGGGAATGCAGAGGAAGTAGAGGCGGTAAGAAATGTATCTTTTTGAATCACCTTGAGTGCTGACTGTTGCCAGGCTGGAGTCTCCAGCTGCCTGAGGCTGTTAAGCAGGGCAGAGGGGATCCTTAGCCCAAAGGGGCCTAGGAATATAACAGAGGAGGATGTGCCAACAGGAAACCACATACCTGTAGGGCAATTTGTGTCCTCTAGACAGAAGCTGGCCTTGTGCCCCTCAGCCACCTTGGAGCCATTGAGAGTGAGGAGGTCATAGTGGGTGAAGACCTCAATGCTGTGGTAGTGCCTGCAGAAGGGGCAGAGCTGTCAGCCTGGCAGCAACAGGAGAGGGTCCTCACAGAGGAGCTGGTAGGGACGACTGAGGCACTAGGCCCCATCATTACCCCGAGAGGAACGTTACCATAGCAGGGCAGTGCCCTTCTCCCCGGCAAGCCCACGATGAGTGTGACCCATGCCTACTTTCCTGGCACCCCTGCCAGGCAGCAAGACATAGCTTCCCTCGTCACCTAGGGTCTCACCCAGGCGAGGAGAGGTAAAAGCTCCAGGAGACTGCCTGGCTACAAGGCCTGAGGCCTGCAGGTGGAAAGAAGAGACACGTCCAGGGACCAGCCCAGGAGCAGAGTTGCTGAGTGAGGAGGGATGCTTCCTCTGCTCCCTGCCAGTCTGGGCCCAAATTGCTACCACTGTTTCCAGTTCTAATGACAGCTCTTCATGCTGCGGGGAAAGGTACTTATTTTCTCAGCAAGGCCAAGTCCCAAAGTCACTGCCTGTTCCTCTCAGCTTTCCCCACCCACGGCTGCGTGATGAAGAAAAAAACACCCTTTTCCATTCTGCCTTTGTCACAGACATCATCTCTCCTTCTGTCTGGGCTGGAAGCTCCTGATAGGAAAGAACGCTCATTGTCTCCTTCCAGCGCCAGCAGCTCTTCCTTGCGGGCCTCGCTTTGCTGCTGCAGAAACCAGCAAGCTTTTTCTGCACAGCCAGCATCCTGGATGGGATGGCTATTCTGGGTCTCCAGGTTTCTAGGAGTCCCCACTTCACCCGGCTTTTAAAGACAAGGCCTCAGGGCCAACAGAAAAATTGTCCACTATCATTCTAACAGAGACCAGCTCTGCTGGCAAGGACTGCTCTGTTGAACACTGTAGTGGAGATGGACATGTGGGTACCTCCTGGGCAGGTGAGGGAGTGATGGAGAGGGCAGGTTGATGCTCCTGGGATTACTCACTGCCGCCCGGAGGCGAGGCCAGTGAGGCGTCTAGGAAGGAAGGCTCTTTCCCAGAGCGCACGCCCCTCCCAGGAAGGCTTGCCCGGAAGAGACCAGACCGGTTGTCTCCCTGGACCCTGGTTTCGTCCCCCTAGAGCCGAGGCCTGAGCAGGCACTAACCTGTGGCACTGGTGCCAAATCCAGCTGTGGCGTCCTGTCTTGGGACGAAAGTCGGCCCGGCCCAGGTTGTAGATCTGTGAGGAGAAGCGCAAGAGGCGCCGGTGTCCGTAGGGCCAGTCCATGCGGTCAGCGGACCGGGAGAGGCAGTTCTCTTCATGGGCACAGTACAGCTGGCTAAGCGGGCGGTCCTCCAGGTAGGCCGTCTCCTGCACTAGCTGCGCGTTCAGCACGAGGTCTGCGGCACCTGGGCACGGTGGAGACCCAGAGGCTAGGAAGGCAGCCGGTTTGGCTCCCTGGCCTAGGGGACAGCCTTGCCTCCAGACTAAGCTCTTTTGGAGGCGCCGGAAGAGTAGGGCGGTTTAGGAGTCAGGCGATGTGAGTTCTAATAACAGGAAAGATCTATCACCTTAGCCTAAGCTTGCTGGCCTTGGGGCCAGACTGGGTTCCTCTCTTGGCTTGGTATTTAGTTACACCATTAACTAGCTCTGGGACTTGCTCAAGCTTTTGTCTTTCATTTTCCTCATCTGGATGACGGGGAGAGGAAGAAGATTAGTGTGATGGTACCTGCAACGCGCTTAGATCATGGTTGGCCCACGGTAAGCATGCGGTTGATGTAAGCTAGTATTTCTTCTGTAGAATGCGTCTCAGCCCGTAAGTGCCTCTGTAGCCTAGCTCATATAACCCCGCAGTAAGCTCTGCTGGCCCCTAGCTTGTTACCTCAGCTCACTCTTTCTCTGGGCCTCAGTTCCAGCAATGCGAGGGGCAGAGGGGGAGGGCTGGAGAGCTGGAAGAGTTAAGCGCCGAGCCTGCCCCTGGGTTCTGCCGTTCTGGCGCATATTCTGCTGCAGTTCCTAAGCCTGTGCTTCTTCCAAGGTTCCTGTTCTACCCTGGTTGCTATCAGGGGTGTTCATACCAGGGCATCCTGTGCATTCTCCTCTGAGCCATCGTGGACATTCTGGTGCGTAAAAATCCAACACGCTAGAGCCTGTGTCTCCATAAGTTGCTCAGTGCCTCTCCCGTTCCCTTCCTGTCACAGGGGCTCTTACCCTCCTCAGAAGCCAGCGTGTTGTCCCTCACTGTGTCAGTACAGAAATGAGGAGATGCACAGCTTTTGCATGTAACGTCAAGAGAGGAATTTGCCAATTCTCAATGTTTGTTCATGCAAAAACTGGGTTACACTTTAGATTTGGGGCAGAGCTATCATATGGGTGAGCCTTGTGCTGACGATGGTGAGATGGGAACACAGGTTTATTTCAGGGGACAGGCGTCGAGGGTGGGAGCTTGTTTGCTGGATGGTGTCTGTACTACCACTAAATGCTCTTGGAATTCCTGAGGCATATTTTGGAGAGAGCTAAGGGTATGCCCACCGACAGACCCCAGAATTCCTGAGGGAACACAGTGCTTTCAGAGAGAAGAAGAGAGGGTAAAGGCAAGAAAGAAGTGAGAAAAACTACAGGGGAGGAATAGGGACGACCACAGAGATGGCAGGTCGGCTGTCTGTGCTCAGCCGTTGTGAAGCATCAAATGCATTCAGGAGAAGAGCTGCCACTCCAGGCAGTGGAACAGAGGGGTACAGGGTCCTGGGAGGGGAGAGACGGGGAAGCCGGCCCCATCGCCCTGCAGGGGAGGGTGTGCTGTAAGGGCTGGCACTCTTCCAGCGTGCTCTGGACAGAGGAAGCCCTAAAGCTCGCTGACAAGAGTTAAGCATGTCTTGGCATTGAAGCCTGGCTGGGACGAAGGGCAAGTGGCCACTCAGGTTGGTGGCAGCCTGCAGCCTTTGGACTGGATACGGTTATCCTGGGCCAGACCAGGTTGGCAGATGTCAAACAGATGCTTCTACCCCAAGAATCTGGGGGTGTGGGGCAGACCGATGCCTCAAAATGGTCCTGACCTAAAGTCTTTTGGGTAAATCCCACAGCTCACCGTAGGCCCCAGGTGTCCTCACATTTCCATACCCTCTACAACAGTTTTCAAACTCTTTTCTTACTACAGACTGTAGTAAGAAATATATTTAATGTTGTGACACACATAAATAATTCCAAGAGAAAAATATTACCCTTACTAAATGTATCACATCATTGTTTTCTATCCTGTTTTTTTAAACTATTGGTCGTGACGCATCGATTGGAAAACACTGTTGTGTATCCTTACTTTTTCACATATTCTCTGTTTTGATTCTCACAGTAACTCCATGAGATGGGCAGGGCAGGGTTTGTATCCCCATGTGGCAGGTGATTTGGCCACGCACGTGGTAAATGGCGGAGCTGGTGTTCTGCATCCAGCCCTCCTTCCACTCCCTAACCCTGCTGGCCTTGGAGCTGGGACCAGCACTCAGGGCCCTCCCTGAGGACAGGAGGTGTGGGCTTGCAAAATTAGGGGAGCCCGGGCCGGCCTGTCCCACCGGCCCCTCCCGTTACTCACTGTCTGTGCAGGAGACTCCGGCTGAGAAGCGCCCTGCACCATGGGAGCAGTGCACCGGCCCGTGCCTTTGACACTGCTGCAAGGCCAGCTCTGTGCCTGAGCAGTGCACCCCGCTCATCACCACTTCTCCGGCCCCCGGCGTCCCCTGCCAGTACCAGGTGTCCTACGAAAACAGCCAGCATCACCCAGTCAGGGCTGAGATGTGCTTTTAGAGTCACCTGACTCCCATCTGAGGCTTGGACCCCATCAGACCACCCACACCGGGCTGTGCCCAGCCTTGGCCTGAAATCTTTAGTGATGCTACTTTGGACCCCTCTGGTATTAGAAACGTCTTCCATGTGTTGAGGCAAAAATCCACTGCTATGCCCTGTTGCCATCACTCTCCCCGATGGCAGACCTCAGCTGTTTGTTTGAAGAGGAAGGTCCTGTTCCCTTCCTGTTCACTCAGGCCTGTCCCATTTCCCCAGCTGTTCTTCATACAACCCTAGATGGTCGGTTGCGCTCGGGGTTGAGCCCAGTTCTCCCGGGTGAAGCATGCCCAGTATTGCCCGGCAGCCAGTGTGGGCGAAGTTGAAAAGGTTTCTCCATGGCAGCCATGCCCCAGGCCTCTTGATTTTGTTTCCTTGATATCTTTTGAATCTATCCACTTGTTTCCCCTGGTCCAAGCCAGCACCATTCTCAGCTGGGCTACTGTAATAGTGTGTTTCTCTGTATTTATGTTAACCTCCACCCCAACTGTTTGCCGAACAGCAAGGAAGAAATCTTTTAAAAATCTGCATTGCGGGCTTTGAATGGTGTGGCCCGTCTCCTCCTTCACCCTGGCGCTTCACCCCACTCCCTCTTGATAGCCGCACTCCACCCCCGGCCCCTGATTTCCTCAACAGAATCAAGCGTTCTCCGGCCACAAAGTCTTTGCGTGGGCTCTTTATTCCTTCCCCCACCTCGTCTGGCTCACTTCTATTCATTGTTCCTGCAGACACAATTGTGTGCCTGTTGTGTGAACGTTTTATGAATGACTGCATCCCTCACTTGACTGTATGTGGCGACTGACTGCTCCGTTAGGCAGGAACTGTGTCCTGTTCACCACAGTATCCCAGCACCCAGCATTATATTGGCGCATAGTTTCACTCATAATTAACTGTTGAGTGAATGAATGAAGGGTTAGCAGCTTTAGCACAGGAAGTTTTGGACCACAGCAAGGACCTACCTTGATGGCATGGTTGGCAAAGCCCAGGCCAAGCTGTCGGCAGGCCACCATGGCTTCGCTGAGGCCCCAGTGGTCGCTGCACACGGCCCCCCAGCGCTGGACCCCGTTCACGTCCACCTGCACCTCCACCACCCCCTCCTCGGGGCTGCGTCCGCCGGCCAAGCGCACCTGCAATGGTCAGGGGTGTGTGAGGGGTGGGGCCGCCTTAGGAGGGGAGAGCTCAGGGCTGCCGGCCTGGAAACCTGCAGCCCTGGACGTGACACTCTGCTCCTCTGGCTTAGTATCCTCTGTAAAGTGAGGACGTTTTATCAGATAGTCCCTAATGTCCCTGCCCGCTCGAGAAATCTGACTGAGCGCCTGCACCTGGGGCTCTCACTCTGGTACTTGCCCTCCTGCTACCTGAAATCCTACCACTGATGACAACGTGCCTATTGCCAAGGGTTTTCCTAGCTATCGTCCCGTTCACAATGACCCTATGGGACAGCTGACCCCATTTTACAGAAGAGAACCAAGGTCTGAGGCGAGAGACTTGCCCACAGTCCATGTTAGCGTGACCCTTGAACTCTGACCACCCCACTCAGCCTCCCAGTGCCACTCCCGGGTGCTGACATCCTGTGGCCCTCTGCCCTAGGCACCGTCTCTCTCAGCTTCACAGGGGACCTGAGAGGGTGGGGGGGGGAGAGCCCATGCACCTGAAGAGTCCCATCGATATTCTGACATCTCTGAAGGCTAGAACCTGGCCCTGAGGGGAAGTAGGCCAGGCCAGGGGAGACTCCCAGAGGAGGGGGCACTCCAGGCTGGCTCCAGGCAGGCTCTGGGGCCCAGAGCACCAGCTGCCTCTCATGAACCGCT
>NW_006783561.1:2274254-2275351 GCF_000442215.2 Lipotes vexillifer
CGCTCCCCACTGGCTCCAAGCAGTGTCCCAGGCTAGCTCGGGGCTCACCTGATCCTGGAAGCCCAAGTTAGGGATGTTGCATCTCACGGCAGCATCATTGTCATGCTGGCAACCATTCTGGGAGCCTTCCAGGGAGGGGCAGTCACTGAGGGTCCGCTCATATCCCCCGCAGCGCACCTCACTCAGGTGGATGGGCCCCAGCGCTGCAGAAGGGAGGGAGAGAGGCCATGGGAGGCTCCATCTCTGCAACCCCACACCTGCGGCTCCCCCTCCACAGAAGGGGAGAACCGGCCTGGGCCCTGGCACCCCAGGACCACCAGAGGGTGGGCCGGTGGCACATCCAGGCTCTCCCACCCCACCCCAGGCCTCCTCGCTCACCTTGGCCCAGCTGGGCCCCAAAGAGGGCCTCCCGAGCAGAGCCGAAGCCGAGCTGACGACACACGACACTGGCGGAGATGAGGTTCCACCCGTGGTCGCAGACCGTGCCCCACCGGCGGTTCATGAGCACCTCCACCCGGCCCTCGCCCACCTGGGCCCCCGAGCGGAGGCGCAGCCTCGTCTCCTGCTGGGAGAAAACCCGGCCTCAGGGAGGGCCGAGGAGGCAGGGGCAGGGGCTACATCCCCGGCAGAGCCCCTTCAGGACAGGCAGAGCCAAGGCCTGGAGTTCTGAGTTCTGTAGCTATTCCTCCGAATAAGCTGTCTTTCTCGACCTCCCCCTTCCTCGGTGACAAAGAGGGGCCACAGTAATCACAGTAATCACAAATTCCAGCCCTAACAAAAGAGCCTTAGGAGTTGGGGGTCCCTGGGCTTCACAACCTGCCACCTGCTCACTAGGCGAGTCCCTTCCTCTTGCCCAGCCTCACTGCTGCTTTGTCCTTTGGGGCTGAACCCAGAGCAACACTTCCACAGCAGATCTGTGAAATGATTTTAGAGACCCGTGGGGACGTGTGTCAATGAAACGCACAGTGGGCAAGTCACTTCCGTTCTAATGCCCTCCCGCCCGCTCCGATTTCATCGAGGACACCACCTCACGTGGTGCTGCCCTGCCCCAGTGCCTCACCAGCACTTGCTCATTGCTTTTTTTTTTTTTTTTTTTT
>NW_006783561.1:2275369-2280742 GCF_000442215.2 Lipotes vexillifer
CAGGCTCCGGACGCGCAGGCTCAGCGGCCACGGCTCACGGGCCCAGCTGCTCCGCGGCACGTGGGATCCCCCCAGACCGGGGCACGAACCCGCGCCCCCCGCATCGGCAGGCGGACTCCCAACCACTGCGCCACCAGGGAAGCCCGCTCATTGCTTTTTGTAACGAAGGGCCAGGCTCGGGCTCCATACCTTTGGCCCTCAACGGGATGTAGCTACAATGTAATTACAGTTGTCAGCTTTCCATTTATGGCAGGGTTATAAATGTCCCTTTTAAGCCAATCCCTACGCTCTACGTTCTGTGAGTTGCTCTCCTCCCGGTCTGAACTGATGCCCCCTTGATGGGGGTGGTTCGCCACTCCCCCCCCCCCTCGTGGGACCTCTCCCCCCCCCCCCCCGCCCCGCCTCCCTGTCAGTGTCAGTGCCTCCCCGTGGGGTGGGGCCTGTGCCTCCAGGCCTGCATGGGACCCACCTCTGCCCAGGACTCCTTGCTCCCGGGCTTCGCCTTCAGAGGGTGGAAGCGCGGCCCTGCCCCACAGCTGACCACAGCGTGCATGCCCCCCGGGCAGGCCGGCCGCAGCTTGCCCTGGGCTGGTGCCACCTGCACCTGGCAGTTGGCCATGTGGGGCTCTGTTCCCAGGCAGCTGACCCGGTGGATCCAGAAGGAATTCTTCTTTGTCAGGCTCTTCAGTCTGGAAGACAAGGGAGACTGAGGGCAGGGGAGGGGTTGAGGGCTGTGCTCAGGACTCAGGGAGGCCAAGGCACTGGGGAGGGGAGAGGGGACTGGAGGGGAGAAGGGAGGGGAAGCAGGCCCTCCATGCCACACCCCTTTGCACCCTCCCCTGAGGGTGCTGCTCCTTACCTAGACTTGGGATCATTCATCTTCGAATTCCAGACTTTCCTGGATGGGAACAAACAGGCGGGGAGTCGAGTGGGTGCAGGAGTCCTACCTGCTGTCACCCTGCCTCTCCATACTTGTCCTTGAGTCTGTACTAGACTCACAGTTTGTAAACGTGTTCATTAATCTCACTTCAATGCTGAGCTTCACCACAGTCCTGAGAGAGTGGCCACCTCACAGATAACGATGATCTCCATTTTACAGGGGAGGAAGGCAGGGCGAGCAAGTTCCCTTGACGAAGCCCAAAGTGGGTGTCTCTTCTTCACCGGGCTGCCCTGGGGCAGGCAGCTCCAAGCTCGCCCTTCCCCCAGTCCAGATGAAGGTCAGCCTTCGGGGGCAACCAGAGAAAAGGAGCCCTGGGGAAAGTCCTCTGGGGACAGGTGGGAGTTGAAGGCCTTTCTGGTGGGAGCTGCCCAGGCAGAGATACTGAGGCTGTAATCAGGGCTGCCTACCTCAGGGGAGGTAGGCAAGCCAGCCAGGCCCAGATGTGCAATTACCGGGCAGCGGGGAGTCAGGGACCCGGATCCCAGTCATCCCCAAGGATGGGGCCACGTGGCTGGGCTTGGAAACCAGGGTCATCTAAGTCAGAGACACGGGACAGACCAACTAAAAGTGATTGGGGATGGACAAGGGTAGATGACTCAGATGTTTCGTGGGAGGTTTATCCCTTGAAGAGAAACATACGAAGTTTTCAGTGGCAGAGCTGGTAGAACTATGACTCGTCATCATTTACAGGCTGATGCAATCTTGGGACAGTTCTGTCACGTTTCTGACAGAATATTTTTATGTTTCCTCTCCCAAATGCCGCCCCACCCCACGCCTGGCTTGGATGCAACCCAGTCAGAGCCTGGCTTGGATCGCAGTTGAGGAAATTCACTGAGACAAAGTTCAGACAACTCCCTGCGGATTGGATAATTGAGGCCCAGATGCCCTACCAAGGCCCACAGCTCATTGTTGGCAAAGCTTAGACCAGAACCCAGGCCATCCGTACTTGTGGGCAGCACTGTATCTTTACTTTACTAATTTTTTAATCAGGGACACAATTTTACATTTATTTACATTTCATTTGGGGAGTACCCTGCACTATAGTCAATTCTTTTTATCTGATTGGCAAGTATGATGTTTATTTTCTGATTGTCTCTAGAAATTTCCCAGGGTCTCCAAGTTCATCCTCACTCTTGTCTTAATTACTGAGGGATCCATAACCCAGGAAACCCAGGCACATTGCTCCACTGGGCCTGTTTCCCTCCCAATCCCAACACCCACTGAATGTCCTCCCACAGACACTACTCCTGCCAATCTCACTGCAGTCTCCAAGGTCCCACGTCACACACAGACACGTGCGCGCACACACACACTCAGCCGCTTCCACAACCCCGCCTTCCGCGCGGCCCTCCAGCCAGCCGTCCTCCTACCTGTAGTAGTGGCTGACGACAGGCGCCTCGCTGGGGAAGCCCAGCATCCCGCACACCACCCTGCTGTTGTTCCTAGTCCAGCCCTGGTCACACACCTGCCGCCAGTGGCCCTCATACTTCACCTCCACAGCTCCCTCGGTCACCAGGCTCTGCCTCTTGGCGCTGGCAAGGATGGGCTTGAGCCGTACCTCCTCCAGCCGCCGGCCCTGTGGGATGCGTGGTTACCATGGGCCCCAGGATTCCCGCCCCCGCTGAGCCCGCTGCAGGTCTTCACATGGGAAAGCTGGGGCTCGGAGCACTTAGAGATCACCCCACCCAGCGCCCTCATGGGACGGGCCAGGAAACGGAGGCCACGTGGCTCCGTCCTTGGGGATGATGGGGAGGCATTTGCTGAAGGCCACACAGTGAGTAGGAGGCAGAAGCTCGGTTTGTTTAGGGTCCTTTCCTCAACTCCAGAGAGAACCAAGCTGATCCACGCTCTCCTGGGGTCAGGATGGGAGCCCTTGGAGTCTGGGAGGCTTCCACCAGGCACAAGGGGGCCTTCTCCACGCCACCCTGGGGAGGGCAGAGGATGGGCACAGACCAGCTGCCTGAGACCACCAGCAGGATCCTTTGGCCCACGAGACCCCCGCCCTAACCCTGGATGACTTAGACCAGTGTAAAGCCCCCGTCATGGCCCGCCCCACTCAGTGGGCCACGGCCAGCTGTCCTCAGGCTGAGGCTGTCTGGCAGCAGAGGGTAGAGTCAAGAGACCTGCCCTGCCTGCTCCTGCTGTTTGGCTTGGGCTGTTCTTAGCTTGGAGCTGTCTGTGCCAGGAAGAGGCAGCAACTGTGGCAGGGCCTTGTGGGTGAGGCAACCCCTACCCACTGCTGCCTCCCTCATGGGGAGCAGCTTCAGTGATTCCCGGCAGGCCCAGCCTCTGATTCCCTGCCCGCCCTTTCTCAAGCTGGGGCCCTCTACCCATGCACCTGCTCCAGGCCACAAGCAGGCCTCAGGGCCCCAGGGATGCTTCTCAGCCTGCGCTCTGCTCCCTTTCTTCTCCTTCCCCCTCCAGGCTCACCACCTGGAGGCCCTCTGTCCCCTGACCCCCTCCTCAGCTCAGACCAGGGCCTGAACGGCCTTCTCACCTGGGGCCCAAGGGCATTGGAGACCCTCTCAGAAAGGTAACCACGGTGGCGCTGCGGGTGGCACACCACCCCGACGTCCTCCGAGTGGCTGCAGTCACTGACGCCCCAGCCATTAGACCTGCACTGGTCCAGGGAGCTCTCTGTGCCCACACAGTGAACGTTGTCCAGCCAGATGGGTCCTGTGTGGGAGGGGATGAGTGATGCTCAGGGACAGGCACAGAGAGGCAAGTCACGGGCTCTACCTCCTGGATAGGACCCCACAGTTATCAACTTTCCTCTTCCAAAGCCTGAGTAGAAAATGGGGGTGGAGAGAGGAGTTGGTTCTCCTGGGAGCTTGGCATCTACATCCCTGCCTAGTGTCTCCTCTTGGCCTCGGGTCCCACAGAATCTGCTTTTGGAAAATGCCAGGTAGGTCTGTTAATTAGATCTACCTGTTCCCTCATTCATCCATCTAGTCATTCACTCAACAGCATTTGCTGAGCACTTATTGTGTGTGATTGCTATATTCAAGGAACTGAGAGCTGAGCGGTAGTGATGGTGGTGGCCTCACTGCAAGTGAGAATGGGAGGGTAGGACAGGTCATTTGCAGCTGGAGCACTCAGGAAATGCCTCACAGAGGTGGTCACTTGAGCTGGGTATTAAAGGACTGGTGGGAACGTGACAGGTTCTGCTGGAGCCTCAGGGAGCCCAGCCCCTGAGAGAAGCCCGCTACCATCTCCTTGTCATCCTGCAGGGCAGCACCAGTCACTCACCCTCCCCTGGGCCATACTTGGCGCTGTGGGCCCAGGTCAAGGCGGCTTCAAAGCCCAGCTGGCGGCAGGCCACCGTGGCCTCCTGAAGCGCAAAGTCGTCATCACACACGGTGCCCCACTGGCCCTGGTGCAGCACCTCCAGGCGGCCCTCCTCCGGCCTGCTCCCTGGGCCCACCAGCCGTAGCTTCATGGTGCTCAGTGACTGCAGCCTGCTGGGAGGGGTCTGGCCCAGCAGCAGGAGCAGCAGGAGAGCGGGGAAGGCAGCTGGTAGGGACCACATTGTGGTGACTCCAAGGGCAGCTGGGGTCAAGGCACCTGGGAACAAGTAAATGTGACAATGATGACCACGTCTACCCCTGACCTCGGGTCTCTTCTACTAACAGAGACAAAGGGTAGCACAGGTCCCTCTGAGAGAGTGTGTGTGTGTGTGTGTGTGTGCGCGCGCACGCGCGCGCGCGTGTGTGTGTGTGTGGTGGCATGGATTGAGTCTGGGCTCTGACATTAGTCCACCTGGTTCAAATCCACCATTCCTTGGCCATATGACCTTGAGGAAGTTTAAGTTTAGCTTCCCGAGTCTCAGTCTCCTCATCTGTAAAGTGGGGGTAGTAATCCTTACCTCCCAGTGTTGTTGGGAGTGTTGAATAAAGTATGGATGTAAAGTGCCTACGTAAAGTGCTTATCACGAGCCTACCACGTGGTAAGTGCTCAATGAACAGCTGTTTCTGATGTCGTCTTATATGTAGAAGGTGGGGGTGCCTACACTTTGAGTCATGGGGAGCCCCCAAGGGCTAGACTGTCCGAGCTGGAGGAGATAGAGGGTATTTGGATCAACTTCCTGACTCTAGAAATAAGGAATTGGGACCTAGAGAGTTTAAGAGACTTGCCCAAGCCACACAGCAAGTTCCACCTCTAGGTCCACCTACATGCATAATTTGTACATTGAGTCAACGAACATTTTTGGAATATTTTGCTTCAGGCCAACTATTAGGCCAGGTGCTGGGACACAGAATTGAACACATCAGACACTACTCTCTGCCCTCATGAAGCTCAGAGATGAGGAATCAGAGAAGGGACACTTAACCAGGGCCTTGTTGGATGAATATAAGAGTTCTCTTATTCCCCTTCAGAGAAGGGGAATTCCAGGTAGAGAGAACAGGATGAGGAAAGAGGGAAACAGGGAAAGA
>NW_006783561.1:2280811-2310162 GCF_000442215.2 Lipotes vexillifer
GGGAAAGAGGTGAGTTTGTGCAAGAGCAGGGAGTGCCCTTTAACCCTGTACTGCAGTATTGGGGGCTTGGAGGGGACTGAGGTGGAGGGACAGGCTGGGGCCAGATGATCAAGGGCCTTGTGCACCATGCACAGGGTTTGCCCTTCATCCTGTAGGAAGTAAACGGCCCTGGGAGGGTTTTAGGCAGTGACCATACACAGGAGAGGGCTCCCATCTCCAGGAAGCTGTTGTCATATGCTCTCTGGGTCCTTACAGGGCACGAGTTGGGGGCTCCCCCTCATACATTAGCAGCCTTGCTCCTTGGAGCAGGGTTGGGAAGAGCACAGAGGACGGTCATCCCCGGTTGGAGCTGTTAGAGTATCTGCAGCCACCAGTGCTGAAGCTCCTCCACGGCCAGCTCTACTGCTGATGGGAAGCTGAGGCTGGCCCGGAAGAGTGGATGGAGAAAGTTCGGGTCCTTGGCTTCCTCTTTGGTGCTTGAGTCTTAAAAGGGCTCATTCTAGGGAGACTCCCTCTTTCTCCCATGGCCACTGCTATTCTTGGGGGGATTCCTCAGCTGGTCAGTCTCAGTAGGGAGCGTCTTACAGGGCCCCCTGCCATTCCCTTCCCCACAAGCTGGTTTCTGGCTGAGAATCGGTCCTTATTCCTGGCCGCACCCAGTCCCACCCGCTTCAGCTACCAATCCACCTGCTTTGGTGAGCCCAGGGCTGGGGGCAGTAGGCTCCTAGAAGTGTACATGATGAGCTCAGGAATGAAGCTCCACAGGAACAGGGACTTTGTATTGTGCCCCCAGTGCCCAGAGTAGTGCCAGGTATGTAGGTGGCACCCCGTAAATATCTGCAGATGCGTGGATGCAAGGTGGCATAGCACTGCGCTTAGGCGTACAGACTGGGAGTCAGGCTGCCTGAGTTCACGTCCCGACTCCACCAATTGGTTTCTGGGTGGTCTCGGGCAAGTGATTTAGTTTCTCAATCTCAAGTGATTTAGTTTCCTCATAGAGTTTATCCTCTCTATAAAATGGGGGCAAGATTCTTGTGAAGATCAAATGAATGAATACGTGTTAAGTCCTTAGAAGAGCAAGCTCTCATCTGACAGCTATTATTAACAGCAACTGAAACAGCTACTACAGAACCTTTGGTCTAGGTTGGTCCCAGCCTCTCTCTTTGGATAAAGAGGGAATGGAGGCCGCGTTCCCAACTCAACATCAAGTCCCCAGTACTGCTACCCTTCTTTGCAACACTTCTTTCTCAGACTTAAGCACTGTTTTCTTCATGTCCCTCCCCACTCAGGAGCCAGTGGAGGCTCCCTGCTGGCTGTCACCACACGCAGAGCGCTCTCTGCCGCTTGGGATGTTCCCATTCCCTCCTCCCTGCACCCCTAAGGAGGAGGTGGACAGCTAGGGACTGAGCCAAACCGAAGTCACTGTGGATAGAGACCTCCCCCAGATGACAAGAGAAGATAGAAAGATTGGGCTCAGGGCTCACCAGCTGTTAGGACCCAGGGGTCATATTGGGTCTGGCCTGAGAGATGACCCCGCTCCCTGTCAGCAGGAGTCAGAATGCTCCTCATTCTGCCACCAAATTAGGTGACATGATTCAGCTGCTTTCTTCTGAGACTCAGGTGCAACACCTCTAAAATGAGGCCCATCTATGATATGGGCCAGGGGGTGGGCTGGGCAGGTCAGTTGTGTAGCTGTGGCTGACATCCCCAGAGCACTGTGGAGGTCTTATTAGAGGCTGTGGACACTCCTGGGCCTACAGGCTCCCTCCCCTCCAAGGGGCCTCCGTGGGGACAGGGGTGGCCTTCTGCTGAAGAATCCTGGTGCTAGATCAGCTCCCTTCTATGAAAGCCGCCCAGGAGGTGGATGGGCGGTAGCAGGAACCGAGTCATATACAGGGAGAGCCCACTTCCCAGCCTTCCTGCCCACTGCAGGTGCCTCTGCAGCTTTCGCTCACATCACACTTGTCTTCTCACATTCCCCAAACACATCCTTCAGTTCCCAGCCTCCAAGCATTTGCTCTCACTGTTCCTTCTGCTTGGGATACCCCTTCCCTCAATCTCAGACTGTTAAATTCCTACACATCTTTCCACACCCAGTTCAAACGCCACCCCCTCCATTAACTCCCCCGCCCAGGCCCCCACCTTCCTAACACTTGGTGTCTTTGCTTCCTGTCTCCACAACCCAGGGGTTGTGCTCCCCCAGAGCTGAGCAAAAAGAGGACCAGGCTGAGAAGCCTCCCTCAGAGAAGGAAACAGCCTCAAAAGTGGATCTTTTCCAAAGTTAAGGAGAAAGGGCTAGAGTGAGGCTGAGAAGGAGGGCAGGTTAATAATAATGTTTATTATACATTTAAAAATATTTATTGAATACTTATCTCCACTTTATAGATGAGGAGACGAGGTCCAGAGAAGCTAAGTAACTTGCCCAGCCAGGATTCAAACCCAGGCAGCCTGGCTCCAGCGCCAGGCTCCCAGTCAGGAGAGAGATGGACACGGGAGCAGGGGAAGAAGGAAGGGAGGCAGGGAGATGAATGAAATTCCACCCTGTTGCTGGTTGATTTATGACCCAGCCGTGGTGTGAGGGCATTGGGCTGGATGCCAGCGCTGAGTGCAACCAAGTGACAGATCCAGGATCCTGCCAGCTTGGAGGAGAGAGGCACCTGATCCAGGTGCTGCCAGGGGACTCTGGCACCTGGCTTGACCTGGCCTTGCTAGAGAGGCTGGAAGTGCCCAAGGGTATTCAGGAAAGAGCGCTGGGGTGCTGTCCTGGTGGGAACCAGGCTCCGGAATCACTGGAAGCCTCTTCTCTCTAGCTCTTTGAGGAGGGGGTGGGGTTTCCCCTCTCAGCCCTGATTGCCTCCCTGGGACCACTGATAGTGGTGACCTGACACAGTGCCAGCAAATGTCCACCTGTCCAGGCACAGGACATGTAGAAGCCCTCTGCCCACCCTCCATCTCTGTCCCCAGTCTCCCCCCGACCCCCAGCATACTCAGTTTTGGTCTGTTTTTTTCAGAGAGCCCGGCTCCAACCTGCCTCTTTGTCCCCTGTCACAGGAATGACGTCTGAACCCACCTGTCCCTTCCCCTGCCTCCCCCTACCCTCCCCCGGGAGAGGCCAGAGAAATGGCTACACTACACGCAGCGTGTCCACAAACAAGACACGCAGGCAGCCCGAGGCCACGACGCACCACGCCGGGCGGCCATGGGGCCAAGCTCCCCAATTCGGTCACTTCCATTGGCAGCAGGTTGGTGAGCGACTAGGGGTCTAGGCTAACTGTTCATGGGACCCCCATGCCTGCCATTCCCAGCCTTCAGGAACCCTCAGAGACTTGCTGACCCCCAGAGAGACAGAAGTCGGACAGACAGGCAGGACAGCGGGAGACAGACCTGGCCAGGGGCCAGGCAGGGGCTCACCAGCTGGAGTGCGACGTTGCGGGGCTGGGGCCGGGGCTCCGCGGCCGGGCAGCGCTAACGGGCCTCCTGGGGCACCCTGGGGCCCTTTTATCCAGCTGCGGCCCACGGGCGCCCGCGCCCCGCCCCGCTCCGCCCGCCCCGCCCGCCCGCCAGCACGCCCGCCAGCCCGCCAGCCCGCCAGCCGCGGAGGCCCGCAGGTCCCGCCCCCGGGCGGACCTGGACTCAGCGGGCGCCACGCCCTGTCCGCCCCTCCGGGGGCCCGGCGACCCCCTACCCCGGACGCGGCCCGGGCCGGCCCGGGAAGTCCTGGGGTCGCTAGGCTGCGGGGGTCGGGGCAGCTGTTTTCCGTGGAGGGAACTGGCGCGCTGCAGCAGGAGGGACTGTGGGAGGATCGGCGTTCCCGGGAAAAGACTGCGGCTCGGCGCCAGCTGGCTGCGTTAGCCCGAGCGCCGCTGTGGCCTCGTGAGTGCCTGTCGGAGGCGCAGCTTCCTCTTCTGCTAAAGCCAGGTGGTATGGCCACCCCCGGAGTTGTCCTGGGGATTACATTCAGTGGGTCCCCAAGATGCGCAGCGCCCTTCACGTGGTAGCGCCTCACTGCCCCACCGGCTTGTTTACTTCGGACAACGCAGGCTCCTTTCGGCGGGGGCGGGCAGGGGGGCGAGGTGGCTCTGTTCAGATGAGGTCGGGATGGTGGGGTGTAGGTGTGCTGTCTTTGGGGTAACAGGCGGTCTTCTCCATTGCCCTGGTCCCTCGAAGTTTATTGAGTACTGCGGGGGCATGAGGCCCCTTGTACAGTTGGGAATACTGAGCCCCAAGAGACACGACTTGCTCCCCCACGTAATAAACCATAATAGAGCAAGCTGAAATCCTCCACTACAACCCCTTACAGAGCTGAATGAGGCAGCCCTGGCCCTTGACAGGCTCGTAGGCGGAGAGTGTATGCGGAGGGTGGGGTGCAGAGGGGAGTCCCGTCAGTTTTGGGGGGCACCCAGACGCCTGAATCCCAGCCTGGTTCCTCCAGATTCTTTCCCCCAGTCCTGGTTCCTCCCAGTTCCTCAGTGCCCCGGTCTGTAAAATGGTCAGAGTTCCAGCCTCCCAGCTTCCTCCCTAGGCCCAGATCAGTGTGGTCTGATTCCCCTTCTTCCCCGCCACCTTGCCTGACCGTCTTCCAAAGTCTCCATCATCCAGCACATCTTTGATTTTCTCCTACTTGCTGGACAGGGGGCTAGAGTGCTAGACATTGCAGGGGGTGGATGGGAGGGGCTTCCCGGCCTGGTCCCGGAGGCAGACGCAAGTAAGCAAACATCACTATAAGGCAGAATGTGATAAGGGCTAGGGTGGCAAGGTAGACCTTTTTGATTCCTGGGTGACAGCCAGGTCACACTGACCTGGCCACTGGAGGACTAGTGTTCACCCCTGGCTGCCCATGTCCCAGATGTCCCCCCAGTGCCCTGCCCCACCCCAACTGGGCCCAAAGAGTACCCTGTGATGAATCAACAGCAAAGAATGCTTCCAGCCTTGGTCAGTGGCAGCAGTAGTGGCCCAGCCCCTCCCCCAGGGACAAAGAGCCCGCTGTGGGCTGGGGTGCCAGGTATGCCTCGGCCCCCTCCCCATACCCAGCCACCTCTCATGCTGAGCCAGGAACAACATGGGAAGCTCAAAAAACATGGGCTCCATCTGCTGCCAATCACCCTCCCAGGCCTGGCCGCCCAGAACTAAAAATACCCTGGAGGCCAGGGCCTGGCCTGGGCCAGAGCCCAGGGAATGAATGGATGCTGCCCAGAAGTCCTTTAACCTACAAGTCTCTGGGTAGAGGCTGAGGCTAGGGAGCAGTGGAAGGAGGGACTTCCCAGGGGATCAGTGTGAGCCCCCTGCTTCAGAAGTGAGGGGCTCGGGTCCCAGGCCCAGCTCCATGACGTGCTAGCGGTGGGATTTTCTCAGCTGAGGGCCATCTCCTCATCCTTAAATGCTGTTGCTCTGGGGGTCAAATGGGACAATTCAGTTCATCTCAATAAGCTTTGACTTGATGGAGACTGTCCGCTTCCTCCTTCGTGCCTGACTGTGCTCACAGCCTCAGCTGCCGCCAAGACCCTCTGCTGCACTCTTGATATACAGGTCTGTGTCCGCCTCGACTCTGGGGCCCCCCTTGAGCTTCTTATTTATCTCTAAACTCAGTTTCTATCACGGGGCTTAGCACCCATAGCAAGTGTTCAATAAGTGCTGATGGATTGAATAAATGGGCTGCTTTGTGCTTTGAGCCAGACCTAGTGGAGAAGCAGACAAGCTGGGTGTGAGATCCCTGTCCTCAAGGAATTTGCAGAGTGGTGGGAGAGACAGACCCACAGTCAACCAAACAGATGAGGCATCATCGTCATCATCATAACAGCTTGCAGGTGTGGAGCTGTTGTTCTATGTATCATCTTATTTAATCTTAAAATCCCTGTGGACCATACGTTCATTACCCTCCTTTTACTAATGGTGAACTTGGGGCACAGAGAGGTTAAGTGAGTTGGCCAAAGTCACACAGCCCCTATCGGCAGAGGGTAGCAAGTGGTAGATTGGAGCCTAAGCACAGGGCTGTGAGGTTACAGAGGAGGGAAGTCTGAGGATTGAAGGCTTCATGGAAGAAGAGCCTTGAAGGGTGGCTATGATTCACTAGCTAGAGAGGTGGGAAAGTGGGGTGGTCATGAATAAAGCTTTGGAAGTCATGGAGCACTTTACAGATGTCAGGAATTTCCCATGTCCCCTCAACCCCTCACCCAGTCCCCCAGGGCCCCAGGTGTAAGCATTGCCATCTGCCCACCCCTCTGAGTGAGGAGCTGAGAGATTAAACAGTAGCTAACACGAATCTCTTCCCCATGGGGTGTTCCTCACCCCTGCCCAAATCACAGCCTGGCCTTTCCTCCCAAGTGGGAAGGCCCGAATCTCGTGCACAAAGCTGTGATCTCGCACGTTGCCAGCAGCCCCCCGGAGAGAACCTGGCTAGAGTACCCAGTGCCATGCCTGCTGGGCAAAACTTCCTCCTCAGCAGCCTTTGGGACTCAGCCCCACCTCCCTTGAGACTCAGTATGGAGGAAATTGTACATCTTGGGAATTGAGGACCTGAATTCTAGTTCTAACTGACTGAGCCGTGTGGCGTCAGGCAAGCCATTTTGCTGAGGCCAGTGTACGGCCTCCAGCATCCATTTGTCCTGCCTTTGCACTCCTGCCCTCTGACATCCCAGGGCCAAACTGCTCTCCTCTCTTCCCTGCATCTCGGCTGACCCTGACTTCAGTAAATCCTGCGCGGATGGATCTTCCTAACGTGCCGTCATGCCCTAGCTCTAGCATTTTCAGTGGCTCGCTGTTGCCCACAGGATACAGTGACTCCACTGTTGCTTCTCCTGGCCCCTCTGCTCCTTTCTCCTCCTGACTTCATTTTCCACCTTCTACCTGTTCTCCAGGCCTAACTCCAATTCTAACTTCTCCACGGATTCGTCCATGAAAGCTTGCATAAATGGTCTCAAAATATAAGGCACTGGCCGAGTCACGGAGCTGAACCGGACACAGTCTCTGCTCACCGCCTAGTGGGCGAGATGGCTCGAAGCCACAGCAGTGGTGGAGAGCAGACTGTGATAACGCAAAGCAGGACAGATGGAGGAGGAGAGACCATTTCAACAGAGGATAGGTTTTCCCTTTGCTGAGAGCTGTTTATTAGGCTTGTGTTTAGAGTGGGGTTTGGGGAGTGGGAGCTGAGGGGACCTTAAGAAATCTTAGGGTTGGGAGAGCGAGGAGGTGGATCTAGCCAGGCTGGAGAGGCTCACCAAGGAGATGGGCCCTGGGGAGACAGGAGCGAACGGTCTGCTGGGTAAGGGGAGGACATGTGAGGGAACAGCTGGCTCAGTGGAAACGTTAGCAAGCTTTGCTTTGTGATATGGAATGTCGTCTTCCTCCCTGTTCCTCTGAAAACTTCCGGAAAATCTCTGTTACTCAATAACATTTGCAGGGCTTGGGCATGAGTCAAAGGGAGCCTCATACCGTATGTCCACGTATCTAAGAGTTAAAAAATCAAACTCACTCACTGTCAAATAAAACATGGTCTGTCCTCCTGCCTTGACAAATACACCTTTGGAAAGCCCTGGAATAGGCCAGGTGTGAATCCAGAACTTTCTACTTCTTGGAATTCTGTGTCAAACATGTTATTACAGGGAGTATCTACCCCTGGCCCTGAGTCCCAGCCTGGCCCACCTGCCTCCCTCTCCCACCCTCTGCTCCATCCCACACGGCAAGTGTCCTTCTGCTGTGACAGAAACATGAGCACACCAGGCCCTGTCCAGACCTCTGCAACCGTGGCCCTTTGGCCCCCTGAGCCTGGGCGCACAGCCTGGGTGAAGTCTACCCTCAGGAGGAAGGGCTGGGAGCTGGCTTGGGCCTCTTGGGCAAGAATTCCCCGAGCCTGGGTTTAGAAATTGGGTATGGGCTCCAGTGGGCACAGCCCCTTGGCCCTGTGAACGCCACGTCCTCTGGGGGGCCATGATTGGACAAGGGCCACAGTGATGCCTCCTGAAGCAGGGAGTCCTTGCCCAGTCTAAGGACAGTCTTGGGGGCGGGGGGGAGGAGGTGCCATGAGGAGGCGGGGATGTGGCTTCGAGGTGGGCTCTGGGGCTGCGGGTGGGGTATCAAGTCACTCAAGCTCTGCTTAGAAAGCCTCAGGCCAGGCTTCCCTGGTGGCGCAGTGGCTGAGAATCTGCCTGCCGATGCAGGGGACACGGGTTCGAGCCCTGGTCCCGGAAGATCCCACATGCCGCGGAGCAACTGGTCCCGTGAGCCACAACTACTGAGCCTGCGCCTCTGGAGCCTGTGCTCCGCAACAAGAGAGGCCGCGACAGTGAGAGGCCCGCGCACCGCGATGAAGAGTGGCCCCGGCTCAACGCAACTAGAGAAAGCCCTCGCACACAGAAACGAAGACCCAACACAGCCAAAAATAAATAAAAAGATAAGCCTCGGGCCATCCAGCCCCAGAGCCAGGTGTGGGCCCCACCCTACCTCAGCAGGTATGGGGCCATGGAAGCTTTCCCAGGAGGGCTGGGGGTGGGTTTGATTAGAGCTGGGCCGTAGGAACCTTAATCTTTCCAGTACTATCTTGAGTTGGTATAACTCTTCACGGATTCATATCTTTTGGTGGGAGGGTGTAGGGCCTGGGAAAGGCGGGGAGCTGGGGCGAGGACAGGGGGGATCTTAGTAACCAGTAAGCTGCTAAAAGGCAGAGAGCCCGACTGAGACTCCCCCGTTTCCACCTCCACCTCTGCATCCCCAGCACAAAGGCCCTGAGTTCCCACAGATGTTTGGCTGTTCATCTGATTTGATACCAATAGTTTTCCCTCATCTTTGCCCCGTAGCCTTTTTTCTGCCACCTCCCTCCCCAGGAAGATACGTGCTCTCAGCTCATTACCTCGTGTCCCAGGTTAAGTCCTAGGCTGAGCAAGGCTGTCATCCTCGTCGTCGTCCTCCTCCCCGCCCATCATCCTTCCCTCCCTCTCCCTCTAGACCCCTCCCCACGGCCTGCTCCCCCCTTTCCTTTTCTCTCCCTGCCTCTTCCCTTTCAGCCACACACCCCTCTCTAAACCCTCCCCCAGGGAATTCCTCGGCGGTGCAGCGGTTAGGACTCCGCGCTCTCATGGCCCAGGGCCTGCGATGGGTCTTCTCCAGGCCGCTTAAGAATGTGCCCCCCTCCCGTTCTCCTTCTTCCCCCCAGTTCCACCTGCAAACCTCAGGTTTCCCTGTCTCAGCAGCTAAACATGGGCACAGTGCCTAGACGTGCTTCCACTCAGGTAAATGAGGGTCCTAAGTTCTGGGGGAAATGAGATGCATGAAGACTCAGTGCCACAGTCCCGAAGCCCCCGAGGTCCCTTCAGAATCTCACACAAGTCTACTACGCTGACCTTCTCAGCCGCCAGTAATTGAACCCCTTTTTCCTCAAGTGACACCAGACAAGTTAAATTAAAAACCATTTCTTATTCTGTGCTGTTTTCCTGGATCTCTTAAAATGACTAATACGTAACCTCATTGCTTCTCCAGGTTTCCTGTGGCAGATGAGGTCAGCTGGCCTTAGTCGGCTAGACCGGGAACCTCGCAGTTTGCACAACACTCCCTTACCCAGGGCCTTGCCTCTTCTTGGCCCCTTTGGGAAGATCGTTGACTACTTGGGGGCTGAGCCAAACTGAACACGAAAGTATTAGTTGCCACTCACAGCCCCAGATCAACCATTTGTGGATTATCTCTGGAATTAATTGAGGCCGTCAGTGAGAAATATGAATGAGTTCTGGAACAGAGCTACTGGTCAGAGAGAGGTACACGCAACCTAAACACGGTTTTGTATTCTGTTGCATTTGACTCTATTGATCTAGAGCTTTGCACACGTTTTTAAGGTTCTTTGTGAAGAATTGGCTTTATCTCCCCAGCTAGAATGTAAGACCAAGGCTGGGACTGACAGACTACGACGAAGGGTTAATTTTCCACGCACCAACCAATGTCCAGCTTCCAGGAGCCAGGAGGGGGCAGCAAGGAGCTGTCCCGTGGGGAATTTCCCTGACCAGGCCTGCCCCAGGGCAGAGGGTGGGACCTGCCACGATAGAGGTCAAGGGAAATCCCTGGATGAAGCAGGAGCTGAGCCAAGACCGGGCCAAGAGCCAGAGGTGACACGGGGAGCCACAGGCATCAGGGCGGTCAAAGGCCAAACCAGCGAGTCTGGGGGCCTAGGGGTGAGAGATGCGCGCACCAGAAGGCGGGACTAATCTGATGGGCCTGTTCAGACAACACCAGACAGGGCAGGAAGCAGGCTGGCAATCTCAGCTCCAGCCCGGCAGCGCTCCGGGTGTGGTCCCAGACCAGCAACATCAGCGTCACCTGGGTACCTGTTAGAGATGTCAGTTATCAGGCCCCACCCCAGACCCACTCCATGAGGACCTCCCTGGATGCGGCCCAGCATCTGTGTTTTAACAAGTCCTTCAGATAATTCTAATGCCTGCTAACATTTGAGAACCACCTCTAGACCACACCCTCAGAAAATGTTTGCCTGACGGAGTCTGGAGCCCTGTGGATGCCATTTTCCTAGGAGTCTCAGACCTGTCTGGTGGGTCAGGCCTCTCCGCACCCCTCCTGCATTATGAAGGACCCCCTCCTTGTACGATGGGCTGATTTTTGAGGGTCACAGTCTCCTATATCACAGTTATTCCCAAAGGGATTTCAGTCCCTTCATGGTGGGGTGGGAGGGCCATATCATCTGTCCTATGTAGAGTTCTGCCAGAACCTCCGTGTCCCTGAGGAGCACATCATTGGCGTGTGTGGTGGTGGATCCCTCGTTATTGTCCGTAGGAGGCCCTACGTGTGCTGGAGGTCAGGCCAGCATCTAGATTCTGGCAGAATCTTCCTCCATGAAAGGAAGCTCAACATCTCTCTAACCCCACAAAAATCTACGCCGTGGTGAACATAAGACTGAATGTCTGGGGTTGGCCAACAGGTGTCATTGCCGTCCATCAGCTCTGGGCAGGCAGAGGGACCTGGAGCCCCGTGCAAATGCCCTCTCCTTCCCCTTGTAGGTCTTGGCTTTCATAATGCACAGTGAATCCTGAGTTGCAGGAACAATTCTTAGTCCTGGACCATTCTGGATACACCAGTGGCCAGAGAGGAGTTAAACAGTTGCAAGGTTGTTGATTTGTTCACAAAGGAAACTGCCCAGAAAGTACAACAAAAGCTTCATTTCCTAGCCATTAACTGAAAACCACTCTGCTTAGGACAGCTTGACCCCTAAAGTGTTGACTGAACTATCCAGAAAAAATGTAGGTAAATGATCTACATTTAGCATTGAGTGCTAGTAAACACGGTGAGAGAGAAGGAATTCCACCAAGATATCAGCAGAAAACTAAACTTCTTAGGGGAAATAATTTCCCCTCCTCATTATCAATTAATGAGCATATGATTCTGCCCACCAGCCCTCTTTGAATTACTGTCACTGTGGTGAGGTGGTGAGACGGGAGCTTGGTGTGAACGCCTTATGCTTTGGGCAAGGATCTGTAAACCGGATCTAATCGGTGAATGTTTCATTCAGATGGGAGAATAAATTTCTGTTGTTATAACCACCTAGTTTGTAGTAATTTGTTACGGCAGCCATGGGAAGCTAGCACACCAGCTACGGACTAAAACTTTTGCTGTGAGAGGACCAAGTACCCCAAAGATGTAGCAGCTACCCCATTGCTGTGTCACCTCTGGTTGCTGGGATGTGACCACTCTGTAGTCTGCTGGCCTCATGGACCTCATCCCTGATGTGACTCAGCTGGCCATATCTGTGGTTTTTGTACCCACTCAATATGGCCTTGACCTGCAAAAATGTTCCTATAAAAGTGTTTCATCTTCAAGGAAGTCATGGAAAAGACTCTGACAAGTACAGGTTTCTGGTAACTGACTACACTGCTGAACTGAATGAATAAGCATTTTCAGAACTCTGATGGAAAACTGATGAATTCATAAAAGTGCTAACAAAAGCTCAAAATGAAAAAAAAAATAATTACATGGGACTGAATGAACTGATGAGGATGATTATAATTTTTGTGACTTTCTGTTTGAATTAAAAAAAAAAAAAAACCCACAAGGACTCAGAGGCAATATGGCCCTGACCTGCATGATGACCCCACTTTCGGTAACCCTGAAGTGACTTAGTTGCCCAGGCCCTGCCCTGACAGAGACATGGGATACAGCCTCTTATCTGTCATCCTTCTGACCTTTCAGACTATAGACACCAACTTCCGCTAACTTAAACAAGAAAGGGACTTATTGGAAAGAAACAGGAAAAGCTAAATAACGCAGACTGGTAAAAGGCAGGCTAACAGCTTCAGGGAACCTGGTTATTAGCAGGAACTAAAGGGCAGTTGACTCCGGTTGCTGCCCGTGGAATGGCCTTAGGTCATCTCACTCAAGTTTAAATTCAACCCCAGAAGGTCTGATTGGGGCTGATGCTGTTCTGTGCCAGAGCTTGCTCAGGGACAAGGGGATGGGGTGGGAAGGGAGCGCTTCGACAGTGTTACCAAGGCATCCTGGAATGGAAGGGGCGGGTAGTTCCTCAAAGGGAAACTGGAGTGCTGATACCACACAGGGGAAAGGGCGCTAGGCAGGTAGAAACCCCAGCTGCCCAGGCAAGGGGCAAGAGCCGGCCCCCTGTGCCTCTTCCCACCCTGATTCCCCTCCCCCAATCTCTACTCCTTCCTGCTCAGTTCCTCAGAAGGAGTAAGGAGAAGCCACAGACTGTTTTTTATAACTTCAGAGGATACCTCGAGTCAGCGATGAGCGATAATTAGACTGTGATCGGTCTATTTAAGCATTTCACTTAATCAATGACAATCGCCTATGCTGTCTCCAGGTATTGATGATAGAGTCCTGCCTTCCGGAAATCTTAGAGCGTCCTCCTGGCATGCTACCACAGACACTGGGGGGCTCATAGGTGTGTGAACACCCTGTGCTGAAGCCAACATTTCCGCGTGGTTGCTTGAGATACTTTTTCATCTTAATTGTTTCTGACGACAGGACAAAATAGCAGCTCCTCTTGCTAATCTGAATCTAAGTGGGAAGGAGCGTCCCAGTTAATGGTGCATACAGATGTTCCCAGGTGGGAAGGATGGGACTGGCTGTCCCAGATGCCCTCGCAGAGAAGAGACAGGACGCAGCCTAGAGATTGGCCGTGAACCCTTGTGAGGATGACAGTTGAGAAGAGGTGACCCTGGACAGACACCAAGTCACCCCATCCACCCATAATCATCATGGCAGCAACAGGGGCTCAGGCCTGTTCTGGAGCCCCACTGAGCAGAAGGCCTGGAGATGCCACAGGTACAGGCAGCGTAGAAAGGGGAGGAAGGGCTAGGTCAAAGCAAGGAGGCAAGTTGCAGCGTTTCAACCTGGCTGCACGTTAAAAAAGACCCATGCCTCAGTCTAGCCCAGACTCACTGTGTATCAGAATCTCTGCAGTGGTGGGGGCAGGGGGGCATTTCAGGGCATCTGTATTTTCTAACTTCCCAGGTGACATTTTATTGGGTATCGAAGGTTACGAATCACTGAGCTAGCATGGTCCTCAACCTGAGATCTTTGGCGGGCCTTGGGGGTATCTTTGATGTCCACTGATGCAAAATTATCTGTATATAAGCTTTTCTAGGGAGAGGAGTTTATTGCTTTCATCAGATTCTCACAGTCTTGTGACCTTGCAAAGGACACAAAGCACTGAAATAAAGGGGGTAGAGGGCCTGAGCCAGGGAAGAGGAGGGGGGATTCGAGCCTTGGCGATTCTGATGCCAGGAGTCCTTTGAAGCCCTTCTATCATGACCCCACAAAATGGCCCTTCCTCCTTTAGCTCAGCAGCCAGGTAGCCTGGCCACCAGCCCTGCCAGGTAACTTCCCTATCGGCTGCTTGAAACCATCTGCAAAAAGACAAGATTTGGAGGCAGATGTGAAGTAACTAGGGATCGGCCTCAGGCTCCTCTGACCCAAAATTAGGGCAGCAGGAGCCAGTTCCAAACGCTGAAAGGCAGTGGCTCTCAAAGTGTGGTCCTCAGATCAACAGCTTCAACGTCACCTGAGCACTTAGAAGGCCAATTACCAGGCCCGACCCTAGGCCTCCTGAATCAGAAACTCTGGCGAGGCCCAGCCATCTGTGTCCTAACAAATCCCCTGGATGAACCTCATGCACGCTACAGTGGAGAACTACTGCCGTGGGGAGTGAGCACCTCGTCGTTTGCTGATGGATTTGTTCTGGGTCAGCCGAGTGCCCCGGTGAGGCCGATCCAGTAGGCTGAGCGCCTCCTTACTCCACTGAGACGGGATCAGCGGAGGCTGAGAATAAAAATACCTCAGAGGCCTGTGCTGGGTGAGAAGAGGGTTGGGCGGCCATGCTCATTTGCTGCATCAGGGACCACGGAGGCCGGGCAGTGCAGCAGGTTCTATATCCTGTTTCAGGCACACGGAGACCTCCGTATAGCTAGTTCTAGCAGCCAGCTAAGGAGTGTCGTCTTTACTTTGGGAGATGCAGGGCCGGAGATGTACTTACTCGTCGGCAAGCAGGTTTAGGTCCCGCGGGGGAAGTGGGAAGGGGTGAAGGAGCTGAGTGCAGCATCCGTGTCCTTCCGAACCCGCTCACCGGGGCCCAGAGCGTCTGCACTGTGCTGAATTAGCCCTGATGTCTGCAGCACAGAGGCAATCCTGCCCTTGAGGGGCTGCATCCAGCTGGGAAGAGGAGACCTGCACGCAGGGAGCAGCCCTGTTTGGAGGGAAGAACTTCAGTGGAGGAGGGGACATGAGCGTCTGGGGAGTGTCTGGGAAGGATGGAGGGGAGTCTTGCACTACTAGCAATCCCAGAGGGGTTCCCATGCGGATACAAACTGGGCGGGCGGGCATCTCCACAGCCTCCCACACAGGCCTGAGAACACAGAGACTCCCGGCCTGTCTGGAGCATCAGATCAGTGCAGGGGACCAAAGGGAGGTAAGGCTAGAAAGGAGGGTCCAGTGCTGGGGTGAGGGAGCACGACAGCTCGGGTGTGGATTCGGGCCCCTGCCCTCTGCTGCAGGCTTAGTGGGGATGCAATGATCAAGTGGTGGGTCAGGAAGAGCAGTTTGGCAGCGCAGGCTGAGACACCTGAGTGGAGAAATAGCTGGGAGGTTACCCCAGGTGTGAAGTGAAGAGGACCTTCAGTTAAGGCGGGGGCAAGTTAGCGAGAGAAGCTAACACCTGAGCTAATGGCCTGGTGATTATTTAAAGGTTTTTCATTGACGTGCGGAGCTCGGGTCATTGTTCCCTCCTGGGAAGCGAGACATTGTGAATGAACCCAAGGACCTGTGCAGAGAAACATGGTAGTTTACCAGGAAAGGACGGAGGGAAGATGAAATAACCCATGGCACAGCCCTGGTGTGGAATATGATGCAAGAGAAAAAGAATGAGGCCGATCTCCACGCACTGACGCAGAGTGGTTTCCCTGCACTTTGTAGAGTGAAGAAAAGCAAGTTCCATACCAATGCCTGTGGAACAATGCCATTGGTGTACATGGTAAGAACCTCTTGTCATATGTGAGTGTGCGGATACATTTTTAAAAAGTGGTCCAGAAAGATGCACAGCCAATGACTGATGGGGTTACCTCCAGGGAAGGGAGGGTAGCTACAGCACGGTGTGAGGGGGGCCCTGACGCCCCTTTTTTTTTGTAGAGCTGGGGAACAGTGGTGGCCTGCAGTGCATGGCTGGGAGGGGGTGAGATGAGAATGACCTCCGTTTCAGGGATTCTTAAACCCCGCTGTGCACCAGAGTTACCAAGGGTCTGGTTTAATGCAGGTTCCTCGGCCCCATCACAGCCATACTGAGTAGGATGTTAGGGCGAGGCCTAGACATCTGCATTTTACCCATCTTCCCATGATTCTCATGCCAATGGTCCTTCACAACACTCCCAGGGCAACTCTGTAAAACTGCCCTCCCTCCCGTAGCTTGGGCGCTTGGCTCCCAGCCTCGCTGGGGAACTGGGTGGAGTTCAGAGGTGGAGAGGCCAGGGGAGTATTGTGTGGGGCAGCCCTTCCTTTGGCACATACTCTCCAGTGGGATAAACACCATATTCTTAACAACCAAAGTCACTCAGCTCTGAGCCGATTGCATTGAGCTGGAGGCCGCGGCTGCCTCTGGGGCCTTCATATATATTGAGGGACAAAGGTAGCCACTTAAACTTCCCTGGGCAGTTTTTAAAAGAGATCTGAGCTACCGAAATCATCCTTCCCAAATTAATTTGGAATTCAAAGCAAGTGGGGGAAAACTGGCATTAACTAAATATTTAGTTGATGCCCATTAAGTCCGGCATATTGGTTTTGTTCAATATTATTAGTTTAGTTCAATAATATTAGTTCAAATTTATGACATGGTTGTATTTTTTATAGCTACACATATATTGCATATAGGCCATTGGTTCCTCTCATGTAATAAAGTGTTGGGTATATTTATGCCCATTTTATAGGACCTGGAGCATAACTAAAGTACTGCAGGTGATTATGGAGACATACAGTATTTGCTTTTATGATGCTGGTGGTGGTATAAATTTGCTGCTAAGTCACCACTGATCAGACCAGTAACCGCCAATTACAACCCTGGGCCTCTGGGAAAATGTGGGCCGCTTTACTACAATCCATTTTATTATGCAGTTTTCGGGTACCTGTTGAGACAAAATGGAGTCTGTTTGTGTATTTACAAGGTCGGGGGTGGTTGAATGTCCCCTCACCTCATGTGGCCGAAACAAAGTCCGGAAGCAAACTTCTGTGACTTAAAATATGAGTTTGGAGGGTCACTGAGGAGCAGAGTGGGTTATGAGGGGTAGATGCACGTGCAGATGGGGGATGGAGGAGATAGGAACACGCAGCTCCCTTCTCGCTCTTTCGCTCAGCCTCCAGAAGCCCTTGCCCTGGGCCCCTGACCTCTCAGCAGTGACTCTTTCCGCCTGGGAGGAGGAGATGCTGAGGAATTCCTGGTGTTCTACAGTCAACAAAACTGATGCTGAGTCAGTTTGGGTTCAGTGGTTAAAACGGGGCCAGAACTAGCCCTTCTTCCGGAGCAGCTCTTGTTTCCAGTAAATCAATTTTGCACAACTTTAAATTTCTAGAATGGCTGAAGTAGGACCCGGTCTGTTTTAATTAATTAACAAAAGAGCTGGGAGAGAGTTTAGAGATCTGAGGTCCAACATCCATCTTTGAAGTTTAAAAAACAACAATAACCAAAACCAGGCAACAAACAAAACTGACCTTGCCTCATTTGACCCTCAGAACAGCCCTACAATGGAGGCACAGTTATTATCCCACTTACAACCAAGGAAATTGAGGCCAGTGAAGGTGAGTGATTTATCCATGGTCACCCAGCCAGAGAGTGGCTCAGCATTCAATGAGGTCCCCCTGGTGCCAAGCCCAAGCTCTCAGCCCTCTGTTGTTGAGTTGGGCAGGGGGGCGGAGGCTTAGATTCTTGAGCTCCAGACCTAGGGAGACAGGCAAGGGCAGAGGCATGGCACGGTCCACAGAGAAAGTCCAGACACAACCATAGATATACTCGCCACTTGTGCCAGAATGGGTCTCCATCCGCTGCATCACATCTGTCCCCCTTAGGGTTCCCTGTCCCCTAAGTCTGAGAACAGTTCCCACAGCACCAGAGACTTCTGAGCTGTGCAGCACAGTTTTTGTGTAGCTACAAAGTAACTTTTGCTCGATATTCCAGGAGGTGTTCTTTGCCTCGGCATGGTTTGGAGGTCGTCTACTTGCCGGGGCCTAAGCCTTTATTTAGACCTTCTGATGCTCAGCACAAAGCCTGGCCACCTCAAAATCGAAGCACCCTTATCAAACCTACAAGAATCAATCCAGGAAACTGAGGTTCAGGGAAGCCAAGAAGCCTGACAACAGGCACACAGCCGAGTCCAGGCCGAGACCCAGTGCTCCTGTGACCAAGCCCAGTCTCTCCCCGTGATGCTCACGTCCACCCGCATCCGCCTGAAGCCTCAACTTGAGGTGTTTTCAGCCTTAAGCGCACCTGGGATTTAGTGGAAAGTCCCAGATGGTTCACAAGCACCCGGCCCACCACGTTACTCCTTCTTAGACTTCCTTTTCATTTCCGTTTACTGGGTTCCCCTCTCCCTACCTTGACCTTGGCAGGAGGTCATTGGTTGCCAGGGGATATGGCAGGGAGAGTTCGATTCCAAAGGGCAGCACCAGTTCTGGGGGAACTGGAACTATCCTGTATCCTGAGAGTGGTGAGGGTATGTGAATCTATACATGTGCTAAAACTCATAGAACTCTACACCCAAAACAAAACAAAATGAAAATAAGAAAGAAGATCCACCACTGCTGGAACACATCCAGCTCTGACAGCCACAGGAAGGGGGATTTCACGTGGAGGAGGGTCGTTCTGGGGGCATCCTCGTGGAAGCTACCTTTCTGCTCTACGAACCAGCAGGACGGAGCCCTGCTTCCGGCTCTGACTCTGCTTCGGGCTCTGACCTATTGGGTGGCACTCCCCTCAGCTCTCGGAGGAGTGTCCACCTCCTTCCCCCTCATGGAGGTGGGGTGGTGTGAGGGCAGCAGGCCCCAAGGCTTTCTCTGGACTGGCCGAGAAGCCCCAAGGCCCTTTTTCCTCTGGGTGCTGAGGAGTAGCTGGGTGGCTGTGGGGACTGAGGTGTGACTGACGTACTGTTGTCCCTCTGAGCCCTGCTGGGGTCCTGGAGAAAGGAAGTCAACCCTCCAACCGACTCCCTACCCCCAAATCACACGCATACACTGGGCCACCGACTCGCAGTCACTCCACCCTACTAATGGGAAAAGCCTTCCAGAATCAAGTCAGCCTGGATTGGCCAGCCGAGCCCGGAGCACGTGGGCACGGATGACCTAAGGATGCAGGACAGGGCCCCCAGGGTGGTGACACCGACGTTGGTAGTGGCCTCTGGCCCTGTCTAAGCTGGAGCTCTTGGGGTGACCCACATACCACAGCGCCGTACTGGAAGCAGGAGGAGAAAAGGCCGAGGCGGTGCTTTTAACCAGCTGTGGTTCCAAGACGGGGGTTCCGTGCGTGGCAGCTCGTGTCACGAATGACAGACAAGGCCTTGGCACAGAGTGGGGCAACCCCAGGCGGGCCTGGGCCGCCGGCCTCTCAGCTGCCAGTACTTTTCCTCGCTTACTCATCAGTCTCAAAAACAACCCCACCCGCTGGCGGTGAACGAGGCCCTGCATTTTTCACTTTGGGCTACAATTCTGTGGAAGAAATATCAGCCTGGGAGGAAACTTTTGGCTAAGTTCAAAGGGAAAGCCTTGGGGGATAGAAAGTCCTTTGACACCTCACTTGGATAGTGACTGCCTGACCCAGATTCTCCCTTTTCAAAAGTACACTCAGAGCTCAAAGCCCCGGGTGTCATGTAGATACAGGCACGACAGAGTCTTGGGGAAAACACAGCAGTCAGGCACAGCTACAGCCTTGCTCAGAGAAAGTTCAAGCCTGAGGGTCAGGCCAGACTCCAAAGGGCAGGCTGGCTGCGGACACCTCCTGGGGGGGCCGCCGGGGCCGCCTGCAGAGGGTGAGGCTCCAGCCCACCACACTGTCCCCGGCTGGCTCCTCTCCTGGGGCTGGCTTCTGCCTGGACACGAGGTCCCTCTCCTTTTTCCCCATTTTCCGGTCTCTTCATTCCCGCAGACCTGGAGGTGGTCCCAGGAAACACTGCTGCCGGAGCAGGAAGGGGCACAGCAGTGAGGAGAGGATGGCCAAGCGAGTCACTACCGTGGGCATCTGGGGTTGAATTCTGCTGGGAAACAGCACAGACCAGCCACTCAGAGTTAGCCTCTCCGGGAGCAAGGGAACTGGGGTGTTTATGCTCCATCAGGCATTGGTTAGGGCGATTCCGTCGATCCACGGCAGAGCAGGCTGCCGTGCTGGCAGCCGCGGGGGCTGGGCTGCCAGCTCGGCAGTAGAGGCTGAGGGACAGCGGCCTGGCACTGTGTGGCCGCTCCGCTGGGCTGCATTTCTGCGCCTGGCCCATGCAGGCAGCTGCTTCCCAGGCTCCACACTCCCACAGTGCTGCAGCCCTGAAAATGGGCCGACGCCCCCGACACGCTGCTGGCATCTCTGTGACAAGAAAGAGCACTCCCGTCCCTCCTTCCAGTGGGCCGAGTGGCTTAGGCCCAGCAAGGACAGCAGCTGGTGGAGGCAGAGGCAGTGCCCCCACCCCCGAGGGGACGCTGTTCAGGGGGAGATTTTCCTGGAGTGCGGCTTGCCCCTCTCTCCCTGTGTCCGCCTCGAGTCCTCCACAGGAAGGAAGGAGAGGTGCTGGAAGTGGAGGCGATGAGCCTGCAAGCCGGCCTCGCCTCGGTTTCCCGTCTCCAGAATGGGGTTGTCTGGCCCCGAATTCCAGGGCCGCCGGCTAGCAGCCCATGGCCATGCCGAGCTTGAGCCTCACCCCAAACCCAGCTACTGGGGGGCCCTTGCCGTTCCACGGGCCCCCGGCAGACTGTAGCTTCGTGTTCACACAGCACCCCGGGCCTTCATAACTCTCCCCACCTGCCGCAGACCCCACGGCTGCCAAATGTAGGCTCTCAGCCCAGCCCTACTCTTCTAGATGGGGCTTTGGGGCGCCCAGGCTGGGACCCTGCACACCAGCGGGTCCCTGGTAGGTTCTGCTGATGGGGAGGCCGGGGGAAACAAGGGGCAGGGGGAGGGGGGAGCTGGGACTCGCTCCTCCCGGACTGGATCTGCTTCTTGTTCTGGTCACCCTCACCCGAACGGTGGTTCACATCCTGGCAGCAGAAGTCAGTTCCAGTTTCCAGCTTTTCTGCCTCACTTCTAGAATCAGCCTCCTTGTGCCCACTCAGATATGCCAGGCCACCCCTCCTCAGAAGCCCGGAGCCCAGCTCCTCCCCCTGAACCCCTCTTTTTAGCTTCAGCACCCCCACACCCCCAAACCTTCCTTGTTCCTGCCCTGGGGTGGCACCTGCTCTTGCCTTATTCACTCCGTTTTCTCAGTGTGTCTCCCCTCCCTTTTGTCTCCTCCTTCTCAGTCGTCCAATACCTGCTTAAGCAATTCTCTAGATCAAATTCTCTCTGTTAAAATAACTGCTGTGGTTTCTGGTTTCCCGACCAGACACTGACTGATACAGACCCACGGCTGCCAACAGACTACGCGAGGAAGTTGTAATTCACTGTCATTTTTCATCCGTCAAAAGCGTAGGTGTCTGCCAGCTTACCCAGTTACCACGCTGCAATGAGGCCGTTCCAGCCCAAAGCGAAAAAACCCGATGCCTTGGTCAGCCTGTGTAACCTGATCTTGAGCAGAGTATGTGTTCCCTTCTGTCTTTAGAAGTAGTTAGGCTTTTTTGCGGGTCCATCGAGATCCTTGGGGTGGGGGGTTCAGTGGAGAGGGAGGAAGACCACTATGGGAACATCGATCTGGACTCAGGTCCCCTAATTCCTGCAGGCCTCTCTGCTCCCCAGATGGCCGTGATACCCCTCCAGGTTTGAGACTCCCATGGCTCCCTCCCAGGTTGCCACCTTCCGTCCTCCCACTCAGTCATTACAGGTGGTCCCCTCGGTGTGGTGGAAGGGTCCTCACAGGGCCCAGACTGGGGCTGAGGGGGAGATTCCAGCACACACGGCAGCCAGGGATGAGTTTTTCCCAGCTCGGTGGCAACAGCATCCACAGTCTTGGAGCTGGAAGAGAACACAGGGATCAACCACTCCAACCCTGCCGTTCTGCTCATGGGGAAACCGTGACCCAGAGAGGTTAGGCAGCTTGCCCAAGGTCACACAGCTTGTTAGAGACATGCCCATGGCTAAGGCCAAATTCTCTGTCTATGTGGGGGAGTTCCAAGGTCTCTCCATGAGCTACACTGAAATTACTTAGCCTGCAAGTCTTTGCAGGCCAGCTAAGGTTAGCTTGTTTCTGCGCAGTATTCTTCTCTCCTAGACTTCCTGAGAATTAGCATTTTCTATCTAGTTCTCTCCTTCCCCTGATTTAGCCTTGAGTTTCCTCTGAGCTTCCCTGTCCCTCTAGCTTCTTCTTATTCTCTGCTTCTGGTCCAGCTCTCCTGATTCTCTGATGGTCCTAACTGCCCTCTCCCACCCAGGCCCAGGCCTCTCTGTCCCTCTTAGCGGGGCTGGGAGCTCTCTCTTTCCCGTTCCCAATGAACTCTTAGCAATTAGTCTTGGCTGCTGAGTTATGTAAACAGTGGCTCAACGCAGAGTATAACCCTATAATCACAGCAAGTCCCTGCCCCGGTGCCCCATGGGCATTGATTTAGCTGTCTTTTCCTCAAATACTGTTTTTTCTCAAATTGCAGGCTTGTGGGTACCATTCTTCTGAAGGTTCTTGGGAAGATGGGATGACACCCTTAAGAGTACAGATGCCATCATCCTGTGGATCAGCCTGGAGTTCTCCCCAAGGCATTGTTTTCTGGCGAGCTTGCCAGTGCAGAAAAAGGAAAGCCATCATTTCCTTTGAGGAGTGAAGCAGAGGCAGTTCTTAGAAATCCCATCTAAAGCTTTTACACCCGGGCATAGCACAATAGAGCCTCAACTTATGTTTGTGCTGTGAGACTGTTTACCCTAGTTCAGGGCTGTCAAGTCTGAAGTAAATCCAAATCACTGGGGAAGCTGTTTAAAAATAAGTTTCTAGGGGCTTCCCTGGTGGCGCAGTGGTTGAGAACCTGCCTGCCAATGCAGGGGACATGGGTTCGAGCCCTGGTCTGGGAAGATCCCACATGCCGCGGAGCAACTAGGCCCGTGAGCCACAACTACTGAGCCTGCGCGTCTGGAGCTTGTGCTCCGCAACGAGAGGCCACGACAGTGAGAGGCCCGCGCACCGCGATGAAGAATGGCCTCCGCTCGCCACAACTAGAGAAAGTCCTCGCACAGAAACAAAGACCCAACACAGCCAAAAATAAATAAATTAATTAATTAAAAAAAAAATAAAAAAATAAAAATAAGTTTCTACCCCCTGACCCAGCACCACTGAGCTTTCAAAACAGTCCTTGGGAAGGGGAGGGGGGGCGGTGGTCTTAGGATCTCTCTCTATATATATTTTTAATTTATTTATATTTTATTTAATTTATTTTTTTTGCTGCATTGGGTCTTCGTTGCTGCGCGCGGGCTTTCTCCAGTTGCAGCGAACGAGGGCTACTCTTCATTGCGGTGCACGGGCTTCTCATTGCGGTGGCTTCTCTTGTTGCAGGGCACGGGCTCTAGGCATGTGGGCTTCAGTAGTTGTGGCACGCGGGCTCAGTAGTTGTGGCTCTCAGGCCCTAGGGCACAGGCTTAGTAGTTGTGGTGCACAGGCTTAGTTGTTCCGCGACGTGTGGGATCTTCCCGGGCCAGGGCTTGAACCCGTGTCCCCTGCATTGGCAGGCGGATTCTTAACCACTGTGCCACCAGGGAAGTCCCAGGATCTCTATATTTTAAAGACTCTCTGAATGATTCTGATGTTCAGCCAAGTTGAGAAGCACTGCCTAGACAAAAAACAGAGGCTGCTGCAAGGCTGTTAGGACACATTGGTAGGAAAAAAGGATGCAGGGAAGGGTTTGAAGAACCTGGAGGATGAAGCTGTGCAGTTAGGCCTTTTCGGGCTGAACGTTTCTCCTAGAACAGGCTGTATGGGGGCAGATGCTAGATTCGGGTCTCTCTAGGTATGTCCAGCCCTTCTTGATCAGGAGCATCTTGTTTGGGGTCATGCTGCCTCTGGAGCACTGACAGAGGCCCAGTCACTCTGACATCCTCCCTGCCAGGGACACAGGATGACTCTGGGGTCTTCTGTGAAAGTACAAGGTTGCAATGTTTCCCACTGCGGCCCCTACACAGTGAGAGTTGTCAGACAGCATTGGTAAGTCCCACTTTGACAAGACCATTAGCTTTTTATTTTGCATGAGTCTGATGATAAGAAAAACACATGTAAAATATATGTGACTAAAGTACCTTTGTGTCTATGACACCTAAAGCCCTATCATCTATCTATCTATCTATCTATCTATCTATCTATCATCAACTATTATCTATGTATCTATGGTACAACAATTTAACAGCTCTAATGCATCGACCAGCATCTGAAAGTGGTTTGGATTGGAAATCCAAATGATACTACTGGATGTGCAGTCACCCTGTCTCCCCTGGGAATGGCTCTCCCTGCCCAGTAGTCATCTTCCTGTTGGGTGACCTGCCCCTAGTCTGGCTTGTTTGGGTCAAGGGTCATTCCAAACTGGTCCGATCTGGGTTTTTTTCCCCTCTAATAAACTGGACTTGGGACTGAGAGAATGGAGCCTGTCTGGACCAGTCTCTACTCTGGACCTACAAAGTGAATACTCATAAACAATGGAGGGCATATTCTGCCAGGTGGATGGAAAAACAGAGACAACCGCCTACAGATGGAATAAGGAGAGGAGCAGAGATGGGAGATGGTGGCGCATCCTGGTGAGGTTGGTGCATCAGGCTCTTGGCTTCCACCAGACACTACCATGTCCTTGTAATGCAACCTCGACTTTTTTTTTTTTTTCTTACATAAGCCAATGCCCATTTTCTGTTCCTTGCCACCACTGAGTCCCAACTCATGAACAGGGAAAAGGGTCACCGGTCCAGGGATTGACAGGCTGCCAAAGCAGCCTAAGCACAGCATTGGAGCTAACTGGATAATAATGTTAGGCATTTGTTATTGAGCACCTACTGTATGCCAGACACAAGATAAGTGTTTTATATTCACCAACTTTTAAAATATTTACAACGACCCTAAAAGACAAATGTTATTATCTCATTTTACAGTAAAGGGAGACAAGGCTCAAGGAGAAGAGATAACATTCCCAACTCACACAATGAGTGTAGAACAGATTCAAACCCATGTCTGTCTGACTTGAAAATCTAGCCTCTTTCAACTACACCTCGCAGCTTTTTCATGTGGTATGAGACTAAGGAGGATGAAGACACTGGCAAGCTGTTCATGTTCGGTGTAGCTGGTATCTGGAGGGCAAAGCCAGGAAGGCAGAGGCGGTGGACCCAGCTCAAGGCCTGAGGGTCCACTAGGTCAGAAAGAGTTTTAGCAGAAGCTGTCCAGGACCCTGGAGAGCTCCCAAGGACCAACAAAGCCTAACCCCTTCTGCCTGGTAGCTCAGCCTCTGTCATGAACCTCTGGATGCTGAAGGCTGTTCACTGGCATACACAGAGAGGGTTTATTCCTCAGGACCCCAGGGATTATCTTGGGCCAGCCCATGCACTCCCATACCCACCGTAAGTGTTTCTCTGCATCAGCTTTCGGGAGAGAATGATGACTTAGGCTGCCCATGTCTCCATGTTTAAAGAGTTGAAAATAACTTAATCTCTTTCAAGCTAACCCACCTTTTCATAGATGAAGTGATTGGCAAATGTGATCTGTTAATCATGCCAAGCCTCCTTTGGCAGTGTAAAACCAAGCTGGCTGCTTTGTATAATAAAATTATGAACCGTACAGGGAACAAATAAAGCTTGATCATTCAGGCTCGAAATCTGTGACTGAGCATCCTTGCACTTGCCTTTCACATTTGCTCCATCGTCACATGTCTGCCCTCAGCTAAGCCTGTTTATTTTTAATCCACGTTTTCCCAAAATAGATATTAACAATTTTACTGCAGCTTTCTGGCAGCACCATTTGCATCAACCAAAAGCAACGATATTTCTTTGACCCTATGGACTGGGAGTTTTCTTTGACACCATGAATGGATCCTTTGCTTGGTATTTAAATTGGCTTTTTGTGGGAAGCACTGGCCAGTTCAAACTTCCTTAATAAGTTCTCCATGACTGCATCTGCCATGACGTTAATGAAATCATTCTGAATGTCAATGGACAGATAATGAGCCCAGAGGCGGTGACCAGGGTGAGGGCCCAGATGGAGGGAAGGGGGGAGGGCGTGGGGTGAATGAGAGGAAGTGGGAGCAAAGCTGTCTTTCTGGCTCCTAAAGCAAGAGGAAAATTAACTAACCACCGCACCCCACCACCCGGATCTGACTTTTCTCTTCTTCCCCCATTTGGAGAGATTTTGGTGGAGAGTATCCAACAGTTTAGGCTATTCTTCCCCAGCCTGTGTAGGAGAATGAGACCCGGGAGTCAGCTCTCCCAGCCCTCCCCTCTCATGTTCTGCCTCTGGAGGGGAAGTTAGCTAGAGTTTTCCCTTCCCAGCTTAGAGAGAGACCCTGGAGGCAGGGACGTATTTTGGACGCATTTGGCTTTGTACTTCTATTTCCTTCTCTCCCACGCTGTCTCGCCTCCCTATACCTATATCACCCCCAACAGCATCCTCTATCTACACTGCCGGGGCAGCTCTCAGCCTCCTGCCCAGCTCTTCTGGTTCCAAGCAGATGTTGGCCTGGGCTCCTTTCTCTGCCCTGGGGCCTCTGGCCATTTCTTTGTGCTGGGGAGGGTGGAGGAGGCACTTAGGGCCCCATCAGTAGACTGTCCGAATTTATGGGGCCCTGCAGGCTGTCCATCCCAGGCTGAGCCAACTGTTCAGAGAATGGAAGGAGACAGTCAAAGGTCTTGACGGGGCCAGTTTGGGAGGATCTGACATAAGAGGCAGAGCAGAGCTATCAGCCCAGGCCACTTCACACTGCCACGCAGGTGATGCATCGCACAGCTGTGGAGGCCCCGTTCATATCATATACATTACAGATTTGTAAATGAGTTATGACAGTTTCCTGGCAATCAGGTGTCTTGTACTAACAAAATCGATATGTTACCACAATTCTCAACAGGTCATGGAAGGGGAACTATTTTCTACTTTGTGCAAGGATGCTGTGTAGGCTGGAGTGTCCTCTATTTGGAAACCCCATAAATTTTGAGGGACTTGCTGCATCATGCATAGAGAAAATCTCACTCCACCAATTGTGCCTGGCCCTGGGAATGTGGTACTAAGCTGGGCTTAGTAGGAATTCAGTGCAGGAAGTATGGGAGCTGTAGACCGGGCTGCTCACTTGACTGGACAAAACTCAGCTGATCATCTACAGATTGTGGTGGCTGTAAAGCCCACTGACCTTGACCTCCCAGGGTCGTTGGGAGGCGCAGGCATGAAAATGACACGCACGTACGCACCTGCTTTGAAATCTGGAGTTAGGCATTGTCTAAAAACTCTGACCCTATAATACACAGAGCTGAAGCAGGGGCCAGATCATTCCCCACCGCTGCAAACAGCAGTTCCATTTCATCCTTCTAGACATTCCAGAGCTGCTGGAATAACAGTCTGCTTTTCAGAAGAGCCATTCAGTAGCTGTGGCCCTGCCTGGCCCCTCTGGCTCTTCTCATAAGAAAACAAACAGGAAGGCAATGCTGGCAGTAAACAGAGTGGGACCAGGGGCCAACCACATGGCTGGAAAGGAGCGCCGGTCAAGCCAAGTGTGGAGCTGTTACTCCAGGCAGCAGATGACCCGGCTGAACAGCCCTGCCAGCGAGTCCCCAAGGAGATCACTGTAAGGCCGGGAGCTGTGGCTTTGCCTCACTGAGAACGCAGAGAAGAGAGTGCCTTCCCCCTCTGGATGTTAGTTCCCCAGCTGGTCAGTGGAAGCGTTGAAAGAGATGATCTCTGTTGTCCTTGCCAACTCTAATAGGTGTGGTTCTGGGCAGCCCTCTTCCTGACACAGCCTGTAGGTGCCAGGTAAGGGGATGGCTTACATGTGGGTTTGTGTCTGTCTTGGCCCTGTCCCTGGAGCTCTCTGGCCACCCTCAGTCAGTTGGGTTGGAAGAAAATGCACTCCTCTCTCATCCAGGGCCAGGCATGCCTCAGCCCAGCTCGGTGGCCCCCGCTCCTAGACAGCTGGTCCCCCAGCTGGAGTACACAGAGGTGCCAGGGCAGCAGAACCACTCAAGCAATTGATTTTAGAGAGAAGCTTGGAGGTCACGTGTTTTCTTTTTCCCTGGAGAAGCTGTTCTCTGCAGCCAAACATCTCAGCTCGGGGAACTACAGAATAGTCTGATAAAAATAGACTTTAGCCAGAGCAGCTGAAATGGAAGGAGAGGACAGGGGCTCAGACCCTCTCCTTCCTGAAAATTCAGCACAGGGCATGCGCCCCAGCCAGGGGAAGGGGACATCTGTTTCCTGGAGCAATAGTTTCCTGCCATCTCCCATCTCCTGAACCAGATATGGCAGTGCATGGACCAGCATCCTCACTCAGGGAGGGACAACAGGGAGAAGCTCCTGACAGGAGGAAGGCTCCTATCACTATTTAAGAGAATGGTTGTCAAGCAGATCACCCCTGGCCGGGAATAATAATAGTAACCATGGTAATAGTAGCAATAGTAGCTAAAATTTAGTGAGTGCTGGCTATATGCTGGGAGCTGTTAAATGTATTTTTCACTTAATCTTCATAGCAAAAGTATAAGCTGTTATTATTAGCTCCATTTCCCAGACAAGAAATGGAAGCTCAAAGAGAGTAACTGTTTGCAGCCACCCAGCTGGTCCGTAGTGATGCCAGGATTCCAAGTCATGTCTGTGCAGCCATAAAGCCCACGTACTTAGCCACCTGGTGGTGAGGGGAGCAGACTTGCCTGTGGGGCTTGTGGATCCCAAGCTGCAAAGAGGGAAAGTTGAGCAGCCAGGGGCCATGGAGAGGAGGACAGAGTGATGACAGATGCTGGTGGCTCAGACAGATGTCCAGCACTCGGGGGGATGTCTTGCAGGAAATAACCAGGTTACGGGGCTGGCAGATGGCCTAGGCTAACTGGAGTCTGGAGAGGCGGGGGAACTCTGGGTAGGTCGTCCATGTTTGGACGTCTAGCAGGACAGCAAACAGGTGAGCCAGCAAGCAGAGGTCGGCCCTGGGGAGGGATGCCAGGAGGGGGAGCCCCGCCTCACACTTGGGGATTCTTCTAAAGCCTTCAAATCTTCTATAAACTTAGAACCCCAGGCCTGTCCAATCAGCCTCTCTGGGGAGAGGTTTCTACAGCTGGTTTTGCACAAGCTCCTTTGGGTGATTCTGATTCAGATGCTTCGTGGGGTGGGGGGGATGGCAATACTTCTGGCAACTCCAGTCCAGGAGAAGTGATGAGAGCTGGGAGGGCCCGAATCTCGGAGAAAGTGGGCTTTGGGTCAAGTAAAGGCTGAAGCTGGAGCACCGAGATGCAAGACAGGGCCCGGCCTCCAGGGCAGTGGCACTGGGCCTCCAAGAGGTGCCTCCTGCCAGGTGAGCAAGGTCCTCAGATCCCGCCACATGGGGCTGATGGGGCAAAAGTTAGGATTTGGGCTGGAAGTGTCATCTCCCCACTTAAAACTTTGTAGGGGCTCCCTATACCTATGGAGTAAACCTAGTCAACTTCCATGACTGTCAAGATGCTGCGTGATCGAGCCCTTGGCTGTCTCTTGGGCCTCGTCCCCCTTCAGGCTCCTCATCCTTGTCCTGCTGTATCCATATTGCTCTTTTTTTTTTTTTTTTTTTTCCCG
>NW_006783561.1:2310509-2311014 GCF_000442215.2 Lipotes vexillifer
GGCGGACTCCCAACCACTGCGCCACCAGGGAAGCCCCGTATACTGTTCTTCTTTTAGTTCCCCTACTATACGCTCCTCCCCACCTCCGAGCCTCTGAACACGCGGGTCCTTTGCCCTGATGAGCCAGTGACAGTCTCCTTCTCTCTGTCCAGTCCTGAACGAAGCTTTGGACCACCTATCTGAGGTGGCTGCCTGCACTCTCTACCCCACAGCCATTTTCCGTCTCTCTCCTCGTTGCTTTCTTTCATGGCTCTCACCAGTATTTGTGAGGTCTTGCCCCCACCCACTCCCAATGGATTGTCAGCTCCGTGAGGCTGGGGGGGGTGAGTCAGTCTTGTTTACCTGTATATCCTTAGCACCTCCCACTTTGCTGGCACCTGATTACTATTCGGGGAGGTGGGGGATGTGGGGAAGCTGCGAGGCTGAGGAAAAACCTCTCTGGGAACTTTTCTGAAACATTTTCTTTAACACGAATTCAATCTTCAGTCATGGGAAAGTAGGGAAA
>NW_006783561.1:2311024-2350750 GCF_000442215.2 Lipotes vexillifer
GCCTTCTGGTTTTATTGTCCGGGTCGGAAAGAGATGACGTGGGGGAAGAGAGGTATGCTCTTGCTGGTCCTTAAAAGGTAGGATAATAAATACAACGTCCACTGACAGGCTACTCGTCTTCGAGGCTTTGTTGGAAAAGCTACCTCTCTCAGGAAGCCCTCCTTGATCACCATCTACCTTAGCCAGTCAGACATGACTGCTCGTTCCCCTGTATCTTTTTTCTCACCTTTCTCACCTGGTATGTCTTCCGTGGTGCTTACTACATTCTGCCTGGATTGTGCTACATTTGTGTGCACATGTCTTATGTGTTATGTGTGCATCTCTGAATTCATCAGGATGCTTTTGATAGCAAACAACAGAAACTCAATGCAAACTAACATAACCCAAGTGGAATTTATTGACTCGTGTAACTAGGAATAAAGAGGAGCTGCTAGCATTGGACTTGGCTGGATGGATGCAGGGCAGCTATGAGGGGAGCTCTTCTCTCTGCCTCGCTCGTTCTCTCCTACATCCCTCTTTTCTCCTCCTCTCTCCTCACTACTCCGTCTCTTGGCTCTTCTGTCTGTGCAGGGACCTCATTCTTCTTCACTGAAGGGTTTCCTCTGTGTAGTAGAGGGAATATGACCACTGTCGCTGCCAGGCTTATTTCATCATTGGTCACTGTCCATGGAGGATGAACCTCTCTCCCGTTGTCCTTATATCAAATCCCCCAGAATGTCCTAATTGGCCCTCCTTGGGTCACATGCCCAGCCTTTTGACCAGTCACTGTGAATGGGGAAGGGAATTGCTGAGGCCTTGGCTACACGCACATCCTTTCAGCCAGGCACAGGCCACTGTTATCGGCAAGCTCACTAGAATCACATGACCAGAGACGGGGAGGAGAAGTTTGCCAAAGAAAGGGACATGGAAAAGGGGTGCTGGGCAGATAAAAGGAGTTTACTAAAATAATCTTATAATGGCTTCTAGTTCTATAGTGTCTATGTGTTAGACTTGGTGCGAGGCCTTTTCCACTTGCTATTTCTAATCTTTTTACAGCCAATCAAGGCGAGTACGGTGCACTCTGCTTTTAAAGATGAGGAAACTAAGTTCAGAGAAGTTAAGTAACTTATCCAAGCCATGTAGCTAGTAAGTAGTTAGTCCAGGACTCAGACATAGGTGTGTTTTCCCCCAAGGCCCAAGCTTGACCCATTGCCTTGTTATTCCTAGTGATAGAGATTATCTATCACTAAGAATAAGGTGATAGGTAACCTAACATATTCCCACGTGGGAATTGTATTAGTCAGGATCGGCTTGGTTAAGATACAGTGACAAACAAGCCCCCAAATCTCAGTGGCTTAAAAGAGTTTTCTTTCTTGCTGGGTCAGCATGTCCATTACGGGTCAACAGGATGTTATGCTCATTATTCTGGCTCAGGGAGCTGGGCTGATGGAACAGCCACCAACTCAAATGCTGCCAGTCACTGTGCCAGAGGGAAAGGAGCTTTGGAAAGTATAGAACCTTCCACTCTGTCCTCATTGGCCAGAAGTAAACACCCAACCTTATTCAACCATAGGGGCCCCAAAAATGCAACTCTCCCATGGGAACCAGGAAGAGGAAAAACAGAAAGATTTAGAGAACAACACTAACGAATATTTTAAAATCATTTTGTAATTTTTCTGTGATATGTAAGAGAGTGATTTTTAAATGTAATAATGTAATTTTAGTTCAGTGTATTATTAAAGGTTGTATTATAAAGTTTATTTTAATCACTCTTTAATTACATCCATTATGTTTAAAGCTTGGACATTTTCCCCATTGAACAAGTGATAAATGTTGTTTAATTTACTTTAATTACGTGAAATGGTGATTTATTGACAAATTTTCATTTGATATATTATATGTTTCATTTGGGGACCAAATATATTTTAAAATGCAGGTTGTAAATATAGTTGCAGTATAAAAAACCGTTCTTAGGACCTCTTATTTGAAGTTACTGAAATTTTTTTGCTTTGAAAAATCAGCTAGTTTTTTAAATGTAAAGAGTTTCCTTCCATTGGATATTGAGATGGAAGAGAAAGTCTGAAAGTGCTATTTGTAAGCGCTTTTCAAAAACGCGTTAAAGAAGTGGATCATCTTTATTCTTAATAAGTAAAAAACCAAATTGACTATAATTGCCACAGTGTGTTTTCCCTTTTTAGCACTGGTTTATGGAGTCCTAGGAAAATTTTGAGAATTATTCTGTTTTTTATGTTCCTCGTTAACTTGATACGGTACTTCCATCTCAGAGTTCCTTATGCTTCTTGTCTTAAACCAATGGTCCATACTGGGTGTAAATTAAAATGAGTATGACTAAACATAAAAAGAATTTAATACTGCACGATAGTGAAAACCACCAGGATGGTTTTCGGTGATCAGCTGAGTGATGAGCCAATGATCTGGAGACTGAGTCATGGGCAGACTTATCTGATCTCAGTGGACTCGAGGTGGGTGCCCTCTCACGGCATGCCGTCAGAGCACTCACACCAACCCTTTTTATTTTTTACTTTTCGGTACACGGGCCTCTCACTGTTGTGGCCTCACCCATCGCGGAGCCCAGGCTCCGGACGCACAGGCTCGGCGGCCATGGTTCACGGGCCCAGCCGCTCCGCGGCATGCGGGATTTTCCCGGACCGGGGCACGAACCTGTGTCCCCTGCATTGGCAGGCGGACTCTCAACCACTGCGCCACCAGGGAAGCCCACACCATCCCATTTTAAAAAGTAAATATTTTATTGATTTAGAAAAGAAAGGGGAAACTATGGTCAACTAATCTATGACAAAGGAGGCAAAGATATACAGTGGAGAAAAGACAATCTCTTCAATAAGTGGTGCTGGGAAAACTGGACAGCTACATGTAAAAGAATGAAATTAGAACACTCCCTAACACCATACACAAAAATAAACTCAGAATGGATTAAAGACCTAAATGTAAGACCGGACACTATAAAACACTTAGAGGAAAACATAGGAAGAATACTCTTTGACGTAAATCACAGCAAGATCTTTTTTGACCCACCTCCTAGAGAAATGGAAATAAAAACAAAAATAAACAAATGGGACCTAATGAAACTTAAAAGCTTTTGCACAACAAAGGAAACTATAAACAAGACGAAAAGACAACCCTCAGAATGGGAGAAAATATTTGCAAACAAATCAATGGACAAAGGATTAATCTCCAAAATATATAAACAGCTCATGCAGCTCAATATTAAAAAAACAAACAACCCAATCCAAAAATGGGCAGAAGACCTAAATAGACATTTCTCCAAAGAAGACATACAGATGGCCAAGAGGCACATGAAAAGCTGCTCAACATCACTAATTATTAGAGAAATGCAAATCAAAACTACAATGAGGTATCGCCTCACACCAGTTAGAATGGGCATCATCAGAAAATCTACAAACAATAAATGCTGGAGAGGGTGTGGAGAAAAGGGAACCCTCTTGCCCTGTTGGTGGGAATGTAAATTGATACAGCCACTATAGAGAACAGTATGGAGGTTCCTTAAAAAACTACAAATAGAACTACCATACGACCCAGCAATCCCACTACTGGGCATATACCTTGAGAAAACCAAAATTCAAAAAGAGTCATGTACCAGAATGTTCATTGCAGCTCTATTTACAATAGCCAGGACATGGAAGCAACCTAAGTGTGTGACAGATGAATGGATAAAAAAGATACGGTACATATATACAATGGAATATTACTCAGCCATAAAAAGAAACAAAATTGAGTTATTTGTAGTGAGGTGGATGGACCTAGAGTCTGTCATACAGAGTGAAGTAAATAGAAAGAGAAAAACAAATACCGTATGCTAACACATATATATGGAATCTAAAAAAAAAAAAAGGTTATGAAGAACCTAGGGGCAGGACAGGAATAAAGACACAGACGTAGAGAATGGACTTGAGGACATGGGGAGGGGGAAGGATAAGCTGGAACGAAGTGAGAGAGTGGCATGTACTTATATATACTACCAAATGTAAAATAGATAGCTACTGGGAAGCAGCCGCCTAGCACAGGGAGATCAGCTCAGTGCTTTGTGACCGCCTAGAGGGGTGGGATAAGGACGGTGGGAGGCAGAGGCAAGAGGGAGGAGATATGGGGATATATGTATATGTATAGCTGATTCACTTTGTTATAAAGCAGAAACTAACATACCATTGTAAAGCAATTATACTCCAATAAAGATGTTAAAAAATAAAAATAAAGTAAAAAGGAGTGAAATTGGGTGGTGCAGTGGTTAAGAATCTGCCTGCCAATACAGGGGACACGGGTTCAAGCCCTGGTCCAGGAAGATCCCACATGCCATGGAGCAACTAAGCCCGTGCGCCACAACTACTGACCCCGCGTGCCACAACTACTGAAGCCCACGCGCCTAGAGCCTGTGTTCTGCAACAAGAGAAGCCACTGCAATGAGAAGCCCGCGCAACGCAGCAAAGAGTAGCCCCCGCTCGCGGCAACTAGAGAAAGCCCGCGCACAGCAACGAAGACCCAACACAGCCAAAAAGAAATAAATAAAATAAATTTATTTTTTTAAAAAAAGGAATGAAATTGGGTCATTTGTAGAGATGTGGATGGACCTAGAGACTGTCATACAGAGGGAAGTAAGTCAGAAAGACAAAAACAAATATCGTATATTAACTCATATATGTGGAATCTAGAAAAATGGTACAGATGAACCAGTTTGCAAGGCAGAAATAGAGACACGAATGTAGAGAACAAATGTATGGACACCAAGGGGGGAAATGGGGGGTGGGGTGGTGGTGGGATGAACTGGAGATTGGGATTGACATGTATACACTAATATGTATAAGATAGATAACTAATAAGAACCTGCAGTATAAAAAATATATAAATAAAATAAAAGTCAAATTTAAAAAAAAGGGGGAACATAGTATCATTACCTTTAAGCTCGTGGATCCCTTGCACTATCTTCACCAGCCCTTGGGATCACAACCAACCGTTGGGATATGCTTTGCAGCAGCTTCCATCAGACTGTGGGGCCTGGGGCACATCCCAGAGCTCAATCATCTTTGCACGTTTCACCCTTTGTGGTGCCAGCTCAGTGCATTTGCTGTAGGCTTAGGTGCTGAATAGCTGTGGATTAGAGCTAGCAAAGATAAAAAGGAGGGAAAGATCAATGACCCCTCTTTGAGTATATTCTGCTTCCCATTTTACAAGGGGGTTGACAGCATTGCCCAGGTCTGGAGCATGTCCACACCACCAGGGAATGAGAAGGGACAGTTGGGGCAGAAAGGTGCCGGGGAGGCTAGAAAGAGAGATAGACATTCTCCAGTAACCAGTGTGTGAACTCCCAGGCCCTGCCCTCCCGCATCGTGAAGAGCCTGGATAATGAAGATAGAGCAAGTTCAGAGAAGGGCAGCAGAAGCAATCCAGGCGGCATGACTTACGGGAGGGGAGTTTAATTGCTTTAGCCTAAAAGGCCCATTACGCCGCTGGTAGACAGGATAATGCTATAAATACCTGCAAGGTGACAGCAAGGGAGAGAGGATGGAATCTGTCTCACTGGGCACTGGTGTGAAGACTGGAGGCTTGGAGGGAGTACAGAACCTGCTGAGGGCTTGAAGGCTTTTTCTCACAGTCGGAAGGAATCCTTTGTTTAAACAAAAGCATACAGGGAAGTGAACAGATCCACAGCGGAGCCTCCTGAGTGAAGTGGAGGAGGGGCACAGGGCCCCTCTCTGCCCCCACCCCTGCAGGCACCTTCCCAGGCTCCCAGGGCTTAGTTGGCAAACCTCTAGCCCATGCTCGGGAGTGACAGTGTGCAGGCAGGAGCTGGGGAGGGGGCGCGCACAAAGACAGGGGGAGGGAAAGCAGCTCAAAACAGGGCCACTGGATGGAGAGGGGTTTGGGATGAGATCCTCGTGGTTGGGAAACAGTCCCAATCAAGCCACCTGAAGAACTGAGCTCATTACATCGTGAGCGGCAGCTCAAGGACAGCGGCAGTCTTGGGGGCAGGAACCTGGGATGGCACGCGGGACCTCGTGTGCATGCGCATGCCTGTGGTGTTTGCAGGGTCCGGAGAGGAGCACAGCTTTCAGGGAGCACCTCAGGGTGTCCAGGTGGCAAGCTAGTAGAAGGAGATTGCTGGCATCCTCTGGGCTTGGGGGCTGCCCAGAGTGGGCAGGGTGGTGAAGGTGAGAGTCCTGGACCCAGAGTGTGGACGTCTGAGCTGCAAATCCCAGATCTCTGTAAATCCGCTGTGTGGCCCCGGAGGGGTTGGCTCTCAGTTTTCTTATCTGAAACACACGGTCGGATAAGAACAGTGAGTGAATGGAGGGATAAGCATTGGGCTCTCAGATCCGACAGCCAGGCTGTGGGAGCCAGCTGCATATCCCTGCAAAACCCATTACCTCCTCCATGCCTTGGCTTCTTAATCGTGAAGTGGGACAGCAGACTCATACAGCTTTTGTTGAGGATTAAGTAGAGTGCACCCTGTAGAGAGTTCAGCACAATGCCTGGGGTACCTAGATGTTAGCTCTGGATATTTTTGGTACATCAATTAATTGGATTCCAAGATTCTTTGCAGCTCGGTGCTGGGATAGGGGTTTTCTATAGGACAAGGAACGTGCCACAGAGAGCAGGGAAGGGGACAGGCAACTGCACTGTCCTTGAGCATTCCAGGGTGGAGAGTAGCCCTCCAAGGCCATGGCATCTGTCCCGTGTGTCTCTCTCACCCCATGTGTACATCTGTTCACGCATTCATTCAGCACCCTCTTCAGGAACATCCATCGACCACAAGCCAGGTGCTGCCGTGGGTTGAGGCTGCCACAATACTGACTTGGTCCCTGCCCTTGTGGAGCTTGTGACTGAGTGGGCTGATGGGTGACTAAAACGAGAGTGGTTGGTACTTTGGCAGGGGGACAGAGGAAGCAGAGGGGCACAGGGCAGAAGCTCCTAATTGAGCCCTGGGGAGAGAGGACAGGAGGGCTTCCCAGAGCATGTGAGGTTTAAGTGGAGAGGTGATGGACACCTAGGAGCTGGCTGGAGAAGGTGGAGAGGAGATGAGGAAGGCTGGGGACGAGCATACTAGGAAGGAGAGCAGCATGTGCAAAGGTCCAGGGCCCAGAGAGAGCAGCAAAAGCATTCGTGAGCCTCAGGGCCTTAGGGAATGTGGACTGATGAGGCTGGTGAGGTGCGACAGACTTCAGGGGCCGTGGGTAAGCTGTGTGATTTTTTACTCTGAGGGTGATGGGGAGCCACTGAGGAGTGCTAAGTAAGGCACTGACATGATCCTATTGGTGTTTTAGGGACACCTTCTGATATTCTTTTGAGAATCGATTGGGGAGGCAAGGCTGTGGACAGGGGCTGGTTGGAGTCATCCAGACAAGAGAATGAGAGAGAGCAGGACAGAATTAAGAGATATCTAAGGGGTAAAGCAGGCACGTCTGTGATGGAGAGGGGGGCTGGGGAGGAAAGAGCCCAAGCTTCCAGCCTGGGTGGACTGTGGCATTCCTAGAGATAGAGAGCTCAAGGGATAGAGGGAATTGGGGACAAGGATACAGTCCTTCTTTTAATGTCCTAGATGAGAAGCTTGGACCTCTAACAATAACCCTGCAAGGGTAAGGGCTATGCACCCCCCTCGGAGCCTAGAAGGGAGGCTCTGCCCCCAAAGAATAAGCCATTGTGCTTCTGATTTGCACATGAGCACATCTGCTCCGTAAACAACTTCATAAGGCTGGCACTGTGGTTAGCCTCGCCACCATTTTACAGATGAGGAAACTGAGGCCCACAGAGGCAAACTAAATTGCTTAAGGTTGCAGAGTCAGTTCCAGCCCTGATCTGATTCTCACTGTGAGGGGAGCTATCCTAGGAGCTGGTGCAGGGAATCTTGCCCAGGAGGGCTCATGAGTGGCCTTTGCAGGGGCAGGAGGGTGGGGACATCCATTAAATTCTCTAAAAAGTCACACAGAAAAGAACGGTGGCTCTTCCTAGGAAGAAGAGCTATTGCTTTCGTCAGATTCTCAAAGGGGTCGATGACCCCCTGATGGTAAGGATCTAGAGAGGACCCAGGGCTGGCTGCTCCTGGTGGCATGATCTGGGGTGAGGGCAGGGGGCGAGGCCTGGGCAGCTGGTGCATCTGTGTGAGTGAGACTCAGGGAAGCTAGCGGTCCCCAGTTGCCACAAGGTAATAGGAGCATAATCTGATGACCTCTGGCCCACAAATATATTTCAAGTGTGAACTGAGAGATAGACCCTCTGCTAGGGGCTGGGAACCCAAAGGAGAGTGACGCAGAGTGGTCCTCACCTCCATGCCCTGGGGGAGTCAGTGAAGGGGGATCCAATGCCCATCTCCCTAACCCTGTAGTTTTTAAGGAGCAAAGTCCTGAAGGGACAAAGTGGGGAAGGGGAGGGGTAGAGGAAGATAAGATTGGGGTCTTGATTGTTTCAGGCAATTCCCTGGAGAGGCCTCCTTCTGGGATCTGTGCTCGGAAACCCTGTGTGTATATATGTGTGTGTTTGTGTGTGTGTGTGTGTGTGCGTGCGTGCACGCGTGTGTTGCTTGGACTCTGAACTTATTCTGGGGAAGCGACCCATGCAAGGTTCTTAGCTCACAGATGGGGCCCTAAGGCTGGAGGGAACCCTGGAGGGGACCCCACACCTGGTAGCACATTCCGGCAGGTTGGAGGCTAGGTTCCTAGCAGTCAGGGGGTTGGGTGGGCAAGTTGTTTCCTGTTGTTGACTAGGAAAGTGATGGGGTTGGAGAGAGAAAAAGAGGGCGAGAGGAGTGTGGTCCAGCCGCAGAGAAAGACTCTGGGAGGCTGCAGGTGCTGGCAAGCGGCTCCCAGGGGACTTTCTTCCAGTAAAGGTGAGAGAAACTCCAGCCCTGACCACACTCAACCCTCAGTCTATGCACACGTATGTAGGACAACCACTGCCAGTGCATTAGGATTATTACTACAGCCTGTCCCTCGCCTTCTTTCACGTGAACACCTCCGTAACTTTGCTATTAACCTCTCCCAATTTGCCAAAGAAGAAATGAGGTACAGAGAAGTCAGTTAACTCATCCAATCTCACACAACCAGGAAGTGGCTCAGCTGGGAATCCAGCCCCGGTCTGTCTGACGTTGTCCAGTTCTTGTCATGGCCTTTGTCCCCAGAGGGCAGTGTTAGCCTTGCTCCTCCTGCCTTCTCCCTCTCCTGCCCACACCCCACCGCATACCCAGACTGCAGGCCAGGGCAGGTTCCCAGGGCCTCCAGCTGCAGGCCCGGCCAGCACACCAGGAGGGGCTGCGTGCAGGCCCATTACCAGCCCTCTCCTGCCCTCTTATGGCCACGCCTGAGCCAGTCTCGGCTACAGGGCTCCCCGGGGTTCACCAATGACCTTGGCAAGGATGTCCAGGGCCCTGGCTCCTAGGAGAGACAGAGGGCTCAGATCCAGCCTCAGAGAGGGGAGCTGGGAGAGCTTCTTTTCTGAGGGACCATGTTGGGGGCAACCCTTGGACCCTCTTTCCACCAAGGAACAGAGACAGCGCCACACCCTCCCAAGCCCCAGCACAGCTCTCTGCTACCTGGAAGTCAAAGAAAAACACCAGTGATGGGGGAGCTCTTCTACACTCCACTTCCCTCCCTCTTATTCCTCCCAATTTCCCTCCTCCTACTTTGTGCTCCATTAAACCCTCCAGACTCAGCAGTCCTCAGATCTCTGCTCAGTTAGTCCCTTTACTTGCAAAGGCTGGTTCCTGCCCTGAAGCACCTCCAGTCCCACCTGGGAAATCCTACTTCCTACTCCCACTGCGCGCCCCAAACAGTGGACGCGAGTCCCCACTGACAAGACACAATTAATTACTGTTAAAATCAACCTGAAACCCCACTACTCACACCTAGATGTGTAGCCCCTCAGTAGGAGCCAAGGTGCACCTGGCATTTGTTCTTGATTTTTCATCGTTATAGGATCATTTTCTTTGGTTGCTACCTATTCCCTGTAACAATAATGTAATGGCTCCATGATTTCTTGTCATATAGACTGGGATTTCTCAATCTGGGTTTAGGGGTGTCCAAGGGGTGGCATCCGACCTCTCATTCAACCCCAGGAACTCTGCTTTTATCTTTTTCACAGGCTCTTTGTCCTTCTTGTTGTCAGTGTAATACATTGGAGCTCTGGGACAGATTTTATTTGGAAAAAAATTTTGTGCTTTAAAACACTTAAAAATTACAGAGTTAAATTAATGACTATATATCTAACCCAACACGTCATTTCAAAGAATGATTTTGTACATGTAGACTTTTTTTCTTTTAAAATTATTTCCTCGGCATTTTTCTTCTGCCCTGGCACTGTGGTCCTCTGGAGAATGCACGTGCCTTGTCTCTGCCTTTGGAACAGGGCTCCCGAGAGTCAGGGGCTGGGTCCTGGTCATCCCCAAGCCTGGCCAGGGACCTTGCACACAGTAGGTGCTCACGTAGCACTTGTGGAATTGAATGTGAAAGGGAAGATTGCTCCATGTGCCCAGGTTGGATGGGCGAGAAGTTCCCTTTCAGAATCGCTCAGCAGGGTCAAGGAAGAGCAGAGGTTCTCCGCGCGTGTCTTTGTCAGCAGGGCAGGGCCAAGACCGCCTCGGCTGAACACTATGCAGTGTGTAAAGTCCTTTCATTTTGCTCTAGTTCGTTTAATCTTTGTAATAACATTTTCAGGGGGTAGATATTAAGATTCTCATTTTATAAGTGAGGAAACTGAGGCTCAAAGACATTAGCTCGTCCCAAATCACAGAGTTACTCAGTGGCTGAGTAGGGACCCTGGGCCAGGTTTGCCCCCCACCCCCACCATCACCCTTTGCTGGCTGTGAGCTGAGGACTGCACAGCATAAGCGGAAGTGCTCTGAACGGGAAGCCGAGTTTGGTGATGGGGGTTATGAATTATTTGCTAAAACCTCAGGCTAAGTACCAGGCATTCTGTGGTTTTGAAAAAGTGTAAACGCCTTCCCTTGAGTAGAGGGCTTTTGTAAGCCGGGCTTCCTTGGCTGGGAATCTAGGTCTGAGTTGTGTGTTCTGAGATGTGCATAACTTTGCTGTTTGTGGAGTTGAAGTTCCTAAGCTCTTCCTTGGCATCAGTAATAATTGTCTGTTAAACGTTTGCATTTTCCCCTCCGCAAGCACCCTCCCCGGCCTTTAGGCTAAACCTGTCTCTGTAACTTTGGAAGTGTGACAGGGAAGGGAATTAATATTGAGGAAGGGACTGCCATGTGCCAGGTATGTCACTTCCATTCTCTCATTAAATCCTCTGCTTGAGCCTGAGAAGTTATCAAGTAATCAAGTAATCAATCATCTGAAATCAAGATTTCAGATGAGAAATGGAGACTTGCCCAGGGCCTTACACCACGGAAGGGAGGAGCCTGGCCTTGAACTTGTGTGGGGCTGATTGCCTTTCTCCTGCCTCTAAGGGTAAGGGTCTGGTATCCCAGAGAGGAGTTCTCAGAAACCAGTAACATCCTGGGCAGGAATCTAAGCTGTATTTAATTGAGGCAAAAGTAGAAACTGTTCCAAGAAACCAGGGACACTTGAGAACATTAAAATCTGTGTCAAGAATTCCAAGGACAGAGTCCTTCAAAAGCTGCTGACAAACAGCTTTAGAATTAAGGGGCTTTAGAATTCTATTCAATTCAACGAACTTTTATTACTGCTACTCCCAACGGGGTGCTGGGCCTGGTGCTTTGGGGAAGCAAAGATGAATAAGGCAGGTCACTGCCTGAGAGTTTCTGGCCTTACATTTAGGTCTTTAATCCATTTTGAGCTTATTTTTGTGTATGGTGTTAGGTTAGGATCTAATCTCATACTTTTACATGTACCTGTCCAGTTTTCCCAGCACCACTTATTGAAGAGGCTGTCCTTTCTCCACTGTACATTCCTGCCTCCTTTATCAAAGATAAGGTGACCATATGTGCGTGGGTTTATCTCTGGGCTTTCTATCCTGTTCCATTGATCTGTATTTCTTTTTTTGTGCCAGTACCATACTGCCTTGAATGGGTTTATCTCTGGGCTTTCTATCCTATTCCATTGATCTATGTATTTGTTTTTGTGCCGGTACCATACTGTCTTGATTACTGTAGCTTTGTAGTATAGTCTGAAGTCAGGGAGCCTGATTCCTCCAGCTCTGTTTTTTGTTCTCAAGGTTGCTTTGGCTATTCGGGGTCTTTTGTGTTTCCATACAAATTGTGAAATTTTTTGTTCTAGTTCTGTGAAAAATGCCAGTGGTAGTTTGATAGGGATTGCATTGAATCTGTAGATTGCTTTGGGTAGTAGAGTCATTTTCACAATATTGATTATTCCAATCCAAGAACATGGTATATCTCTCCATCTATTTGTATCATCTTTAATTTCATTCATCAGTGTCTTATAATTTTCTGCATATAGGTCTTTTGTCTCCTTAGGTAGGTTTGGAGTTCTCCGGAGGGGGATGGGGTGGGGGAGGAGGAGGGGGCGATTCTGGCATCACCGTATTGAATGGAGTCTTCGGGTGATGGTCTTCAAACATGTTTGGGGAGCATTGCGTTCTGGACCCTTCTCTTGCAGCTCATCCACATCAGCATTTTCAAAGGCTTGGGAAGGAAGAACATTGGATTAACTTTCTTTAGTCCAGAGGTTCCCAAACTTATTTGGCAATGGAGCCCCCTCCCCGCATGCTCTCTCGACGCCAGTAAATTATTTATTAACATCCTCAGAATATTCCATGGAACACATTTTGGGACACAGTGGGTGGCCTGGGGCAGCTCCATGATGGGGCTGGGAGGCTGATGAACACATTCTCATCTTTTAAAATAAACTAGAAGGTTCTACCTTTTGGGGCTATTGGTCTTTCTCACTCTTTGCTCTCTTGGGGAGAAGATGTGTCTGCAGTTGCTTGGGTTTAGACTTGGCTGCTTTCTTAAAAGTGTGTCTTTTGAAATTGAGGGATTACTCAGCCTTTGTGCCTTTTAGCTAAAGGGATTTGTCGGGTTGGAAACAAGTGTTTGGGGAACATGAGTATCGTCACGGCTTTCATAACGTATGCAAGAGCACAATTTCCAACAGGAGATTGACACAGCCTGCATTTTAATAAGGAGAACATACTGGAAAACAACCGAGGAGGGGCCCTCTGCCTCCAGCTTGGGGGGTTTGTCAACAGGGCTCTGCTCTCATCTATACTGAGGTCACCTCGTCTCTGGCCAGAATCCAGACATTTATTTGCAGGATGAAACTGTAGGTGGGCAGCTGTTTCCAGCATGTCACTACCCTTGGCCTTGTAACAGTGGCCTCTTCTTGGGGGTGGCACGTAGCAGAGCTGCTTACCCAGCAGAGCCAGTGCATGCAAAGAAGTGACCTAGATGCCTAGGGCTGTAACAGAATTAAATGCCTTCATGGGTGTGGTGCCATTTTTCCTTGGTGGGGAAATACCCTGGTGCTGTGATTAAAAGGATGCTCTTCGGTGTCATGAAGGTTTGGCCCTGCCTTGGGACTGTCATGTGACCTTTCTGAGCCTGGGGTTCTCCTATCAAACAGGGATAATTCCTGCCTTGGCATGTCTAGCACTTGATGAATTTGAAGGCCCCCCTTCCCCAGGTCTGCCATTACGATTGGATTGTCAAGAAGAGAAGGTATGTGAGAAAGTTTCATAAACTGTAAAGTGCTGTACAGTAGAAAGGGTTATAGCTAAACTTTGCTGAGTGCTCACTCTTTGCCAAGGTCTGTTCTAATTGAGTTACATGTACTATCTCATTTAAGCCTCAAAACCCTATGCGATCTCCCTTAGGAGATCCTAAGATTCTCTCCATTTTACAGATGAGGAAACTGAGACCCAGAGAGGTTATGTCACTAGCTTAAGGCTACATGTAATGGAGCTGCGATTCCCACCCAGGTGTGTCTGTGCAGAGCCCCAGACCTCAGTTTCTGAATCTTTGTTGGGGCATCTCTTTGGGGGTGGGGGACAGGAATCTGAACGTTCTAGGAGGGCACAGGGTTCTAAGGGCTCCATATTGTTTCCTGAGGTTTCTTGGTCAGGTGTCCCAGGGCGAGGAGTGGGGAGGGAGGAGGGTTCTTCTCACTCTGGCCCTGCAGGTGACAGCACTTCCCACCTCCTGGTGAAGAGGAGGTGGGGGGGGGGTCGTAATAAAGGCACTGCCGCTCACTCTGCTGGGAGGTTACTGGTTACAGGAACGTTGATTGACCCCTTTGTGTTGTTCAGTCCTCACAACAACTGTGAGGAAGGGCAACTGACTCCTCGTTTATATATAGCTGGGAACGCTGAGGTACAGAGGAAACCTGTGCCATCACCCAGCTAGTGAGCTTCAGAGCTGAGACCCACGCCAGGATGCCCGCTGCAGGGCCTGTGCCTCTCACCACCACTCTGCATAATGCTGCTGTTTCACACCCACTGAAGGACCAAAGCAGGAAACACAGCCAGTTCCTAACCAGGCTTGGAGAGAACCGGGTGGGCCCTTTACGTATTGACATTTTATTAATCCGCAGGGTGAAGGTAGGTCTTACTGTCCTGCTTTTACAGATGAGGGAGTTTAGAGGCTCGTCCAAGGCCACCCAGCGAGGAGGGGGGCGCCAGGCCTGCCTGGCTCCAAAGCCCACCTTGTCACTCTATACCTTGGTCACCCTTAGGAGCCCTCTGCTCTCTGAGGCTCTGAGTCCACGGAAGACCCAGGGGCACCGTGTCCTTCTCAGTGGGACACTCGGGGATCAGGGCTCTGCTCACGTCTACTTTCCACCTCTTTCCTCGCAGCCCAGACCCAAGGGTAGATGGTTTGGAAAAGAAAGTGTAACCATGAAAGGGAGAAAAGCCCTGGTGGGGTGAACCAAATCATCTGCCTTCCACCTGTGATGCCACACCCACCAGAGTGTCAGCAGAGAATTTAGGTTTCTTTTTCCTGCATCCTCTGGGCGTTTCATGGGACAAGGTCATGACCAGCTCTTCTCCGGAATCGCACGCTCACACTGGTACCTCATAGCAGTACAGAAGGCACCAGGCCCAGGTCTTCGCAGCAGAGATCAGGGACGTGGTTGGAAGAGCCAGGCTGCAGTCGCCCCGCTGGGCAGAGCTGATGGGGCGGGACCGGGTGGTGGGGGATGCTCGTACAGGCTGAGCCTGGGCAAAGCGGGAAGCCAGGAGCAGGCGTTCATTCACTCACCCACTCACTCCTCTCACCACACTGTATGGAATGCCTGCTGCGTGGCTGGCACCATGGCTGGTGCCAGGGATAAGAGACAGAGGCTCTGGAGCACGTTGGACTGCATTCAAATTCCAGCTCCGTCCCTGAGCCAGTCATTTAACCTCTCTGTGTATCAGCATCCTCCTCTCCAAACTGAGGTCAGTGGCAACGCTCAGCTCACCAAGCTGCAATGGAGGATTAGATGAGATTAGGGACATTAAATTCTTAGAACAGTGCATGGCACATAGGTAAGAGCTGAATAAATGGTGGCTACCAGTGCTATTATTATCTCTGTCCTTGGGAGTTCAGTCTGGTGAGACACAGACATGAAAAGAAACAGATAATTTCCTAATGACTCGGGGCCAGGAAGTGATGCTGAGTTTCACCAAGTAGCGGTGTCAGAATTTCCTGCTTCCCTGCTCTCTATGAAATGCCCTGAGGTCCTATTCCGTGCTTCGCTCTGGAGATGCATCCGCCTGCAAACACTGCCGCCACCCTGAGCCCGTGGGGTGCGTGGGGAGGATCCAGGACAGGGAGCCTCGCCCCTTTACTCCTGTTCAGTTTCACCTTCTGAAAGGAGAGAAAAAATGCGCTGGGATTGGAAACAGTTGCAGAGGTTTCTTTACAATTCTGCACTGCAGACGAGAGACAATGAGACGGAAAATCCAAATGGCCAAAATGAATATATAATAGCAAGAAGTTTAACAGCCTGATGACGAACGAGCAGCACATGAAATGATAATCCTCTGGCAGATGATCAGCATTTCGGAAGTGATAAAGCAGAAAGGGATTAGTGGGGTAAAGCTGGGGACCCTCACTCCCGGGCCTAGCGGAATTCCTCTGGGGATGGCGGTCGGGTCAGCCGGCTGGGCTTGGTAGGGGGCTTGTCTTTCCATTTTGCTGCACCTGGAAGAATCACCCAGAGGTGGAACTCTGTTCTCAAGTATCACCTGCTTTATTATATTCATGATCTTAAGGACAATATTTCTCCAGGGGCAGAGGGGACAAGACTTTCCAGTGGCCCCAGAAATTCTCAGCTTTAATTAAACTTGTGAGAATCTCACTCTCTGATCCTAATTGTAGAAAATAAACAATTCTAAATTTTTTCTTTCGTATTGTCAACCTTATACCCCAAAGATCATATCTTTAGGAGCTAGCTTTAAATTTTTAATTATTAACAAATTATCATTTGGAGATCAATCACACTCTGTATGGAAAAACTATTTCCTTTTAAGAGGTCAGGTGTGCTGGTCTTAGGATGAGATGGGAATGAAGGTAAATGTAACTCTCAGGTTTGCCTGCTGGCAGGACTGTTGCTTCCCTGAAGTGGCTACTGTCGTGTCCAGGCATGATCTAGACACGGCAATACGGTTTAGCTGAGACCCTGTGGGCAAGAGGAGGATGAAGAAACAGATTGGAGGAAAGGGAATCCAGGAGGGATTCCCTTTAAATTCCCTTTAAAACCAGGAGGGACTTAAGTGAACTAGCATCGTGCCTGGTTTGAGATTTCCCGCTAGGGTGATCTTGTCTTGGGGGGTGTGGGTTGAATGGGCCCACCCCCTCCAAGATATGTCCACGTCTTAATCCCCAGAACCTATAAATGTGACCTTATTTGGAAAAAGAGTCTTTGCAGATGTGAGCAAATTAAGGATCGTCCTGGATTTTCTGGGTGGGTCCTAATTCCTTATAAGAGCCAGAAGGCCAGATATCACAATCATGTAACCTGATTACACGTGTTCTGGTGGAACACTGGGAACCACCGGAAGCTGGAAGAGGCAAGGATGCTCCCCTAGAGCCTTTGGAGGGAGTGCAGGCCTGCTGATAACCTTGATTTTGACCCCGGGATACTGATTTGGGGATTCTCGTCTCCAGAACTGTGAGAGAATAAATTTCTGTTGTTTTAAGACCCCAAGTGTGTGGTAATTTATTATGGCAGCCCTAGGAAACTGATACAGTGGGTACAGAACGAAGTGGTGGAAACATTGGCTGAAGACTGGAGCCCACGAAGATCATGGCTCTCAAATAGGTAGGACCTTTAGAGGCAATGGGCCCAGGCAGGGTGGTCGAGGGAAAGAAGGGAATAGAGATCAAGAGCCTCTTATCCCCTTCCTCAGGCAGCACAAGCTTAGGCCAGGGGTGAGATATCCTGTATTAAATGGACAGGGCCTCTCCTGGGTGACATGGATGGTCAGGTGGTGACTTCCGTTGATTCCTGCTTCTCCATCCTTTCAGTCATGTCTATCTGGCTTGTCATGGTCACAAGGAAGAGAGTTGCCCGGGTGACTTAAGGATGCTGAGAACGTAAACTAGCAGCAACATCAACTCAGCAGCAGCCGACTCACCCTGGAATCTAGTACTTCTGAGATGTGTCAGCAGCTACAGGGCTCTGGGGCAGTGCTGGCGGCTGCCCAAGTCCCTGGGACACTTCTGAGATCAGAGCCCCATGTCTGGGCGTCTGGAAGGGGTTTTCTGACCTTCATGGCCCAGATTCCTGCTCACCCCTGCTCAGTATTCTCATCCCAGTTCTTGATTTTTTTCTTAAAACTTTGGTACCTACTGCTCCGTAACTGCTGGGCAGCCTCAGGAGACAACAGCATGAATGAACAAGCAGCAAACAAATATGAAAGAGAAATCGCAACACAGCCAATCTCAGCTTGGTAGCTTTTATCTTTTTTCTTCTAGGACATGTGTGTTTGTGGTTACATATTATACTGCACACATTAATATAGTCATATTTTCTGCTAGTAAAATTGCTGCTGGCTCATATAATGGGATTACATATGTCAGTATTTCATGGTGTTCCGCAAAGAGCCCCATAACTTCCAGGTGCTCAGCCACAGGGACAAGTCTGAGAATAACTGATCTATAATAAAGGGTAAAATCATTGAACACACAGTAAGCAGGATGTTTGAAAGAAGCCATTTTTCACTAACCCATCAGCATTCTGGGAGGTGGAAACTGAATACGGGTACGTATTAACTGACAAATGTAAGTTATTTAAATTTTTCAAAGCGGATTTGATTAGACTTCATGTCTAATAGAATTGATACGAAACCCTCTCAAAGACCTCTTTTGGCCTTCAGAGCCACAGAAAATCAGTCTCATTATTTCATGAGCCAAACATAGCCTCATGACTTCCTGGCCACACTTTGATTCGTCTGTCCCAGCCAGTGCACGCAGATAGATGCTGTATGTGTAGAATCCACATCACAGGCACTGGTCCCCAACCTCACAGTCCACACACCCCACCTCTTGTCCTTGATTTAGGAAGCACCCTCCAGAGAAGCGAATCTCCTGGGATTAGGGTCACTGTCTCCTTGACCTGCATTGTATTCTACTGAGCTATCAGATAAAACCCAGAAAAGGGACCTGGAGGCCCAGCAGTTATTGTTAAGAAGACATTCTGTAAAGGCCAAGAAGCCTGGACATTGACTGACCTCTTGCCAGAAAGCATTGCTCTCCCTCTGAACCCAGAAGTGGACTAGCCACAGGGGAGTGTGGCATGTATCTTGGTCACTGGCCACGCCCACATCAGAGTCAGTTCAAACAGGAAGTTTCTGGAAGACCAACGGGGTAGTGATTTGGACTGCGAAGGACAGAAAAATCAACAGAACAATTAGACCATGCAAATTAGACCATGCAAATAATACAATTCTTGTTTTATTAATATTAGATGAGGATGAGAAAGAAGAAGATGGTTTAGAAAAAGCAAGTAAGCAAGTGATACACTTTTGACTTAGAAAGCGTGACTTGAAATCAAGCGGACAAAAAATATTCCTTTGTAACCTGAAGTAGATTACAAGAAAGCATACACAGAAAACAGCTAAAAAAAAATAAAAAGATTCAGGAAAATCCCTCTTCAGTGGATTCACAATCGGCTCTTACAGAAAGTTACAAGTTTAGGGCATGCTGTTCATTCAGTTATAATGTATTCAGTCCCTACCATGTGTCAGGTCCTGTGCTGGGCCCTGGGGAAACAGCCGTGCAGAAGAGGCAGACACTGAACTCCCCGATGGGAATCCAGGAAGAAAGGTGCTAATTTCAACATCAGGTGTAATGATGGGAAGGGTCATGATGGGAAACCCAGCGTCTGAACAAAGGAGGGGCATCTCCCCCAGGCAGGGGGGATAGGCAGAGGGGTGCACGTCTCCACGGTCACTGGTACAGACGGAATCCTGCCTTACATGGCCCTTGGTGGCATTTCTCACGCTGGGCCACACCATGCCCCTCGCAGAGGAGCTACCAGAAACACAAATGGTTTTGAAAGCATTTTAGTGACTGGGCCCATTCATAATGCAGCTCCAGAAGCCCCAGAAGCTCAGACAACGGGTAGCAGATGGAGTCTCTACTCTATTATAAATATTTGATCTTCTAAAATGGTATTACTGTAAATAATAGTTGCTGTCCTGAAAAGCTTCAAGCTCACAGTTTTGTTTTGTTTTTAACATCTTTATTGGAGTGTAATTGCTTTACAATGGTGTGTTAGCTTCTACCGTGTAACAAAGTGAATCACCTATACATATACGTATATCCCCACATCTCCTCCTAAGCTCACAGTTTTAATTTCCTGCACTAGGAGTCTAATGAATAGAATTTCAGAGTGTGCTCTCCGGGGACAGGGTTTCCTGGCAGGTCCAGTCTAGGGCTTGGGGGGGAGGTTAAATTCTGATCAGGAGGTGCCTGTTCTCGGTGAGGGAGATGGGCAGCCTGGGATTGTGAAACTGCAGGTATAGATGTAGAAGCCCGTGCTGGGGGCCCGAGGAGACAGAGACCTGTCCTGGGGGTCCCAGGAAAGTGGAGGAGGCTGCATTTCATCCAGGCTCCCAGAGAGAAGGTAAAGCATTCCGGCAGAGCCAGAGCTGCTTCTGATTCGCTGGATGGCCTCAGGCAAGATACAAGGTTGCTTCACGAGCACAATGCAGATAATCGCCACCCTACCTTCTAGGAGAACTTGCCAGGGAAGGTGTGCCGGTAGCACAGCGTCCTGCACGGAGTAAGCGCTCAGGAGGGCCTGGCCGACAGCACTGCTGCTCCCGCCTGGTGAGCCCAGGTTAGATCCCACAAGAGCAGCTGCTGCGGCTGCTAATGGACACCTGTGACCGTCAGGTTAGACTCCAGCCCCCTCGGCCTGGCCCACAAGGCCCTCCGCGAGCTTGCCCTCTCCTCTCCCATCCTGACCTCCTTCCTCACTGCTGATAAGGTCCCAGCCAGACAGCTTGCAGTTGCCTATCATGGCCACATAGGCCGCACTGTCACCTGCCCTACTGCTCTGACTGGGGGTACGCTTGCCTCCAGGCGTCTCTGGCCTGGCTGGCCCCTTCGGGTCACCGTGTTTTAACTGCTCCTGTCTTCTCCGTGAAGCCTCCCTGACATGCAGGCGCACCTGCTGCCTCTCCTTCGGCTCCTGTAGACCCCGTGCCCGTGAGGAGCTTGTCGACTGCCTGCTTCTCCATGTGGCTGTGAGCGTCTGGCTAGGGTGAGACTCACGCATCTTTCTCTCTCCAGGGCCTGGCAGAGTGCTTGGTTCGTGGTGCTGAGTAAAAGTGTGTTGAACAAATGAATAAATGACACAGAGATTCACAATTGCTAAAGGATTTTCATCCCTGATGCACTATTTTTTCCACCAAAGGCCCTGGGAGCATTATGGTACCTCGTAGAGGCTCAGAGAGGTTAAGTGACTTGTCCAGAGTTACCTGGCAAGTTAGCAGCATGAAGCGGCCCCAAGGCAATTCTGAGTGACTATAGAGTATTCCAGAGTTGGGGTCGTCTAAGTATGGAGCAGGGCATCTCTTCTGACTCTGGCTGATTAAGAGTTAAGACTCTGGCTCCTACAGAAACCTGAGTCCCAGGCCTCCAGTAGTTCCAAGTCATTGCAGGGTGAGCTGGGAGTGGAGGGGCTCTTCCTGGAACTGGAAGCCACCACGAGCCCCCAGAGTCACTGGATTCTATAACAGTGTGCTTGAACCTCGAGAGGCATTCTCTTTCAAGTGCTTACAGCCCCATTTACAGAAGAGGAAGTTGAGGCAGAGAGAAGTTCTGTCACCTGCTAAAGGTCACACAGCTAGTAAGTGACAGACCTTGGCGAGGAACCCAAGCTCTTAACCACTGCTCATTTCCCTCAGTCTTGGACACAGAGATCGTGTCAGGGCCTGAAACAAATCTAGCCCCCAGGATGGTTGGTGCTGATGATTTAAAGGGCCCAGCTGTGCTTAATCTTCCTGCCAGACTCCATCATTTTAGTAAATGTTGAGATCTAAGAGCTCATAAAACTGAGCTATAACAGTGCCCTGCCAACAACTTTGCACGGGGCTCTCTATCCTGGGCTGCACCTGACCCAGCAGTCCCGGCCTTGTCCCAAGTCACCCTGGGAGAGTTCTGTGGCCGATGAAAGCTGCCAGGCTTCTTGAGTCCTCAAGGGGCCCATCAGGTTGTTTATGTCCTCACTGGGGCTGGATTGACATGTGGCGTGGCAGGGTGCACAGTGACAGGCTGAATTCGTAAATTGTTCAGGATTCTGGCAGCAACAGCAGCCATCCTGGGCAGGCATGTGGGTTCAGCCTGGTCGCAAAAGCAAATGCACATGGACCAATCAGCTGCCTGAGAACCATCTTGTTGTGGCCACCGCGAGACAGAGATTATTCACGCCTGTAAAAGCAACTCTGTGGCTACCAGGAGTCCTCCTCCTAATCTGCCTCGGTGGTGGTTTTCTTCCAAAGTCTAGGGTTCATGTCACCAATCTATACATTCTCCAGCCACGCCTCCAACACCTGGCATGGTCCTGTCGTGTAGTAGGTGTCTAGTCAATGTGTATTGGATGGACGGATGGAGGGAGGGAGGGAGGGAAGGAGGGAAGGATAGACTGAAGCAGGGAAGGAAGTGAGGACGGGATAAACTGATGATTTAAATGTCCCCAATTTTTCATACTCTTCTGTATCCACACCTTTCGCAATGTGACTTTCAGCTCCTCACAAGAAGAGGTGGAGGTTTTTCCTCCCCCATCCCTTAAATCTGGGCTGGCCTTGTGACTGGCTTTGGCCAATGGAATGCAGTGGAAGTGATAAGCCAACACTTCAAGACATCTTATGCATTTCTGCTTTTTCTCTTGGAACTCTGTTAAGCGGCTGAGCGAATAAGCATGAGCTGGCTTTCCGGGTGATGAGAGACACATGGCCCAGTCACCCCATCACCTCAGCCTACAGCCAGCCAACCACCAGCATGTGTGTGAAGAGCCTCCAGCTGACCCACCAGCTGACTGCAGATGCAAGACTGAGCCCAGTCGAGGTCAGCCAAGCCTGGTTTAGATCTGCCCAGCTGACCCGTGGTCTCGTGAGCAGTAATAAATGCTTGTTGCTTTAAGCCATTTAGCCATGGAGTGGCTAGTTATGTAGGCGTAGCTGACGCAATGTAGACACACAGGAAATGATGCCTTTTAGGTTCAGCATAGCCGCCACCTCCCATCTTTCTTTCCCCTTTTGTGCTGTGCCCTCATCTCCTGTCACACCCTAGCCAGAAACTTCTGGTGTGTTAGCCAGAAACTTCTATCCCACGTTTGGACTTCTGTGTCTGAGATGCTGGGCAAGCTCCTTCAATTCAGTTCAACCAACAGCTTTCGTGGAGTGCCCGCTGTATAAAAGACATCCTTCCAGCTCCTATGGAGATGGAGAGAAACAACCTATGACTCTTGCCTTCGATAAGCTTCTAGCAGCCATAATAAGAATAGCAATATTCAAATAACTGATATCTGCACAGTTCCTGAGGATATTCAAAGCGCCTTCACACACAGCACATATGTGAGCTTACACTTTGGGGGGGGGTGACACAGCAGGCTAGATGCCGATTCAGCTATTACTGAGCGCCTACTGTGTACACAGTGCCATGAGAGATGCTGCTGAAAGAGAAACAAATGGCCCAAGATCACTGTAAAGATTCATATTTCTCGAAGTGTTTGGTGTGGTCGAGTCCACCCCCTTTTTGCATGCATCCGGGCTTGGTTGAGGAAACGGAAATGCTGAGCCAAAGATCACAAGGAACAAATGTAAAGCTCCACTTTTACATTAAAAAAAAAAAACAGTGTTGCAAGCACAGGTTAGGGGAGTCATGGCTTTACCATCAAGTAGCGGAGAGGAAGCTCTGGAGAGGCTTTTGCTGTCAAAGCTACAATTGGAAAAGCCAATTCAAATGCTAGATTACAGAAGCAATCTAACTTCATGATGGTGGGGGACAGGGAGAGCTGCTGGGCTGCTCAGACCGCAGGTAGAAGAAAGCATCCCAGGCTGGGCTCTACATTCTAAGGAGCATATTGATATACCAGGGTGTGGTTCAAGGGAAATGACCGGGATGGAAAAGAGGCAGGAAACCACGCCTGGAATGTCTGAGCGAATATGGGCTATTTAGCCCGGAGAAGAGAAGGCTCAGGAAAGATGGGAGGGCAGATTCAAACGGTTGAAAAGCCTGCTGTGTTTAAAAGGTCTGGTCTTTTCCCGTGTTGTCCAAGAGGTGCAGGGTGAGGAATGGTAAAGGGACACATTTCAGTTCAACTTGAAAAATAACTGTCTAACATCTTGACCTGCCCTCCCATCAACGGAACAGGCTCTTCCTCTGTAGATCTGCAGTTTCCATTGACTAATGGTTGCTGGGAAAGCATTCCCAGGCATGGTAGCAGTTTGGATTCAATGACCACTAAGGTTCCTTCCACCTCTGAGTTTCCATGAAGGGCTCTGCAAAAGTAGAGGCTTCTAAGCCCCCAAGGTCTGCAATGCTCTTTTGTAAAGATAGCTAAGAGGAAGGTCAACGTGGAATGAAAGTTCCATCAGCACATTGGCCACTGGTGGCTGCTGAGAAAGCCTGGGCCCCTCTTTTCATTATGATGAGTGGCTCGTCTCTCCCAATTAAAGGGTGCAAGAAAACATAAAGCCACCATGTTAACCAGAGGGAACTGGAGAGGAAGACAGACAAGGGAGGGAACTAACAAGAAACACCAAGCCAAAGGTGTGGTCAGAATAACAGGGCTGCTGCACGGAGATGGATCGGCGGGGCAAAGGGCTGCGGAGGGTGCAGTGTTCACTGGCTGCAGGCGTGCTGCTCTGGGATGATGATGTTGATGATGATAATAGTAATAATAGTTAACATTTATTGAGCACTTACTTTTTGCCAGGGACTATGCTTTACAAATATCTCATTTAAACCTCACGACGATCCAATGTAGTAGGTTATTTCTATTTTATAGAAAAGCAATGAAAGCACAGAGAGCTTAAGGAAATTCTCCAAGGTCACACAGCCAGGAAGTGGCAGAGTTTGCATTTGAACCTAGATCTTCTGACTAGAGTCTGCACTTTTCACCTCTTCCCATTCACATCTTCTCTATCTGTCTTTGTAGCGCTAGACGAGGGCTGTCTGTCTGTCTCTCAGTCACCTGCAGTCCCCAGAGTGTGATGGGGTGGTGTCAAGAAACATTTCAAGAGCGCTGAGCAATCCCACTGCCTCAATATATTGATTTCTCCTCCAGAATGAGACAGACATGAAAGATGAGTTCTGCCTGGTAGCATAAATTAGCTCTGTGCCCTTGGGGTTTTGCCTGCTGTGCTGCCCCCTTGCTGTGCAGCCTCCTTGCCATGCAGGTGGGGGAACTGCCTGCAGCAGAGCTGTTGCTTTAGATCGATTCATGACTGGTACACGGCAAATGCCGGGACAAGAGCTTCCACGTCGCAAGCCTGGAGGAATGGCAGAGCAGAGCCAAGCAGAGGGCAATGCAATTTACAAGGAATCTTAGCAACCAGGCAACGGGAAATAAACCAGAAAATCACCTAGGAAACTCAGTGGAGCATGAGCTAAAGGAATTGCAGGATTCGTGAACCAATTTACAGCCCTCAGAGGAGAGGTGAGAGAGGCACAGGGCCGCTCCGAAAGACAAAAGACTGCGAAGCTGTCACCCGCCCAGACCTGCGGAGAGGCAGTGAGAACACACGTCTCTGCCGAGAGACAGCTGGGTGGTGACCCCTGGGGACTTTCCTGGGCTGATCTCGGCCTCCCTTTCTGCGAGGGACCTGGGGTAGGTCATCAGTGTGGAGGGATGGATGGGGGTGCGGGGGGTAAAGATGTGAACGGAGGGAACTTCTTGTCTCCTTGCTCCCAGGAAATCCATAAAAGGTAGATGAAACATTCTCAACCAGAAACAGAGCCTACCTTTGGTCTCCACTGCAAGGAGTAAGTCTCTTAGGCAGCGAACACCCCCTCTCATGGGTCCGTGGGCACTGCCAAGAAGCCCCTCTCTCCATTCCACTGCATCAGTTGCCAAGTGGGCCGGCATGGAAGTGGCGTGGCTATCATTCTTGCCGGGAAATAACCTACTGTTATATCAATAAGAGGCCGTGTTCGATCAGAGAGGCTTACCAGGACTTTAGTTATATAGGAAAAGGACTAAGTGACACCAGCATATAGCAATTCATTCCTAAAAAATTCCATTCTTCTCAATCACGCCTAATATCTTCAACTGCATCTTTTTTTTTTTTTTGGCGGTCCACAGGCCTCTCACTGTTGTGGCCTCTCCCGTTGCGGAGCACAGGCTCCGGACGCGCAGGCTCAGCGGCCATGGCTCACGGGCCCAGCCGCTCCGCGGCATGTGGGATCTTCCCAGACCGGGGCACAAACCTGTGTCCCCTGCATCGGCAGGCGGACTCCCAACCACTGCGCCACCAGGGAAGCCCTCAACTGCATCTTATAATAGCTCTCTGGGCACAGTTGCCTTGAAATACCAGGAAAGAACTCGGAATTAATGAAAGGAATTATTAATTACCAAGGTACCTATGACTTTAAAGACATGGCCTAGGGGTCAAGATTGTCAGTTACTTATTTATGATTTGTGTTGCTGCTAACTTCCAAACAAATTTGAGATGACTGACACAAAAATAGAGGCCCCAGGACAGTGAAATTAAAGATGAAATCTCCAAAGTCATATGGATGAAGGGAGGAAATGATTAAACCAGAAACCCAGCAGAAGATAGTTACTGCAATTGTGCATTAAACTGAGCTAAAGAGAACGGGGAAATGTGATGAGTTATTGGATAAAAGGAAGCATAGCCATTTGTCAGGAGAGGCAAACTTTTCCCTGACATTCAATGTAAGCACAAATTTATCATGAGAATCTCAATATAAGGACAGTGAGGCACATAATAGACACTTCCTCCAAAGACTCCTGCAGAAGAAGCAGAAACATCCTTCAGATGGTCGTTTATTATATCGACCCTGAATAAAAGCTGAGGTCTTAGGGATGAGCCCTTCTGGATTTAATATAGCCCCAGCTAATGGCTTATGGATTGTTGTAGAGGCAGGTCCAGTTAGGAGTGCTTAAAAGTCTGGAGACAGAGGTCAAATGCTTGGAGAGATGTGTGGCTTTCCTCCTGCGGGCCAGACTGAGAATGCACTCCCCTTGCCTGGGACACCACCTTGTCTGGGACACCACTTTGCCCGTTTCCCCAAAGGCATTAGAGATAAGCAAGGCAGGGGAAGGTCATGAAAGCCCTTGGACAAAAGAAGACAAACCAGACTACAAAATGGAATATATTACTCATTTACACAAACGAAACATATATGTAAAGAAAAAAGACTGAAAGGAAATCTGCCAAAATGTTCATAGTGCTAACCTTTGGGTTGTGGACATTTGGAGGATGTTTAATGATTTTCTTTACTTTTCAAATCTTCTAGGTTGACCTTGTGTAACTTTTACAATAAGAACGAAAAAAGAAAAGGTTAATTTTCTAAATCCTGGTTTTTGAGGTCTCTAAGTGGTGGAGGGGTATCACCAGTAACAACCCATGTTTTCTTGAACAGATGCTTAAAGCACTCTCTTCTTTCTTTTTCTGATTCTCCACAAGCTACTAGACCTAACCCATCTTTCCAAATTGTGTAAATAAATCACATGTGTCAGTTTCACAATCGGGTAAAGAAAATAATGGAAGAACTCAGCAGCTGTGATCTCCTGAAGATAAGAATGTGTTATTTCATTGGTACAAGTTGTCTGGCAGGAAAGCTGACAATACATGGCAAAAGTCTCAAAAATGTGCATACTGTTGTTTACCTGTGGGTACTTATTCTAAGGAAATAATCATGGCTACCTGTGAAGACTGCACAGTAAAATTATCCCTGACAGCATTATCAAAATAGCAAAATGTGGGGAACAACCTAAATATTCACCATTAGAGATTTAGTTAAATAAACTGTGGTCCTAAGGAACACAATACAACCATCACAAAGAAGAGCTTGGAAGGTTTCTTAATGGCAAGGGATGACGCTTTGTAGTTCTCTGTTAAATGAAAACTGCAGGGACCATTCTATTTTTGGAGAAAGGAAAAATGTGTATATCAGAAGGATTATAGACGATTTTCCTTTTTGTCCCCTCCCCCTATTTTTGGCCCATCTGTATTTGCTAAAATTTCTAGTATGACTATGTATTTATTTGCTAAGAAGAAAAAAGGGGAAGAAAGCTTTTTTTTCCCCAAAGCAGTACTATTTCATAGTTCTGTTTTCTGGAGGAAAACTAGAGGAACATTTCTCGTGTTGTGATGCTCTGTAAGACGCATGTTTGGAACAGGCTTGCTGGCTTCAGGACAGGAAGTTGGAGCTGAATAGAATCAGAGCATCTCTAGGCCATTTATCTCCTCTGCTTCTTCCTTTTTGTCCTCCCTTGGCTTGAAGCAATTAATGTAAGAGCCTGAAAGCCCAGCGGGTCCATCCTTCTCTCCTCCCTTCCCATCCCAACGGACATGATGGTAAAGGATTAGTTAGGAGATGATTATGAGGCTTGTCCTGAAACAGCGGCTTCTAGGTGAAGCCCCCTACTGTAGTGTGCGTGAGAAGCGACAGGAGGAAACACCAGGAACAATTGCTGACCCTGACATCAGGCTGGCTTTTAAAAGACGGCATGTTCTTCTCAGAATAAACCAGCTTCTCAGAGACAAGGACTCAAAAGCAGTGCCTCTGTGTCTTGTGTATACACTCCTTGAGATTTATTTGGCTTTTTGCTATTAAGTTCAGCCCTTGGAAAAATTCATCTCAGTCCAGTTTCTTACCGTGTTTCTCCTCTTTGCAGACAGGCTAAGACAGACGAACATTTTCCCACTTGCTTTCCCTAGCTTATAAGCCATGAGGAGTAAAGGGAAATGTTTTCAAGGGAAAGGAGTAAATTTGGCCATGTCAGAAGTGTTGTCTGGACTTGGGGCCATGAGATGAAAGGGATGTCTGGTCGAAATAAAGACAGGCAGAAAAAATGTCATTAGGGAGAAGGCAAGAAATCACAGACTACAGGAGTCCTGGGCTTGGCAAGACACAAATGAAGCTGGCCAAGTGCCTCATTGTCTGTTGACATGGTTCTTAAAGTATGGCCCAGGGATCTGGGTGGGTCGTGAAGGTTTCCCATGTGTTTCACAGAAAACAAGGAAACAGGTATTTATTGAGGGTCCCCCAAATGCAGGATGCTTTGCATATGATATCTCATCAAGCCTCACCACAACCAGAAGAAGGAGCTGCTGTTACCCACACCCAATAGGTGCAGAGATTAAGGTTCAGAAGGGTTGAGTAACTTGCCTGAAGACACACAGCTAGAAAGCAGAGGAGTCTGAATTTGAACCCACACGGGTCTGACTCCGCCATGCAATTTCCTTAGGTGTCAATATTTATAATATGACAAAAGTAGATGAGAATATTTAGGACTGTGCTCTTGTCTTGGCACCAGTCAGCTCCAACTATCTGCCAGAAGCACTTGTTTTGAAAACTTTAAAGGCTTTCTATTTCTGCCATAGATCAGTTGTTTGCTTTTGAGATTGTAAACAAAGGGTCACTTCATAGTGTCTTCCCAAAGCAGGACCGGTTTCCTATTTACTCTTGTGAGAGATTTTTAAATTTATTTTATTTTGCTTTGGCATTTTGCACTGGTCAGCAGAAGAGGGGTCTGGACTTGCTTCTCTGGAGAGGATAATGGCTAGACCTTTTTAAGAGGCTCTGCTCTTCACAGTGAAGATCTTCCTTCCCTTTATCAAAGGTTTGGGGGCCATGGATAGCAATTGCAGGGCTTGGTTATTTAAGAAACAGATTTTTATAATTGATTCTGACGTACGTTCAAATGAACAAGGACATTGCAAGAAGAGTACCAAGAATTCCCATCACCCGCTCAGCCCGATTCTCCATTTGTTAACACGTTACTTCATTTCCTCCATTCTCTTCTCTCTCTCTCTCTCTCTCTCTCTCTCTCTCTCTCTCTGTTTGTGTGTGTATCTACCCATTATCATTTTCTTTTTCTGAGGTATTTGAGAACAAGTTGCAGACATGATCCCTCGCACCCCTAAATACTTCAGTGTGTAACTTCCCCAAATCAATGACACTATCTTAGGTAACAACCACAAATCCTCCAAATCAGGAGATGACATTGCTACAATAGGACCATCCAATTCACAGATCTCACTCAGAATTTGCCAAATGTCCCAACACTGTTTCTTCTTCTTTTCTGGCTCAAGACCAGTCCAAGAGTTCATGTTGCTTTTGGCTGTCACGTTCCTTTATTTCCATTCAATATGGATCAGTTCCTCAGTCTTTCCCTGTCTTTCTTGACCTTGGCAGTTTAAAAAGAGTACAGATCTCTCACTGGGTTTTTCCAATGCTTCTTCACGTGTAGACTCAAGCCATGCATTTTGACAGGAAAACCTCAGAAACGAGGCTGACGTCTTCTCAGTGCATCTCATCAGAGGCTCACGATGTCAACCTTTCACCCCACTGGGATAGACCCTCTGTCATCTGGTCAAGGAGGTGTCTGCCAGACTTCTCTACTGTAAGCTCACCAGTTCCCCTTTGTGGTTGACAAGTATTTTGTGGAGAGATAAGTCTAAGTCTGTGCCATATCTTATTCCTCATCAAACCTCTACCCAGACCTAGCATCTGTGCATGCCTGTACCAACGACCTCTAAGATGGTTGCCGAACAGTGAAAATTGATTTCCATCATTCCTTCTACCTTTGTTTGTTGACATCTTGTGGTAAAGAAGAGTTACCTCTTCTGGTAGACTTGTCTGTCTATTTCTGTCTGTCTAACTATCTATCCATCTATCTGTCTATCTATCATCTATATCTATCTATCCATCTATCTAATCATCTATCTATCTATCTATCTATCTATCTGTCTAACCACAAGTTTACATCAACACTTCCAGCTACAGTATGTCACCTCAGGATTCTTTCTAATCTTTCCCTCTTCCATATTTGTAAATTCCTTCTCCCACAGTGAAAAACTTGGCTCCAATTAGCCCCCAAATACTTACTTCTTCACTCACTCCCCTTTCTGTACCCTGCAGAGTTTCCAGCCCTGTCACCACCATCACCACCATCAGCCCACAGCAACTTCCTGGGTCCAGGGCCTTTCATCACCTCTTTGGCCCTGCTGCCTCTCCCCTGGCCATACCGGTACCTTCAAGGGAATGAAAGAGAAGGAAGATGAAGAAGAGGAGGAGGAGGGATTTGTGAACTCGGTCATTTTCCTCAGGATCGTTCTGTCTTGCCTCCCTCTGTACTTATTCCAGTCTGGGAATCGCCCTCACTCCTAGGCTGTGCTAAAGGGATGGACCTATTTTTATACTAAAGGACTCCCACTCTTCCAGGTGGTTGGATGGGGGAGAGTCAAGGCACTGGCTGGCCAACAATCGGTGAGATGGTGGAGTCCTTTCTATCAAGGACTTGAGCTGAAGCTGGTGGACTCTAGGCAGCAAAGCTGGGGCTTGTGCTGAATGATGTGGCAGCCACTACATGCAGGTGGGTGGCCAGTCTGCAGAGAGCTGGGGATCACAGGCATGGGTCCAGCTTGCGTGGAGCATGACACTCTTACAACGTGGGGGTCCACTTTAAGAAAAAGATTATGGATACGAGTAAATAAACTTGTAGGTTTTAGATATTCCTTGCTCTTTCCATTACTGTTTTAATTAAGTTAGCTCAAATGGCTTTCTGATTCTTGCACCAAGAAGCCAGAACTCTGAGCATTAAAGCATTGACAACGAGCAGACACTAGCTATTTTTTTTCTTTCGATTTTGAAGGCCAACTCAGCTCAACGTTTTTGTCCCTGAAAAATGTTCCTCTTAACTAGACCACTGACTTGCCAGATAAGGTTTGGGATTTTGCAGCAGTAAACAAAGAAGAATCAGAAGTTATAGTTTTGGCATCACTACCCCAGATTTTTAGTCTGGTTCACGAAAATGCGCTCTAAATCAAGTGTCTGAGTGCCCTTCAGGATTACTGTTGATTCAAGATTACTGGACATGCTTTAAATCCAATTCCAAATAACTTCAGAGTTCGTGTCAGAAAAAGTTTACAGACTCGCTAGCAGGAGATAACTTTTAGAAGTAAAAATTAACCCCCCTTACAGGAGGCAGTGGGCCCCAGGTGCTAATTAGGGAAGCTCCCCAGGGTTAGGTGACTTGCCAACAGTGGGCAGGGGAGTGGGGGGGGGGTGGAGGGGTCCCTCCAGCCCCCTCCCCTCTTCCTCCATCCCATTCTTCTCCCATACAATCCAAGAATTGTTAGTGATTTGGGGGACCGTTTAGGAAGGATATTGCAAAGTCAACATTGCTGATGTCAAAAAGAAGAAAAACCGCCCAGTGCTAGAACAGGAGGAAGCTTTCTCACTATCTAGGCAATTCCTGGCTCAAGTCCTAACTGTACTCACTCACTAACTTCCCTGAACATTGGGGTCCCTCTTCTATAAAATGGGTGTAAAATCAACACGAAAAGTTCTTTGTAAATAGCAAAGTAAACAACAATAATTCAACCACTGCTAACAGTTATGGATTATATATGTATCAGGCTCTGTTCTGAGCGCTTACATTATTTCATTTAATCTTTACAACAATCACATGTCTAACCATATGACATACAAGTATTATTATTCCCATTTTACAAATGAGGAAACTAAGGCAAAGAGAGGTTAGATGATTTGCCCAAGGTCATTTAACTGATTAGTTGTTATTTTTATTACATTCAAAGACACTAGTTCAGAAAAGACTGAAGTGACTCGCTCAAGGTCACGGCATTAGTCTGATGAAGGGATAGCTTTTTAGTTTCAAGGGGAAATTAGCAGCAGGTTCTTTTTTTTTGTCTCAGTACGCGGGCCTCTCACTGTTGTGGCCTCTCCCGTTGCGGAGCACAGGCTCCTGACACGCAGGCTCAGCGGCCATGGCTCACGGGCCCAGCCGCTCCGCGGCATGTGGGATCTTCCCGGACCGGGGCATGAACCCGTGTCCCCTGCATCGGCAGGCGGACTCTCAACCACTGCGGCACCAGGGAAGCCCAAGCAGCAGGTTCTTTTCCCAATAAAGGGGGAAAGCTGAGACTTGGAGGACACGGAAAGCTTATGAGGGGTGGGCAAAATAAGCCCAAGGTCTGATAAGACAGGAAGAAAACTTTCAAATCCTTTCTCCAGCAGGTTGGAGCATGGGGGTGTGGAGAAGGGCTGAAGGGCTCTAAGATTCTGGTGCTTTCTCCTCTGGTGAGGAGAGGAGCAGCCCTTCTGTCTGTGGAGCTCAGAAGGCCAGTGTCAGCAGTGTCCCCCACGGATGGCCTGTCACCTCAGCTGGCCCGGAAACGTGCCCCTCATGGGCTCCCGCTGAGTGGCTGGGCTGCCCAGGCACAATAATCACCACCCTTTAAAAGCACAGCGCTGCAAGTAAGATGCACTTTTACGTTTCACGCATAATGTCTTCTACGTATTGCCATGTTACAACGAAATGGCATCAGCTAGTTCTTTACGTAAGACCTACAGGCTCTGGCTAATTTAGAGGACAATTTGGTGACCTCCCCCCAAAGAAAATCTTATTATAAAGAAATATTGCTTGGAGGATGTTCAAGCCCCCAAAAGGATATTTGCTGGGGACCCTCTCAACTCAGTTCCGTGGCTGTTTAGTGGCAGAGCCAGGACTAAATACCTCTTTGGACTTTGGAGCTTGGCCTGTGGGATTGTTCCGATGTGGGTCCAATCGCAGGTTTGTCACTCACTCACTGAGGGAATTTGAGCAAACTACTCATTGTTTCTACACCTCCCTTTCCCCCTAGGTCTGTTGTGAGGATTAAATGAGACAATGCCTGTGAAGGCTTAGCGTGGGCCTGGTGTGTTTTTGCAGAAGAATTGTTATTGTAGTCTCTAATGTTCTTCCTACTGCTCACGAATAATACTCCCAATCTCATTCTTTTGAGTAGTCTTTTGTTTTTCCTTCAATATTTTTGAAGTATAACTGACATACAATAATCTGCACATACTTAAAGTGTACAGTTTGATGAGTTATGACGTACGTATATGCCCATGAAACCATCACCACAATCAAGATAATGAACACATCCACCACGTCGCAAAGTTCCCTTGTGCTCTTTTATAATCCACCCCTCCTCCTCCCTCCTTGTCTCCCAGCAAACACTGATCTGCTTTCTGTCACTATAAATTAGCTTGCATTTTCTAGAATTTTTATGAATGGAATCCTACTGTGTGCACTTGCTTTTTTGTCTGGCTTCTTTTACTCAGCATAATTATTTTGAGATTCATCTATCCTATTTATTATTGACTTGTTTTTGGGGGGTATCATCCTTTTCTCCCTCACATGAGGGACAAAGTATTTCCAAGTGAGAGATGTGGACCAGTGGAGCACCTCCTCAAGGTCCTGGCTGCGGTTTCTAGGCGTATACTTGCGGCTGCCTGAGGTTTCTAACACTTGCGCTCTGAGCACTCAGTTGCTCCCTGTGTCCCAGTATCATGCAAGGGCAGGTGGCTCAAATGCAGCAGGACTTCAAGGGCACACACCAGGCCTTCTCACGTGACACGTGCCCAGACCCCATCCCCAGGATTCATAGGTCTGAGGGGTGGCGTGGTTGAAGAACGCTGTTCTCAAGTAATGGCACGAATTTCCTAAGTCACCTGGGCAGTAAACATTAAAGCAAAAGGGAGGGAATTAAGGCAGCACCTGGTGGTAAGAATCACATTTCATAGACAAAAATGAGATGCTCTGTAGTGTCTGAAATACACTGTAAGACATCTGTGGGGCATCATGAATGTGGTATCTACAGGTTTTATGACCACACGTGAAAATAAATCTGCTCCCTGGGCTTATTTCAGCATTCTAAACATGTGTGACCAGAGTGCCACCAAGTATTGTGTGGACCAGGAAATCAACAAGGGTGGTGCCATCACCTGCCTCCACATGGGATTCCAGAAAACCACACTCGAGAGGGCACGGAAATCAGTATCGAAAATGAGACACTCAAGTTACCACAAAGAGCTATTTTTGGTTATTCCAAATTGCTCTGTTTCTCTAAGCAGCTATTTCCACGGCAAAGCCAGCCTCTTCCCTAGCTATGTATAGGGATGACTCAGCAACTTAAAAACAAGTGGGAAGAGAAAAGAAATCTGCAGATAAGCTCACACACCTGGGATAACCCTGGGGGTAATTCAAAAGGTAGTGCAAGTTGGTTATTTTCCAAAATATCCGGCCTCTTTGAATTCCACTGTTGGGTTGGAAACCATCATGAGCTAAATATACATGAATGTTGGATGGTCGCTTTCTAGTAAGCGCTCAGTGTTTATAAAAATAGGGATTTAGAAGGAAAAGTCTCCTCCGTGTCTAGCGGTGGCGGTTCCCTGTGTTGCTGTTTGCTCCGCTCTCCAGGGATTGGGTTTTGACGACAGATGAAGGGAAGCGCGGCTCTATTTTTAAAGGTCTCTGGTTTTCTGACTGTTGCCAGGGAGGAGGTGGACAAAAGAGGAGCACAGTAAAGGAAGGTCACCTCAAACATTGGTTCAGTGAGTCAGTTAACGATTATTTACTGGTTCTACTGCCCGAAATACATTGGATCTACCCACTTGGCTCCATCTCCTTTGCTGCCATATTTATTTGTCCATGAGGCCATTATTTTTCACCTTGTCTAAGTGGACTTCCTGTTTTCACTGGGGGCTCCTCCAGGAGTCCATTCTCCATCCTGCAGCCAGAGAGAGTTTTTCATTCCTTTTTTTGTTTGTTTGTTTTAATAGTTTTGCTTTTTATTTATTTATTTTAAACATTTTTATTGGAGTATAGTTGCTTAGTTTCTGCTGTACAGCAAGTGGATCAGCTATACGTATACATATGTCCCCTCTTTTTTGGCTTTCCATCCCTTTAGGTCACCACAGAGCATTGAGTAGAGTTCGCTGAGCTACACAATAGGTTCTCATTAGGTATCTATTTTATACATAGTATTAACAGTGTATATATGTCAATCCCAATCTCCCAATTCATCCTGCCCCGCACCTTTCCCCGTTGGTATCCATACATTTGTTCTCTACATCCGTGTCTCTATTTCTGCTTTGTAAATAAGATTGTCTAGACGATCTTATTTACAGAGAGAGCTTTTCAGAAGTGGAAATTGGACCAAATCACACCCTTGATTAAAAGAAATGCATAGTAAAAGATCTGGAAGCATACCTATCCTACCAAACTCTTCATAGTGGGTGTCCCCAGGGAAGGAGTGCAGGAAGACCTGAATGTTTTTACTGTGTGGTTGGAATTTTCTATAGTGAGCTGTATTTCTTTCATGATTTTGACAGGATCTCAAATGTTTAATTTGGTCCCTCTGTGCTAGGAGCACTTAATCTTGCATTAGAGTCCTAGACACTGAAAATCCGAAGAATTATGCTTGTTTGTTATGGCCTCGCAGGGCAGAAGCTGTGATCACAGAGTGGAAGTGATAGGGGATGTGAGCTTTAAGAGGGAGCTTGCATAAGCAGAGCTGCCCGAAGATTCGCTGGTTGGCCAGCATGGGTGGTGATGGCCAGGACAGGTGTTTGGGCTGAGGCTGGGTGCCTTCTGCTGGAAGTGGTGTCAGGGACTTGAGTGTCACATGCCCTCAGGGTCCCTGTATTTCTGTGATTCCACATGATGCCCCAGAAGGCAGATTTTTTTTAGCCTGACTGCTAAGGGGATATTCTCCAGGGGCCTCAGTCACTGTCTGCTTTCTTTCTTTTGTACCTCCAATTTCTATCAGTCAAATACATTTCTAGAAACCTTGAATTAATCTCTTAGTTTCATGTGCCAAGAAGGTTATGGATAGTGATCCTCTGTGAGGAAAAAGGCACATATAAGATGCACATGGATCCAAACTGGGTACTAAAAGTGGAAAGAAGAATGGATCCTGGAAAAGCAGCTAAGGAGAAGCAGACAGCACAACGTTCCCTGCTAATCTCGCTTCAACCCCAAAGCCACTTCACTGTAACTCCATCCCCGGTGTGTGTGCCCCGCTGCCTCTGGCCGCTCACTTTCTGACCCCAGCTCCTTCCCCAGGCAAAGACCACTCCCTGATGTAGCTCCTTGTATGGCTTCTGGAACGGAAGTCATAGTGCCATCCAAAGGGATGACATATCCTTTGAGATGTCATTATTCCTATTCTGGAATAAATAGAGATATTAATCTGATTGGAAAAGCACTTTGTGGAGCCTCCCTTGTTCCCTGTACTGTCCCAGACACTTACAAGTTGGTTGAACCATGTTTTTATTTTTTCCACTACCCCAAGGCTGTACCATTTTTCTTTTTAATATACAGATCATGCCTTGCACAGAGTAAGTGCTCAATAAATATTTGTTGAATTGATTTTCCCGTTCGGAGATGTGGCAGAAAGACCCTTTTGCTTTATGTACATAACCGGGGTAAACCTCGGGTTCTGAGCTGAGGATTGTCTGGATCAACAATAACAAATGTACCCCAAGGACAGGAGTTGGGGGCAAGGACAGGAACATGAGCCGTAGGCAGGAGTCAAGGTAAGAATTAGAGAGTGTGTGAGACAAGGAACAGATGAAGTCATGTACAGCCAAGGAGGGTTGTATGAGAGGTTCAAGGACCAGACGTTGCCCAAGGGCGGCCGAGTCAGACTCCCCGGGCTCATGTGCGTCCTGTTCTGTGATGCACATCCCTTTGGGTAACTCAGTTAATCCCACCCACTGAGCCCCATCCTCATCAGTGAAACGAGGCGGCCCCTAGTCAGTGTGAGGATTTAATGAGGGAGTTAATATATTTGAAAACACTACACACTGTGAAATGTGATGCAGAGAAAAGGCGAATTAGCAAGATTTGAACACATCTAGTGACCTTGAAGAATTCTTTACAAGTATTCTTCTGCCTCCATCCCTCTCCTGCAGTTTTATTCCCAGGAACCCAGTATCTCTGAAATGGAGGATCTTGGAGTTCCTCTGGCCTGTTCCCGTCCTGTTCTGGACTAGGAAATGGGCTCAAGAGATTCAGTCACAAAGCGGCTAATTAAAAAACAAATCAGGACTTCCCTGGCGGCACAGTGGTTAAGAATCTGCCTGCCAATGCAGGGGACACGTGTTCGAGCCCTGGTCTGGGAAGATCCCACATGCCGCAGAGCAACTAAGCCCCTGTGCCACAACTACTGAGCCTGTGCTCTACAGCCCGCGAGCCACAACTACTGAAGCCCGTGCTCCTAGAGCCCATGCTCCGCAACAAGAGAAGCCACCGCAATGAGAAGCCCGCACACCGCAACGAAGAGTAGCCCCCCGCTCGCTGCAACTAGAGAAAGCCTGCATGCAGCAACGAAGACCCAACGCAGACAAAAAAAAAAAAAAAAAAAGCAACGAATCAAATGGTATCAAACTGATCAAAGGTTGTCAGCATCAGACTCTTCTAATTTAAAGGTTTGCTTTGTTCTTTATTCCCCTAGTTTACATTTTACTTTGATCCCACATGTCATTTTAAGGACATCCTGATCACTATAGAAAAATGTGGTCTAACTATTGAGTGTGTGACAGAGAAGCTCACTCAGCAGCCCCCAGACCTCTTGTCTTCCTAGTAATGATAATTACCACAGCTCAGACCCTTTGACTCTTTGCTGCTCTGACCAGGCTACTTTAGAAAGGATGACCTTCTGCAGGGTCTGCATCCCACTGGTCAAGGCAGGAGGAAAAAATAAAGAGCCTCTGCTCCCCCGTGTCTGCAGCATCACCGTGCTCTCTCTTGCCCAAGGGCAAGTCTCCTACGATTCTGTCTGGTTTCCTGCCCGGAGCCTGCTTCCTGCCACCCCTCCGTTTTACCTGATGTCTTGACAGAGCTCAGCCCCAATTCGATGGCAAATCCACCTGAGCTTCCCTGTTTGGGCGCTGGTTCATCTAACCGCACGGTACCCGCAAACACGAGGGATTGATATGTAGCCGTGTGCGTGTATGTCATAGAGAGGTTACCTAGCGGAATGATTACAGAACCGACCCGAGAATGAATAAAACATGTCCTGTGTGGGTTTTTTTTTTTTAAACAAAAAGACTAAAAATGAGAAACCCGAAGAAAGATGGGCACATTCTGTTTTGGTTTGTCCTTTTTCGAGCGCTGAGTCCCAGGAAGGCAGAGCGCTGGGCGGGGGAGGGCGGGGAGTGGAGCCAGTGCCACCTCATTGAGCAGACTTCGAAAGGCAGCCACCACCTCAGTTGTTGGGAGACATTTCATTCTGCTCGTGCCCACGGCCCCAAAAACCTGCCGGCCCAGCTCGGCTGTCCCCCTGCAGCTGTGCACCGTGATGCACCTGCCCGGGGCACCCCAGCTGCCCCTGAGTCCTGGCTATTTTTTTTTTTTTTTGTGGTACGCGGGCCTCTCACTGTTGTGGCCTCTCCCGTTGCGGAGCACAGGCTCCGGGCGCTCAGGCTCAGCGGCCATGGCTCACGGGCAGCCGATCCACGGCATGTGGGATCTTCCTGGACCGGGGCACGAACCCGTGTCCCCTGCATCGGCAGGCGGACTCTCAACCACTGCACCACCAGGGAAGCCTGAGTCCTGGCTATTGAACTAGTGGCCACTTGACCTCCCCAGATGTCTCACCCTGCACTTCTTGACTCGGAAACCAGCCTTCTTGCTCTGCGATCTCTTGATACTGACAAACCTCTTCCTGGCTCCCCACATTGGTCCCTCCCTACAAAGGCTGATTATGACAGTAAGATGCAAGACACATTTGCCAAACCACCGAAGGCATTGCATAAATATATGAATGCATACATTTGTTGAAAACTGGCACACAGTACTGCTAGTGACTGAATCAGAGCTGGCTGGGGAAACACAGATAAGCTATTAGCAAACTCGTTAATTTGTGGCACCTGGACCTTAGAAAGCGACCAGATCTCTAAGAGATGGAAATAGGGATGGAAACACTGAGCATGAGGAACAGGTAAGAGAATTGTGAATTTTGAGTAGAGAGAAAACATTTGTTCTAAACTTCTCCTAAAGGGCTGACTCCTTCTGGGTTGCCCCAGAAGGTAGATGGGGACCTGCAGAGATATGGAGTTTGTTTTAGTTAAAGGTATTTGAAAATACGTTGGCCCAGGAGGCATGAGTTTCTTGTCAGAGGAGGTATTCGAAAAGAGGCTGGATGTATTTGTGGAACTAATGTTGTAGGTGATTGAGTTACCATGTTGCTAGATGAGATATAAGATGGCACCCATGGCCCTATTTAATCCTGCCTGTAAGGCTCTGGAGGCAAAGTCCAATATAAATAAATAATATAAAATAATAGGGA